>NW_006798027.1:2088124-2140335 GCF_000442215.2 Lipotes vexillifer
CCAGACGGCTTCACAGGTGAATTCTATCAAACATTTAGAGAAGAGCTAACACCCATCCTTCTCACACGCTTCCAAAAAATTTCAGAGGAAGGAACACTCCCAAACTCATTCTATGAGGCCACCATCACCCTGATACCAAAACCAGACAAAGATACTACAAAAGAAGAAAATTACAGACCGATATCACTGATGAATAAAGATGCAAAAATCCTCAACAAAATACTAACAAACAGAAACCAACAACACATTAAAAGGATCATACACCATGATCAAGTGAGGTTTATCCCAGGGATGCAAGGATTCTTCAATATATGCACATCAATAAGTGTGATATGCCATGTTAACAAACTGAAGAATAAAAACCATATGATCATCTCAATAGATGCAGAAAAAGCTTCCAACAAAATTCAACACCCATTTATGATAAAAACTCTCCAGAAAGTGGGCATAGAGGGAACCTACTTCAACAAAATAAAGGCCATGTATGACAAACCCACAGCAAACATCATTCTCAATGGTAAAAAACTGAAAGCATTTCCTCTAAGATCAGGAACAAGGCAAGGATGTCCACTCTTGCCACTATTATTTGGCATAGTTTTGGAAGCCCTAGCCACAGCAATCAGAGAAGAAAAAGAAATAAAAGGAATACAAATTGGAAAAGAAGAAGTAAAGCTGTCACTGTTTGCAGATGATATGATACTATACATAGGGAATCCTAAAGATGCCACCAGAAAACTACTAGAGCTAATCAATGAATTTGGTAAAGTTGCAGGATACAAAATTAATGCACAGAAATCTCTGGCATTCCTATACACTAATGATGAAGAATCTGAAAGAGAAATTAAGGAAACACTTCCATTTACCATTGCAACAAAAAGAATAAAATACCTAGGAATAAACCTACCTAGGGTGAAAAAAGACCTGTATGCAGAAAACTATACAACACTGGTGAAAGAAACTAAAGGTGATACCAACAGATGGAGAGATATACCATGTTCTTGGATTGCAAGAATCAACATTGTGAAAATCACTACACTACCCAAAGCAATCTACAGATTCAATGCAATCCCTATCAAATTACCAATGGCATTTTTTATGGAACTAGAACAAAAAATCTTAAAATTTGTATGGAGACACAAAAGACCCCGAATAGCCAAAGCAGTCTTGAGGGAAAAAAAACGGAGCTGGGAGAATCAGACTCCCTTATTTCAGACTATACTATAAAGCTACAGTAATCAAGACAATATGATACTGACACAGAAACAGAAATATAGATCAATGGAACAAGATAGAAAGCCCAGAGATAAACCCATGCACCTATAGTCAACTAATCTATGACAAAGGAGGCAAGGATATACAATGGAGAAAAGACAGTCTCTTCAATAAGTGGTGCTGGGAAAACTGGACAGCTACATGTAAAAGAACGAAAGTAGAACACTCCCTAACACAAACATAAACTCAAAATGGATTAGAGACCTAAATGTACGACTGGACATTATAAAACTCTCAGAGGAAAACATAGGAAGAACACTCTTTGACATAAATCACAACAAGATCTTTGTTGATCCATCTCCTAGAGTAATGGAAATAAAAACAAAAATAAATAAATGGAACCTAATGAAACTTCAAAGCTTTTGCACAGCAAAGGAAACCATAAACAAGATGCAAAGACAACCCTCAGAATGGGAGAAAATATTTGCAAATGAATCAACGGACAAAGGATTAATCTCCAAAATATATAAACAGCTCATGCAGCTCAATATTAAAAAAACAAGCAACCCAATCCAAAAATGGGCAGAAGACCTAAATAGACATTTCTCCAAATAAGACATACAGATGGCCAAGAAGCACATGAAAAGCTGCTCAACAGCACTAATTATTAGAGAAATGCAAATCAAAACTATAATGAGGTATCACCTCACACCACTCAGAATGGCCATCATCAAAAAATCTACCAACAACAAATGCTGGAGAGGGTGTGGAGAAATGAGAACCCTCCTGCACTGTTGGTGGGAATGTAAATTGATACAGCCACTATGGAGAACAGTATGGAGGCTCCTTAAAAACCTAAAAGTAGAATTACCGTATGATCCAGCAATCCCACTGCTGTGCATATACCCAGACAAAACCACAATTCAAAAAGACACATGCACCCCAATGTTCATTACAGCACTGTTTATAATAGCCAAGTCATGGAAGCAACCTAAATGCCCACTGACGGACAAATGGATAAAGAAGATGTGGTACATATATACAATGGAATATTACTCAGCCATAAAAAGGAACGAAATTGGGTCATTTGTTGAGACATGGATGGATCTAGAGACTGTCATACAGAGTTGAGTAAGTCAGAAAAAGAAAAACAAATATCGCATATAAACACATATATGTGGAACCTAGAAAAATGGTATAGATTAACTGGTTTGCAGGGCAGAATTTGAGACACAGACATAGAGAACAAATGCATGGGCACCAAGCGGGGAAAGTGGTGGTGGTGATGGGGTGAATTTGGAGATTGGGATTGACATGTATACACTGATGTGTATAAAACTGATGACTAATAAGAACCTGCTGTATAAAAAAATAAAATTAAATTAAAAAATTAAAAAAATATCAATAAAACAAACAACCCAATCCAAAATAAATAAATAAATAAATGTAAAAAAAGGAAAAAACCAACAAACAAAAAAAAAGAAAAAGAAAATTGAGGATGATGAAAGGGATGGGATGATCTTGAGTCCCAGATCAGCTCTGGGAACTGTACCGAAACCTTCCCATCGCCTCTCTGCATGATCCAGACATGGCCATTACAAGGACACACAGAGGATGCCAAAGAGGTTGCTGGGTGCTGAGGTGCTAAGGTCACGCGGGATCTCCAGGTCTTGTTCTCCATTTTTGCACATCTTTTCCTTCACATTCATCTTTTTATCTTTCTCTTTTGATTTCTGGAAATATTTCTTAAAATGATGTTCTAATTGATCTGTTTTCTGCATTATTTACTCTGATGTTCATATTTTAGTATTTATTTGAAAGGTTGATTTCAGATATTTCCTGTTCATTGTTATACTTTTGAATCTCATTGAAACTAGAATAATGCTTCCCATTTTTTAATTCTTATAGTGTATCTATTTCATAGGAATAATTTTTGCATGATTACTCACATTGGCCATCACCACCTCCCTTTTCTTAACCATTGTGCATTTTCATATATTATGTGATTTTTCCATGTTGGATTATTCTTAGAGATTTTTTTTTTTCCCTTCTTCCTTCCCTGTGGTATGTGGGCCTCTCACTGCTGCAGCCCCTCCCATTGCGGAGCACAGACTCCAGACAGGCAGGCCCAGCGGCCACAGCTCACGGCCCCGGCCACTCCGCAGCATGTGGGATCCTCCCTGACCAGGGCACGAACCCGTGTCCCGTGCATCAGCAGGCGGGCTCTCAACCACTGCACCACCAGGGAAGCCCAATTCTTAGAGATTTTAATGATGTGTAACAGAATATAAACTCTCCCCAGGCAGTCATCATAACTATCTTGTTCATCATTATGTTCCTTGTTCCTGAAATATTACTTTGCACATATGGTTGATAAACAGGGTTGTCATAGTGAGGCCACCTTCACTGCAAATTTATCTATTACACAGTTATATTTATTTCTAGTTATTCTACATTAAACTAGTTTTTCAAACATTATAAAATATATTATTCAATTTGAAGATATCAGTGAATTTTCCTTGCACCATAACTGCATTCTCAAAATACCATAAGTTAAATATTCTATCTTTTCTCCCCGTTTTTTGTAATGTTAATTTTACTTAGTGCTAAATCTTATACTAAGTCTGTTCCAATGGTCTGTATATTTGTTCTTGAGCCAGTGCTCTTTTAATTGCTAGAACTTCAGCACATATTTTCATATTTGAATTGCCAACTCTCCCCTCATTATACATTTGATTCAAAAAGTTTTTTCAAAAATGCCTTGGGGCTTCCCTGGTGGCGCAGTGGTTGGGAGTCCGCCTGCCGATGCGGGGGACATGGGTTCGTGCCCCGGTCTGGGAGGGTCCCATGTGCCGCGGAGCGGCTGGGCCCGTGAGCCATGGCCGCTGATCCTGCGCGTCCGGAGCCTGTGCTCCGCAACGGGAGAGGCCACAGCAGTGAGAGGCCCGCGTACCATAAAAAAAAAAAAAAAAAAAGCCTTGACCTTTCTTCCACATTCATTTGTCCACACAACCGTTAGGGTTCTCTTGTCAAGACAAATTGTGTGAATTTTTATTGTGATCATGTTACAGTTACAGATTTATTTCCCAGCAGAACACTAAAAGTCAATAAAGCAATAGTTACTGAATTCTGTAGGAAGGAGGATGTAATCCAGATATTATTTCCCATGAAGATCATCTTTCAAGGGTGATAGAAACTGAGAAACATTCTCAAATATGCAAAAGCTCAGAAACATAGCATCCATGCGTTTTTGTTTTTTAAAAAACCCTTAGATACGACACCAAAATCCACAGGGAGGAAGCAAAATTAAGAGCTCAAGAATGAGGAAACCATGATACACATAGAACTGATGATGAGGATTTCAGCTTGCTCAACAGAGTACAAATCAAAATGGTAGTAAAGCAGATTGTAATGTTGAATGCGTGTATATTTTTAAAATAATTCTTGAAATAGAGAACCTATTGCATTTGAACTATAATTTACTAATAATGATTAGAATTTAAAACTTCAGGTTATATTAACAAAGAGAGATAAGAAATAGGCAAGTGGGAAAATAGAAACATGATCAATTACCACTCAAATAAGAGAAACACAAAATATTGATAAATCAGCTAAAAACGTTTTCTTACTTTAAAATCATTGGTAAATATAAAACTAGGATGTCTAATCTTTAAGACACTGGCAAAGAAAAGTGTTCTTTTAGAAGAAGATGGAAAACATATTTTAATAACTATGCACTTTACAAGAAGACACCTAAAACAAAGAGGCAGCGAAGTAAAATACAAGGATAGGTAAAATGCTTAAAACAAATGAACATAAGAAGAATAGACTTGAAATCATAGCAATGTAGAATTTCAAACAAAAATATTGTATAAGACAAACATGGTCATTTTATGTTGATGTCAGTTGATTTACTCCATAAGAGGAAGAAAAAAGTTGATGTTTGCTGATAATCTATGAAAAACCCCAGGGAAGGCCCAAGTGGATAGAAGAGGCAGCCAGGAACAAAACAGAGCCTGGAGACGCAGAATAGGGCTGATGGGTAGAGGGTTACATTGCAGGAAAATGTGGGGAGTCTTTTCTCTTTCAGATTTAACCTTGAGCAAACCGTTGCCATTGGGAGACAGAAAAACAGCAGTGCAAGCCCAGTACCCCATAAAACTATGTGATCACAGCCAGAGGAGACAAATCTGAAAGCATTTCAAAGTCTGGGGAAGGGCAGACAGAGATGGGAAGGTAACCGACAGGGAGGATGGCAGAGAATGAGGCCATGGTCAAGCTCAGGGACTCTCTTCTCTGAAGCACATCACCCAGACTTTGCTCCCTGAGTGTTTTGCCCTGGGTGCACGTGACTTGCCAAGATAGCTGCTATCCTTAGTAAAATAAAATAGGAAATCCATGAGAAAAGTGCCAAAATGTCTAAAACAATCTGCATACAAGAAAGAGCATAAATTGCTGAGGTTTTATGGAGAAGAAAAAAGCAGGAATATAAAATAAATATAGAAATTAGTTTTAACTAACAGAGAATTTTGGTAGCACAAAATAGAAACAAGCAATTGTATGGTAAAACCAATTACAGATACAGGATGTGAAAAATACAAGAATTGGGATAACCAAACACAATGCGTGAATCGAATAGCAAAATAGGTACAGCTGAAGAACAAATTAATAAGCAGAAGAACAGGTTATGACCCTGTTTCAAAGGCATTAGAAAAAGTAGAGCAACAGAAAATAATAAGGGAAGAGTTAACGTAGTTGATTAAGTACAATGACAATAACAAATGGAAAACGTAATTTATACAGAACGTATTTACAATAGCAACCAAAACAATAAAATTCTTAGTAGTGAGCCTAACAAATGTAAAGGACTTGCACATATCAATAATAAAAGTTCACTGAAAGACATAAAGAAGACCTATATGAATGCAGAAACACCCCATGCTCATGGTTAGGAAGATTTTATATCAAAATGATGTTAATTTTCCCTAAATTAATCTAGATTTAACACAACTCCAATTAAAAGAGTTTTTCATGGAACTTAACAAAATGGTACTAAAAAGCCAGACATGTTTGACACAGAAGAATAAGGAGAAGATCTGTATTTGACTAGAAATCAGGACTTACTGTGCAGCTGTATTATCTAGAACAGTGTGTTGTAAACACAAGGATGAACAAATTACCCAATGGAATAGAACTGTATTAATCAATCAGATGCCACTTTATAGCCACGAGATTAGTCTAATAAGAAAATTGAATGACATTTTTTGTTGACAAGAATGCTGAAAACAAGAACCTTTCCCTGCTGCGGCAAGCAATTTGGCCTAAGCGAAATTTCGCAGACACAATAACCCACCAATCACTTTCCTGAGTGTCCACCCTAGAGCAGGGGTCCTCAGCCAGAGCAGTTTTGTTTCCCAGGAGACATTTCGCAATGTCTGGAGATAGTTTTGGTTGTCACAGTTAGGGGGATGGTATCGGCTTCTAGCGGATAGAGGCCAGGGATGCCGCTAAACATCCTGTAACACACAGGGCAGTTCACAACAACTAAGAACTATCCCTCCCAAATGTCAACAGTTCTGAGGTTGAGAAACCCTGCCCTAAAGAAAGGCTTACATAGGTGTGGAAATGGGCTCATATGAAATAGTTCATCACAATGCATTGTTTGTACAAGTGGGGAGTTGGAACATATGAGGATCTAATACAAAATCAAATAAAATGTAAAATATTAAAGTATGCAGCAGATAGAAGCAACAGAAAAAAACACAACATTCCATTCCCAAAGGAATACAACTGAGAGCTCAGAAACTAACGCTCACATTATAGAACTTTTATAAATGATAAAGGTAACATAACAGATCACTGGGGGAAAAAATGTGACTATCCAATAAATTAAGCCAGAAAATATATTAATCATATAGGGGAAAAATTCGGTTGTATCCTTACTTTACATTGAAAACCCAAAATCAACTCCAAAAGGATTAAGAGCTTAAATGTCGAAAGAAGGTAGTACTTTTTAGTAGAAAATATAAATGAGTATCTTTCTGCCCTCGGGATTGGGAAAGATTTCTTGAACAGGAACAAGAAGGGTTAAACATAAAAGAAAAGAAAAGATGGCTAAAGTTGGCTATCTTGAAATCTTAATCTTACAAAAATTAAAAGATGTTACAAACTGGGAGAAGATATTTGTCATTTAGAAAAAGCTACATTATTCAACAACTTTTACTGGGGGAAAAATGGCTCACTTAATGAAGGAATATCATTTTGGGTTTCTATCACACAATATATGCAAATTTCAGCTCTAGGTGGATTAATAAAATCTATAAAGATTTGTTTGTTTTTTGTTTAACCTTTAGATGGCAAAGGTCTTTCTAAGCTTCCAAAGGCATAAAACTCTAAAAGGCATAATTTTATACATGACTAAATCAAAATTAAGGATATCTGCTTAATAAAGGACACCCATAAAATTAACTAATACAATTACTGGTTATATTGAACATTTCTTCACATTCTAGTTAGCCATTTACGGTTTCCTTCTGTGAAATGTATTGTCATATCCTTCACCCATTTTCCCGAGTTCTCATCACTAGGGCAGATTTCCCTCCACGTACGCACTGCTGTGGTCACTACCATCAATGTTTGGGAAGGGTAAGGGAAATTACGTCCCTCAGGTGGAGTCACCTTCTTATTCTTAAGTTCTTCTAACTTTCCATAAAGAAATCTTTAGCCTGCACTCTTGCGAAAGACGAAACATACCTCTTCCTACAGCTTATCTGCATCCACTTTTTTTTTTTTTAGCGTTACGCGGGCCTCTCACTGCTGCGGCCTCTCCCGCTGCGGAGCACAGGCTCCGGACGCGCAGGCTCAGCAGCCATGGCTCACGGGCCCAGCCGCTCTGCCGGATGTGGGATCTTCCCGGACCGGGGCACGAACCCGTGTCCTCTGCATCGGCAGGCGGACTCTCAACCACTGCGCCACTAGGGAAGCCCCTGCATCCACTTTCTTATATTCACAGCACATAACTATATGTTCAAAATGAAAAATTGCCATCGGTTTTCTTTAAAAAAATAATTCACCTCTTGAACTGCAAAAATAACACATCCTCATTTTAAAACGCCAACACTACAGAGATATTTAGAGGAAAGAGTTAGTAATCTTCCTCCACCTACTCTCTAATTTCACCCACTCCCCTGCCCTCTGAGATAACAAACGTCAACAATGTGAAGTATATGATTTCATATTTTCCTCTCTGTTCACATATACTGTTGGTTTACATTAAACATTTTAAATATCTATGACCTCATCTTTGTGGATTGATGGGAAACCACAGCTCTTGTCTGGTATCTCTTTGTTTCACAGTTAATTTTAGTGGTCAAGTAGTGAATAAAGACCCAAAAGAATGTGTGGCCAAATAACCAACTGAACCATGGGACGATGTCTCAAGGAGATCACCCTCTTTGGTTTTTTGTTATTTTTCTTGTGGTACATGGGCTTCTCACTGTTGTGGCCTCTCCCGTTGCGGAGCACAGCTTCCGGACGCGCAGGCTCAGCGGCCATGGCTCACGGGCCCAGCCGCTCCGCGGCATATGGGATCTTCCCGGACCGGGCCACGAACCCGCGTCCCCTACATCGGCAGGCGGACTCTCAACCACTGCGCCACCAGGGAAGCCCTGCCCTCTTTGGTTTTAATATAGAATTTCCAGTGAGCGAGCAGAATTAGCTAGACTGGCAGCTCAAAACGTTTTGTACTAGAAAACAGATCCAGTCAGAAGATTTTGAGTAAAACCCACTTTTCTACTACCAACAGCTCTCCAGATTTAAGAGAAAAACTTCTCAGGAGATACTAATAAAGCGACAGACATCTGCTCTCTAATCACTGTGAAATCATAAGCAAAATATTCACTGTTAAAAAATTGTCACTTGTTAAACATTTACTCTGTTAGCATGAATGACCCCTGCAGGGCACCCCAGTCTCATTGTGAAGCCCCATGGGAAACACAGAGGGATGTAAGCCTCAGTCAAGTAGAAGTGAATCGAGTATAATCTGGTTACAAGGACCAGATTTCACAGCAGTCCCCACGCCTGCTGCTCTGATCATTTCAGTGGAATCACTCCAATTCAGGCCTGATGTTTGCTGAAGCTTACTTATTCTCCATGGCACGAAACCAAGCTACAGAGAGATGCCTTCACTACACGCTAGTCTCGACAGGTACAAATATTTGAGAGGTTCCTGTGTACATCTATTCCTTGAACATGAAATGAATGTGAACTTGTGAGGTTTGGAAATATCAATGAATAGAATTGCCTGATCACCTAAACGACTTGCTTCGTGGGTGTGTTTAGAAGCGGAGAGGTGTGATGTGACTTATCAGCAAAGGGAGTGTCCATGGCAACCAGCCCCAGGTTTCCTTGGAGATACTGTGCTTTGGCAGGGAGCCAGTCCAGGATAGAACAATGACACAACCTTTGCACGGGGACAGACTGCTCGAGACTTGCGTATGGTGCTATAAACGAATGGGAGCTCCACATATAGAAACCATACAGCAAACATGTAAAAACTGAGGATTCTAAAACAGAGTCTTGAAACAGGGTTCATATCGGGCCCTAATTTCAATTGAGCAAAGGGAGCTACGTACTTAAACCTTTCAGGCAATTCCTCCAAAGATCACCATTTACCAATTAATTAAATAAATATTTTCCCAAAATATAAAAACATGAAATACGAACATAACTTTAGAGAAACAAAAAGAAATGAACATAATAATATTTTTTTAAATGGACAAATATCCTTTTTCTTAAATTAATTTATTTATTTTGGTCTCCGTTGCTGCGCACAGGCTTTCTCTTTGTTGCAGCGAGCGGGCTTCTCATTTCAATGGCTTCTCTTGTTGCGGAGCACAGGCTCTAGGCACACAGGCTCAGTAGTTGTGGCTCGTGGGCTCTAGAGCGCAGGCTCAGTAGCTGTGGCTCACAGGCTTAGTTGCCCTGCAGCATGTGGGATCTTCCTGGACCAGGGATGGAACCCGTGTCTGCTGCACTGGTAGGCAGATTCTTAACCACTGTGCCACCAGGGAAGTCCTGAACATAATAATCTTGATATTGGCACTTTTAGAATCATCTAGGTCTCTCTCTTTCCTAAGGAAAGCTACTGTTTACATCCTTGTGTCTCTTTTATTTTTCTGCCTTTTACTTTAGATAGCTTCTCTATTTAGAAAAAAATAGGAGACTGGGATTGAGATTTGGGACATTAGAATAGTTGAAGAGACTCTGAGGAATATGCAATGAAATCTCAGATGAGAATTGAACAGCAATGTAGATGAAAGCAGAATTAACAGCCTGACTACACAGTGCACCCAGTTTCTCTCATGGCTAATACAAAATTATTAGTACTAAATTGAACCAATGTTTATGCTGTGCAAATAGCCCAGGAGACCCGTAGTCAAATCCCTCTGTATAGACTTAGAGCCCCGCTGACATTCATTGTGTATTCCGTGTGTGTGTGTGTGTGTGCACGTGCATGCGTGTGTGTGTGTGTGTTTTCTTCTTGGGGAAAAGAGAAGAAAACAAATTGTGACTTGTAACCATTATTCTCAACTTGAGACCCATAATGATCTGCGTGCATTGTTCTCAGAAAGGTCAATGTTACATTTTAGGAACAAATGGACATGAAACAGCTGACACAGTTTCTGGAAGAAAACTCTTGTTCAAAATATGTACCAGCTTACTCTTTACTACAGCTGCTAAAGAATAGTAAGGGAACTGCCCATTAATCTCACTTGAACTGGGGGGATAATGTTCTGTTTGAAGGTATCACTGCCCATCCTTGATAATGGAGTTCTCATTGGATAGTATCACTGCTCATCATTTTTGCCTTCAGAAAGGTATTAGGAGGAAAAGAACCCCTCTCCTGTTTGAATTAAAATGACCTAAGACCTCATATCTGTCCCACACACAGAAAAAGGAGGTTTTAGCTCTGCTCAGGTATAAGAAATAAGAATCAATCTCCTCAGATATAAGAAATAAGAATCAATCTCAAAAAGCAGTGGGCTGAATACTCAGGTGGAGTATTTGACTATTCTTAGATGCACTATAAGGTGTGTGTGTGTGTGTGTGTGTGTGTGTGTAGAAAATAAATGAGCAGTGGTATAACCATTTGACTGGTCTCTAAGCTTCTTGGCATCTTGCAATTTTGCCTCATTGTTCATTAAAATATTCAAATATGTCTAGTCCACAGAATGAAGTCCCCTCAAATTGATTTGGTCAAGCACCTAATATAATAAATCATTCAGAGAGCAGGGCAACATTCCAAATTCTCTCTTGGTTAACCAAACACATGAAGGATTACTCTGCTCAGAGTTAAAGGCTAGGCCTGTAAACTGCCCAGGGGAATAGTCCATCATTCAAGCCTGCTTCAGTGGCGTACTGGTAAATATTTAACAGTCCGCTCTCTAGGGGGGAAATGCCCTGATTTGTACCATTTGCCAAATTCCATGGTGTAAAACTTCCACCAGGGCTGATTTCAAGCTACTGAGGGTTTCACAAATGACTTGCAAAATTCCTGAAAGTATGACATTCAACTCTTGCAAATTGGCATGAGGCCATCCCCGCACACCATTGCAGACGGGTTTCCAAATGATCACCGAAGTAATGGCAATATATTCTAAGTGCAGACAAATTTACCAAATGCAGCAAGAAATAAGCATCCTCTTACAGCTGGAGGTTAGGTCCAAAACTGAAATAGCCTGTTGCAGAACTGGTTTCCACAAAAGGTCCAAAGTTGGTGAAGAGCCACATATTCTATTTTGGTTTATGTTTTATTTTTATCATGAAAGAAACGGCATGCTCATTATAAAACAGTTGGAAAATGCAGAAAATAATTTTCCTTGGAAGCCCAAGGCAATGTCTCACGGGAACTAATTTGAAGGTCACTAACAGGAACTGAGAAATGACCCAGGGCTTAGAAAATCTGAAACACATTTTCTGACCTGTCCCATAATCTGAAAATTGATTTCACCAACCCTCCTTGTCTTGTACAGTACTTTGCCTCTAATACTGAGATAAAAACCTTTGTGCTCCAGAGAATGTATCTGAATCCCCAGGAGAGGATTTGCATGATCGGGACGAAAGGTGACATACAATGAGGTGTGACCCTATCCTGGCCTCATCATTCTGACCATCACCTATTGAAACAAAGGAGCTCCCCCAGCTAATAAACAATGAAATTGGTAAGATACAGATGGAGGTTCAAATCACTGTTAGTATGAGTATACAAATTAATATTAAGATATATATCCTTCATTTATTCAATTAAAAAAATGTTTTGGAGGTAATATGGTCATCCAAACACAGTCTCTGCCCATGTGGAATTTATAGACTAGTGGAGAAAAGACAGCATGTAATTACGCACACATAAGTACATAATTACCAATTCTAGTAAATACCATACCTGAAAAGGGACAAAATATTATCAGGGTATGCAGGAGTGATGTTTGATTTGAGATACAGAGGATGAGTGGGAATGAATTAGGAGAAGGGGATAAAAGGGAAGAATATCCCAAGTAGGGGGAGTTGTTTGCACAAGGATCCTGAAGTGGGGAAGGGGGCGGAGCCTCTCCAGAACTGACCTTTTGCTGGTGTGGCTGGAGAGGGAGTGGGGAGGGGCAGCAGAGCAGATGGGACTGCAGAAGTAGAGGCAGGTGCCAGGTCATGAGGGCCATGAAACGAGAGGTTCAGAAGTCAATGTAATTGGTCTTCATCATAGAGATTTAGTGTTACAGCTCATGGCCATGAAAACTGCTCTGTAGAGCAGGTCAGGATGAAGGGACTCAACTTCTGCTTAATACCTCCCTTTTAAGGGAGGATCAATACATACTAATTAACTTTTGACCTTCATTTAAAAAATGTTTTTCTAAAAATTTTAAATTAATTAAATTAAATTAATTAATTAAAATTTAATTGGTATCCAAATTAAAATAGAAATAAAATGCATAATTTCTAATGTGAAAGAAAAAAGAAAAGTTGATCAATAAAATGTTATGAAAACAAATAAATTAGAAAGCAACCATTCTTATCCTCTTCCAGACTTACCCTGTTGTATCTTTTTTTTTTTTTTTTTTTTTTTTTTTTTTTTTTTTTTTTTTTTTTTTTGGGGGCCCTCACTCCGTTGTGCCCTCTCCCGTTGCAGAGCACAGGCTCCGGACGCGCAGGCTCAGCGGCCATGGCTCACGAGCCCAGCGGCTCCGCGGCATGTGGGATCTTCCCGGCCAGGGCACGAAGCCGCGGCCCCTGCATCGGCAGGCGGACTCTCAACCACCGCGCCACCAGGAAAGCCCTTTAGTCCTGTTTTAATAGAATCTTTAAGGTCTGAGAGAACTGAGAAAAGTTTCTCAGTTATACTTTATTGGGGGGAAATGTATTTATTCCATTCATTCAAATATCATGTGCCTACTAGATGTCTAGCATAGTGTGGGCACTTAGGTCAAAGCAGTGAAAGGGAACAGACCTGGTCCTTGCCTTTATGGGATTTGCAGTGGGAGAGACAGACTTTAGTACAATATTCACATCAACTTATGTTGTAGTGTTCAGAATAGAGAGCGTTACAAAGATTGTGGGTCTTATTCTTTGTCCATGTCCAGCATCAACTCTAATTTTTTACTCCTTACTGCAGCATCTGGGTATCAGGTTTGTTGAGTCTTCAGTCCAGGAAGACTTGTAAGCCTGAGAATCCTTATGAATTTACATTGGATTCGGCGGACTCTCAAGCACTGCGCCACCAGGGAAGCCCCTCCTGTTGTATCTTTAAACAGAATATCACTCTCTGGGATGACATTTTTTCAAATTAAGTATAATAGGAATATATTTCAATCTTGCTTTTATATTTAGGAAGAGGTGGAATTTTATTAAATAGATTTTTGCCAATTGCTATTTTTCTATGATCTACTAACATGACTGAATGTGTTAACAAATTTTATGACATCTAACTAACCTTGCATCTAATTAACCTTTATCTCTGCAATAAACCCTTCTTTTTATACACTTTCTGCTCTGACTAAAGATACTTACCATTTGACTGATGGTGCCAGCCAAGATAATGAATAAAAATAAATACAAAAAAGGCATGTTATTATTAACACAGATCATGGGAATATGTACCTGAAAAAACCAAAATGATCAACTAAAAAAAGTGATTGTACAAACAATCAAATTGAATTAGTTTCAGAAAGAGAAAGATAATAAAATTCATCTGGTATAATGCTTATGTGAGAATCTCTCTCTCTTTCTCTTTCCTTCTTTCTCTCAGCATGGGATGGACTTGATCTCTTAGATTTTTAAATAAATAGTTTGGAGGCCATTGGGTAACTACATATTCATACAAGTTAGATCTGGACCTCAACTCAATCACTAAAACAAATCTCAAATGGTTTAGAGGTAAATGTTAAATGGACCCATAAACGAATGAGAAGAAATGATAAACCTATGTTTATATGCGAAAGACTTTCAGACAAAAAGTTGGGAAGCATTTCAGAAAAACTGATTGATTTGATTATATAAAAACCCCAAACTTGCATACATTTAAAAATGTGACAAACACAGTCAAAATGCAAACAAAAATTGAGGCAAAGATTACAAATGTATGCAATAAGTGATTGGTTTCTTAGTTTAAGAAAAAAATGAAAAATCATTGAAAACATCAAAATCCTTTTGAGAAGAGTCATAAATACGAAATTTGGACAAGGGGAAAATCAGTGATAGCAAATACAGTTCATCCTCAACTTTCCATGGGGTTTTGTCCTGATAAAACCATCATAAGCTGAAAATCTCATTAAGTCAAAAATGCATTTAATTCACCTAACCTACCAAAATCACAGCTTAGAAGAAGATGTGATATACATATACAATGGAATATTACTCAGCCATAAAAAAAGAATGAAATAATGCCATTTGCAGCAACATGGATGGACCTAAAACTTATCATACTAAGTAAGTCAGACAGAGAAAGACAAATATCATGATATTACTAATATGTGGAATCTAAAGTATGATGCAAATGAACCTATTTACTAAAAAGAAACAGCCTCACAGACATAGAAAACAAACTTATGGTTACCAAAGAGGAAAGGTAGTGGAGGGAGATATAAATTAGGAGTTTGGGATTAGCAGATACAAACTACTATACATAAAATAGATGAAAAACAAGGTCCTACTGTATAGGACAGGGAATGATAGTCAATATCTTGTAATAACCTATAATAGGAAAGAATATGAAAAAAATATATATATATATCTCCACATATATACATATAACTGAATAACTTTGCTGTATACCAGAAACCAAGACAACATTGTAAATCAACTATACTTCAATTAAACAAAATTATATTAAAATTAAAAAAAAAGTGACATGATCTGATATACATTTTTGTATATCCTTTTGAAGGATCCCTCTTGCCACTGTAGGAGGGATCAAGGTGAAAGCAAGGGGACTGCCTAGAAGCCTAGTGCAGTTTCTAGTTAAGAGACATTAGTGGCTTGGACTAAGGTAGTAGCCAAAAAAGTGGTGGAATACTGGATACATTTTGAAGGAAGAATTGACGTCATTTGCTGAAAAAAATTAGAAGATGTAACATGACTACAAATTTTTGGTTTGGTCCACTGGTGGACGGGGCTCCCATTCACAGTGATGGGGAAGCCTGCAGAAATCAGATGAGGGACCATCAGGTGTTCAGCGTTGGGCTTGTTTAGTTTGAGATGTCTGTTGGATATCAAGAGGAGGCACTGAATGGGAAGTTGGCTTACGAGTCTATCTATATGCATGTTTCCAGGGAGTATGACCAGCCTGGGCAGGCAAACAGGAGACTTTTCTGCATAGAGGTGATATTTGAAAGTCATGCATCTGACTGGGAGAGATCATCAAAGGAGTGAGTGTGGCTAGAATAAAATAGAGGTCGAAGGACTCAGCGCTGGAGCACTCCCTTATCTGTGCTCAGTAATGAGGAAATAAGGAAAAAGGAAGGAGAAGAACTCAGAAGCCAAGTGAGGACAAGGGTATCAAGAGGACGAAATGATTAATTTGTGTCTAATTCTGCTGCTAAGTCAAAATGAGAAGAGCCAAGGGCTTCCCTGGTGGCGCAGTGGTTAAGGATCCACCTACCAATGCAGGGGACACGGGTTTGAACCCTGGTCTGGGAAGATACCACATACCACGGAGCAACTAAGCCCATGTGCCACAACTACTGAGCCTGTGCTCTAGAGCCCACGAGCCACAACTACTGAGTCCACATGCCACAACAACTGAAACCTGTGCACCTAGAGCCCATGCTCCACAAGAAGAGAAGCCATCACAATGAGAAGCCTGTGCACTGCAACAAAGAGGAGCCCCTGCTTGCCGCAACTAGAGAAAGCATGCGTGCAGCAAATGAAGACCCAACACAGCCAAAAATAAATAAATAGATAAATAAATAAACAAATTTCTTTTAAAATGAGAAGAGCCAAGATGTGACCCTGGTATTTAGCAGTGTGCACGTTATCAGTGGCTTTGACAAGAATGGTTATGTTTTGCTAGTGAGAAGATGGAAAAGATCGACATCATTAGGGTAAAAGCCATTACTCTCAGTCCATGGTCCTCAAAGTAGGGTCCCAGAACCAGAAGCATCAGCATCACCATGAACCTTGTCAAATATGCAGATTCTCTGGCCCTGCCCAGATCTATTGAATCAGAAGCTCTGGGGGTGGAGCCTAGTGCTCTGTTTTAGCAAGCCCTACAGATTCAGGGTCAAGTTTGAGAACTGCTGCTACAAGGTGATGTAATTATTGTAGAGTTTTATTTTCTTCTTCTTTCTCTCCTATTAGTCATATAGATTTTTGCCTTGAGTATAAATTATCCATAATGAAAGTCTCCATTTTTAAAGGGTGCAATGTCATTTATCTGGGTTGAAATTGCCGAATGACCCATTTGAAATGTTGATATATTCTTTGTAGAGGAGCTAAGTTATTGAAAATAGTTAATTGTATATTTCATAACAGTGCTCACATGAGGCTGAAAGTGTTTATCAGATCACTACATAATATGTCATAGAAAACATCCTTCTGTCAGCAGTGCATAAATATTGCTCTGTTAGACAAGGATAGGTGTATCTGACAAGCTTTGAAGTCACTAGGAGAAAAGGCAAACATTGTGTTTAAAAGCCTCTCCTATTTTCTGTGTGCAATGTTACCAGTCATTTTGACTGTCACAGGGCAATCTCTGTACCTTTAGCTGGTGAGTGGCTATAGAAAAACATAGAGGTAAATTTTGTACTCTTCACATTGAGATAAGGGACAGAGTGTAGGCCTTTTATACTTTGGGTATTACATCACATTTTGGTTTTGGAGTTCATTCATCTTGAATTTCTAAAAAGCTATCCAGAAGCTCTGATTTTTATTACATAAAGCATATGGGAATGTTAAAACTCCAAGACATCATTTCCAGGCCGTGTTCCAGCCTCCCCACTCCCAAAGAGACATCATAATGAAGAAATAGCTTTAGTTTCAGCAAATATTATTTTTTCCCACTAGAAAAATTAAAAAGGATTTGGAATAACTACTTCAGATGCTTCTTTTGTAAGGTTTTAGTCTTAGTTAGGATTAAGTTTGCCTGTGACAAGGAAAAAAAATAAACAGAAACTATCTTAAACAAGGTAACAGTTGTATTTCTTTCTCAAGAAATGGAAAGAGACAGTCCAGAACTGACACAGTGTTTGTTCGTACAGAATCCCAGTCTTCTCTCTGCTGGGTATGGCCTCTGTTCCCAGTGTCTCCTTGTGATTCCAAATGCCTGCCATGATTCCTGCCATCACATCTCTATTCCAGCACATGAGGAGGAGAAAATGGAAGGATAATACATATCTGCCATTTAATAATGTTTCCCAAAGTCATGAACCCCATTTCCACTTGTATACCATTGGCAGAACTCATTCACAAGCAACCACATGGCTGCCAAATTATTTCAACTAACTCAGAAAAAAATCATTCAATAAAATTAAACATCCAGTCCTGATCTAAAGACAACACACACACACACACACACACACACACACACACACACAAACACTTAGCAATTTAGAAATAGAAGGAAATTCTTTACCTAGATAATAAGTATATACAAAAAAAACCTCCAAAACAAAACCCTGTAGTGAACATCACCATTGATGGAAAAACTTCAAAACATTTTCTTTAGAATCAAGGAAAAAGAGAACACCCATCAGTCAAAAAATGTGCTGGCCATATAGTAAGACTACCTTATAGAAGATAAGAGGGTAAAGATTAGAAAGAAAGAAAATAAATCATCATTATTTATACATTATTTATACAATTATCTCATAAAAAGCCCTTTGGGATTTTTAGGTTATGTCCCATTTTTTTAAAAGACTGAAAAATGCAACAACATTAAAATTTAAAACTTCTATTGACCAAAGACATCATAAGACAATTTTTTTTAAGTTACAAATAAGATGTTCACCAAACATGTAACAGAAAGAGTTTGTTTTGGAATAAAATAATAAATCAGTAAGAAAAAGGTAACCCAATTTTAAAACTTGGCAAGCCAAATAATCAGACATTTCACAAAAGAGGAAACATTAATGAATGTCCAATAAACATATGAAAAGACGCTCTACTTGATTAGTAGTCAAAGAAATGTAAATTAAAATCACAACAAGACACCGAGCAAACTGACCAAATTGTGCAGTTAGATGTTCCCAGCGGGACCCACTGGACTCAGACACTGGTGGGGGTAACTGTGAGTTTTAAAAGCAGTTTGGTGTCATCCAGTGAAGATGACTGTGAAACACCCTGTGATCCAGCAATTCCACCCTCAGAATTATGTATACTTGATAAGGTCTTCCACATTCCAGGAGACATATTTTAGAATGAGTAATGGTTAATTTTATGTGTCAGCTTGGCAGGGTGAAGGGGTGCCCCGATAGCCAGTAGAACATTATTTCTGGGTGTGGCTGTGAAGATGTTTCCACAAGAGATGAGCATTTGAGTCAGTAGATTGAGTAAATAAGCTCACCCTCACCAGTGCTGGTGCGCATCATCCCACCTGTTGAGGGCCTTAATGGAGCAAAAGGCAGAGGAAGGGAGAATTTGTTCTCTTTGCTTGAGCTGGGACATCTATCTTTTCCTTCCCTTGAGCATCAGTGCTTTGACTTCCTTCAGACTGTGACCATGACTTTCATCATCAGCTCCTCTGGTTCTCAGGCTTTTGGACTCAGACTGAACTATACCACTGGCTTTCCTCATTCTCCAGCTTGAGGACAGTAGATTGTGGGACTTCTCAGCCTGCATAATTCCATGAGCCAACTACTAAAATAAGCTTTTCTGTCTGTCTGCCTGTCTCTCTCTCTCTCTCTCTCTATATATATATATATACACACACACAAATACATAAATATATATATTTTATATATATTCAGGAATAGAAGGAATGCATATAGAATAGAATGAATATATGTGTGTGTGTGTGTATATATATATTTCCTATTGGCTCTGTTTCTCTGGATAACCCTGACTAATACAGAATGCCATCTTGGTGTTTTTATTAAAGCAAAAACAATTGCACACAATCTTAATGTTTTACAGAAAAAATGGATAAATAAATGTGGGTATATTCGCAGAACTGCACATTACACAGCAGTGAAAATAGGGGAATTTCAGCTGCTTGAATCCAAATGGATTATACTCTCAAAATGGAAAAAGGAAGTCATAGAATATATATCCCATGTCCCAAATATAGATGTATGAGGACATCTACATAGAGTTCAAAGACATGCAAAACTAAAATACACTGTTTATCAGTGCAAATCTATGCATTAAGATTTAAAGAAAGGCACAGGAATGATAAGCAGAAGATTCAGGTCAGAAGTTAATTCTGGGAGGATCCATAGGGGACCTCAAAAATATTAATAAAATTCTAGTTCTTTAGCTATGTAGGTATTCTTTGTATCTTACAAACACCTTGCTATGATGTACAGAATATTTCATACCAAAATGATGTACTATATAGAGTGAGTTGAAAGCATATCGCTGCTTTGTCCTTATTACAAGACTTAGTAAGAATTGTTTTAGAAGTCAAACTAAATCTTACCTGAATCTCATCTGTTGCATCTGGTGTTACACTCCACCTCCCCCGCTTCCCCCGTAGTAAAGCTTTTTCTAAGAGAACCTTGTGTTTTTGTACAGCCTGGTTTCAGTTATCCTCATCCTTCATCTTTCTTATGAAAATGCTTCAATCTGATTACTTCTAGAGCCAGCGGCTCTGTGGAGCCAGACAACCCCTTTAAAGGCATAACTTTCATTTGCAAAATCATCCATAAACACCAGTTACAGGATTTAATATCCTCTTCCCTCCTTCTCAGTTGTATCTCTCACGTACTATAGCTGCTCTCAGCTCTTTCCACCCTTCCTTCTCAACTCTGACCCCAAAACAAAATTCTCCCAGACGAAACAAAGTAGTCAACTTTGTCCTTCCACCCTTTTTCAGTTTTGCCTTTTCACGCAAACAATTCTGCCTTACTTTTTTTTTTTCCCCACATCCTTTTTAGAGTATAAATGCTCTACAATGTTCTGTTATATTCTGCTGTACAACAAAGTGAATCGGCTATATGTATACATATATTCCCTTATCCCCTCTCTCTTGAGCCTCTCTCCCACCCTCCCTATTCTACCCCTCTAGGTCATCACAAAGCATAGAGTTGATCTCCTTGTGCTATGCAGGAGCTTCCCACTAGCCATCCATTTTACATTTGGTAGTGTATATATGTCAATGCTACTCTCTCACTTCGTCCCAGCTTCCCCTTCCCCACCCCCGTACCCTCAAGTCCATTCTCTACATCTGCGTCTTTATTACTGCCTTGCCGCTAGGTTCATCAGTACCACTTTTTAAAATTCCATATATAAGCATTAGCATACGGTATTTGTTTTTCTCTTTCTGACTTAATTCACTCTGCATGACACACTCTAGGTCCATCCACCTCACTACAGATAACTGAATTTCGTTCCTTTTTATGGCTGAGTAATATTCCACTGTATATATGTGCCACATCTTTATCCATTCATCTGTTGATGGACTTTAAGTTTGTTTCCATGTCCTGGCTATTGTAAATAGTGCTGCACTGAACATTGTGATACGTGTATCTTTCTGAATTATAGTTTTCTCAGGGTATATGCCCAGTAGTAGGATTTCTGGGTCATATGGTAGTTCTATTTTTAGTTTTCTAAGGAACCTCCATACTATTCTCCATAGTGGCTGTATCAATTTACATTCCCACCAACAGTGCAGAATGGTTCCCTTTTCTCCACACCCTCTCCAGCATTTATTGTTTGTAGATTTTGTGATGACGGCCATTCTGATTGGTGTGAGGTGATACCTCATTGTGGTTTTGATTTGCATTTCTGTAATGATTAGTGATGTTGAGCATCTTTTCATGTATTTGTTGGCCATCTGTATGTCTTCTTCGGAGAAATGTCTATTTAGGTCTTCTGCCCAGTTTTGGATTGGATTGTTTGCTTTTGTGATGTTGAGCTGCATGAGTTGCTTGTATGTTTGGAAGATTAGTCCTTTGTCAGTTGCTTCATTTGCAAATATTTCCTCCCATTCTGAGGGTTGTCTTTTCATCTTGTTGTAGTTTCCTTTGCTTCTGCAAAAGAATTTGTTTCGAGAGACCTTCAAGATGGTGGAGGAATAAGACGCGGAGATCACCTTCCTCCCCACAAATACATCAGAAATACATCTATATGTGGAACAACTCCTACAGAACACCTGCTGACTGAACGCTGGCAGAAGACCTCAGACTTCCCAAAAGGCAAGAAATTCCCTACGTACCTGGGTAGGGCAAAAGAAAAAAGAAAAAACAGAGACAAAAGAATAGGAACGGGACCTGCACCTCTGGGAGGGAGCTGTGAAGGAGGAAAAGTCGCCAAACACTAGGAAGCCCCTTCACTGGAGGAGACAGGGGGTGGCGGTGGGGGAGCTTCGGAGCCACCGAGGAGAGCGCAGCCACGGGGGTGCGGAGGGCAAAGCGGAGAGATTCCCGCACAGAGGATCGGTGCCGACCGGCACTCACCAGCCCGAGAGGCTTGTCTGCTCACCGGCCAGGGCGGGCGGGGGCTGGGAGCTGAGGCTCAGGCTTTGGAGGTCAGACCCTAGGGAGAGGACTGGGGTTGGCTGTGAGGACCCAGCCTGAAGGGGGCTAGTGCACCACAGCTAGCCGGGAGGGAGTCCGGGAAAAAGTCTGGACCTGCCAAAGAGGCAAGACACCATTGTTTCGGGGTGTGCAAGGAGAGGGGATTCAGAGTACTGCCTAAATGAGCTCCAGAGATGGGTACGAGCTGCAGCTATCAGCACGGACACCAGAGACGGGAATGAAACGCTAAGGCTGCTGCTTCAGCCACCAAGAAGCCTGGGTGCAAGCACAGGGCACTATCCACACCTCCCCTCCCAGGAGCCTATGCAGCCCACCACTGCCAGAGTCCCATGATCTAGGGGCAACTTCCTCAGGAGAACACATGGTGCGCCTCAGGCTGTTGCAACATTACGCTGTCCTCTGACACTGCGGGCTGGCGCCGCATTCCGTACCCCTCCCTCCCCCCCCCACCCCCGGCCTGAGTGAGCCAGAGCCCCCGGTATCAGCTGCTACTTTAACCCCGTCCTGTCTGGGTGGGAAACAGATGTCCTCAGGCGACCAACAAACAGAGGCGGGGCCAAATCCAAAGCTGAACACCAGGAGCTATGTGAAGAAAGAAGAGAAAGGGAAATTTCTCTCAGCAGCCTCAGCAGCAGTGGATTAAATCTCCACAATCAACGTGATGTACCCTGCATCTGTGGAATACCTGAACAAACAATGAATCATCCCCAAATTGAGGTGGTGGACGTTGGGAGCAACTGTAGACTTGGCGTTTGCTTTCTGCATCTAATTTGTTTCTGGTTTTATGTTTATCTTAGTTTAGTATTTAGAGTTTATTATCACTGGTAGATTTTTTTATTGATTTAGTTGCTCTCTTCCTTTTTTTTATATACAGATATATTTTTTTTTTCCTTTTTCTCTTTTTGTGAGGGTGTATGTGTATGCTTCTTTATGTGATTTCGTCTGTATAGCTTTGCTTTTACCATTTGTCCTAGGGTTCTGTCTGTCCACTTTTTTTCTATTACATTTTAATTTTTTATTTTTAATAATTTTTAAAATTTTCTATTTTACTTATTTTATTTTATTTTATTTTATTTTATTTTATTTTATTTTTCTCCCTTGTCTTCTGAGCCATGTGGCTGACAGGGTCTTGGTGCTCTGGCCAGGTGTCAGGCCTGTGCCTCTGAGGTGGAAGAGCCGAATACAGGATATTTGTCCACCAGAGACCACTCAGTTCCATGTAATATCAAACGGGAAAAGCTCTCCCAGAGATCTCCATCTCAATGCTAACACCTAGCTCCACTGAATGATCAGCAAGCTACAATCCTGGACACCCTATGCCAAACAACTAGCAAGACAGGAACACAACCCCACGCATTAGCAGAGAGGCTGCCTAAAATCATAATAAGGTCACAGACACCCCAAAACACACCACTGGATGCGGTCCTGCCCACCAGAAAGACAAGATCCAGCCTCATCCACCAGAACACAGGCACCAGTCCCCTCCACCAGGAAGCCTACACAACACACTGAGCAATGTCACCCACTGCGGGCAGACACCAAAAACAATGGGAACTACAAACCTGCAGTGTGCAAAAAGGAGACCCCAAACAGTAAGTTAAGCAAAATGAGAAGACAGAGAAATACACAGCAGATGAAGGAGCAAGGTAAAAACCCACCAGACCAAACAAGTGAAGAAGAAATAGGCAGTCTACCTGAAAAAGAATTCAGAGTAATGATAGTAAAGATGATCAAAAATCTTGGAAATAGGAGAAAATACAAGAAGCATTTAACAAGGACCTAGAAGAACTAAAGAGCAAACAAACAACGATGAACAACACAATAAATGAAATTAAAAATTCTCTAGAAGGAATCAATAGCAGAATAACTGAGGCAGAAAAACGGATAAAATAGTGGAAATAACTACTGCAGAGCAGAATAAAGAAAAAAGAATGAAAAGAATTGAGGACAGTCTCAGAGACCTCTGGGACAACATTAAATGTACCAACATTCGAATTATAGAGGTCCCAGAAGAAGAAGAGAAAAAGAAAGGGACTGAGAAAATATTTGAAGAGATTATAGTTGAAAACTTTCCTAATATGGGAAAGGAAATAGTCAATCAAGTCCAGGAAGTGCAGAGAGTCCCATACAGGTTAAATTCAAGGAGAAACACACAAAGACACATATTAATTAAACTATCAAAAATTATATACAAAGAAAAAATATTAAAAGCAGCAAGGGAAAAACAACAAATAACATACAAAGGGATCTCCATAAGGTCAACAGCTGATCTTTCAGCAGAAACTCTGCAAGCCAGAAGGGAGTGGCAGGACATATTTAAAGTGATGAAAGGGAAAAACCTACAACCAAGATTACTCTACCCAGCAAGGATCTCATTCAGATTCGAAGGAGAAATTAAAACCTTTAAGACAAGCAAAAGCTAAGAGAATTCAGCACCACAAAACCAGCTTTACAACGAATGCTAAAGGAACTTATCTATACAGGAAACACAAGGAAGGAAAAGACCTACAATAACAAACCCAAAATAATTAAGAAAATGGTAATAGGAACCTATATATCAATAACTACCTTAAATGTAAATGGATTAAATTCTCCAACCAAAAGACATAGACTGGCTGAATGGATACAAAAACAAGACCTGTATATATGCTGTCTACAAGAGACCCACTTCAGACCTAGGGACACATACAGACTGAAAGTGAGGGGATGGAAAAAGATATTCCATGCAATTGGAAAACAAAAGAAAGCTGGAGTAGCAATTCTCATATCAGACAAAATAGACTTTAAAATAAAGACTGCTACAAAAGACAAGGAAGGACACTACATAATGATCAAGAGATCAATCCAAGAAGAAGATATAACAATTGTAAATATTTATGCACCCAACGTAGGAGCACCTCAATACATAAGGCAAATGCTAACAGTCATAATATGCGAAATGGACAGTAACACAATCATAGTAGGGGACATGAACACCCCACTTTCCCCAATGGACAGATCATCCAAAATGAAAAAAAATAAGGAAACACAAGCTTTAAATAATACATTAAACAAGATAGACTTAATTGATATTTATAGGGCATTCCATCCAAGAACAACATAATACGACTTCTTCTCAAGTGCTCACGGAACATTCTCCAGGATAGATCATATCGTGGGTCACAAATCAAGCCTTGGTAAATTTAAGAAAATTGCAATTGTATCAAGTATCTTTTCCAACCACAATGCTATGAGACTAGATATCAATTACAGGAAAAGATCTGTAAAAAATACAAACACATGGAGGCTAAACAATACACTACTAAATAACAAAGAGATCACTGGAGAAATCAAAGAGGAAATAAAAAAATACCTAGAAACAAATGACAATAAAAACACGATGACCAAAAACCTATGGCAGGCGGCAAAAGCAGTTCTAATAGGGGAGTTTATAGCAACACTATCCTAACTCAAGAAACAAGCAACATCTCAAATAAACAACCTAACCTTGCACCTAAAGCAATTAGAGAAAGAAGAACAAAAAAACCTCAAAGTTAGCAGAAGGAAAGAAATTATAAAGATCAGATCAGAAGTAAATGAAAAAGAATTGAAGGAAATGATAGCAAACATCAATAAAACTAATAGTTGGTTCTTTGAGAAGATAAACAAAATTGATAAACCATTAGCCGACTCATCAAGAAAAAAAGGGAGAAGACTCAAATCAATAGAATTAGAAATGAAAAAGGAGAGATTACAACTGACACTGCAGAAATACAAAGGATCATGAGAGATTACTACAAGCAGCTATATGCCAATAAAATGGACAACCTAGGAGAAATGGAAGAACTCTTAGAAAAGTACAACCTTCCAAAACTGAACCAGGAAGAAATAGAAAATATAAACAGATCAAACACAAGCACTGAAATTCAGACTGTGTTTAAAAATCTTTGAACAAACAAAAGCCCAGGACCATATGGCTTCACAGGCGAATTCTATCAAACATTTAGAGAAGAGCTAACACCTATCCTTCTCAAACTCTTCCAAAATATAGCAGAGGGAGGAACACTCCACAACTCATTCTATGAGGCCACCATCACCTGATACCAAAACCAGACAAAGATGTCACAAAAAAAGAAAACTACAGGCCAATATCACTGATGAACATAGATACAAAATTCCTTTACAAAATACTAGCAAACAGAATCCAACAGCACATTAACAGGATCATACACCATGATCAAGTGGGTTTTATCTCAGGAATGCAAGGATTCTTCAGTATATGCAAGTCAATCAATGTGATAAACCGCATTAACATATTGAAGGAGAAAAACCATATGATCATTTCAATAGATGCCGAAAAAGCTTCCCACAAAATTCAACACCCATTTATGATAAAAACCCTCCAGAAAGTAGGCACAGAGGGAACTTACCTCAATATAATGATAAAAGCCATATATGACAAAACCACAGCCAACATCATTCTCAATGTTGAAAAACTGAAACCATTTCCTCTAAGATCAGGAACAAGACAAGGTTGTCCACTCTCACCACTATTATTCAACATAGTCTTGCAAGTTTTAGCCACAGCAATCAGAGAAGAACAAGCAATAAAAGGAATCCAAATTGGAAAAGAAGAACTAAAGCTGTCACTGTTTGCAGATCACATGATACTATACATAGAGAATCCTAAAGATGCTACCAGAAAACTACTAGAACTAATCAATGAATTTGGTAAAGTAGCAGGATACAAAATTAATGCACAGAAATCTCTTGCATTCCTATACACTAATGATGAAAAATCTGAAAGAGAAATTAAGGAAACACTCCCATTTACCATAGCAACAAAAAGAATAAAATACCTAGGAATAAACCTACCTAAGGAGACAAAAGACCTGTATGCAGAAAACTATAAGACACTAATGAAAGAAATTAAAGATGATACAAACAGATGGAGAGATATGCCATGTTCTTGGACTGGAAGAATAAACATTGTGAAAATGACTATACTATCCAAAGCAATCTTCAGATTCAATGCAATCTCTATCTAACTATCAATGGCATTTTTCACAGAACTAGAACCAAAAATTTCACAATTTGTATGGAAACACAAAAGACCCTGAATAGCCAAAGCAATCTTGAGAAAGAAAAATGGAGCTGGAGGAATCAGCCTCCCGGATTTCAGACTATACTACAAAGCTACAGTAATCAAGACAGTATGGTACTGGCACAAAAACAGAAATATAGATCAGTGAAACAGGATAGAAAGCCCAGAGATAAACCCACACACTTTACCAAAAACCCACACGCTCTTTTTGGTAAAGGAGGCAAGAATATACAATGGAGAAAAGACAGCCTCTTCAATAAGGGGTGTGGGGAAAACTGGACAGCTACATGTAAAAGAATGAAATTAGAACACTCCTTAACACCATACACAGAAATAAACTCAAAATGCGTTGAAGATCTAAATGTAAGACGAGACGCTCTAAAACTCTTAGAGGAAAACATAGGCAGAACACTCTATGACATAAATCACAGCAAGATCTTTTTGACCCACCTCCTAGAGAAATGGAAATAAAAAAAAAAATAAACAAATGGGACCTAATGAAACTTCAAAGCTTTTGCACAGCAAAAGAAAACATAAATAAGATGAAAAGACAACCCTTAGAATGGGAGAAAATATTTGCAACTGAAGCAACTGACAAAGGATTAATCTCCAAAATTTACAAGCAACTCATGCAGCTCAATATCAAAAAAACAAACAACCCAATCCAAAAATGGGCAGAAGATCTAAATAGACATTTCTCCAAAGAAGATATACAGATTGCCAAAAAACACATGAAAGGATGCTCAACCTCACTAATCATTAGAGAAGTGCAAATCAATACTGCAATGAGGTATCACCTCACACCGGTCAGAATGGACGTCATCAAAAAATCTACAAACAATAAACGCTGGAGAGGGTATGGAGAAAAGGGAACCCTCTTGCAATGTTGATGGGAAGGTAAATTGATACAGCCACTATGGAGAACCATATGGAGGTTCCTTACAAAACAAAAACAGGACTACCAAATAAGCCACCAATCCCACTAGTAGGTATGTACACTGAGAAAAACCATAATTCAAAAAGAGTCATGTACCACAATGTTCATTGCAGCTCTATTTACTATAGCCAGGACATGGTAGCAACCTAAGTGTCCAACAACAGATGAATGGATAAAGAAGATGTGGCACATGTATACAGTGGAATATTACTCAGCCGTAAAAAGAAACGAAATTGAGTTATTTGTAGTGAGGTGGATGGACCTAGAGTGTGTCATACAGAGTGAGTAAGTCAGAAAGAGAAAAACAAATAAAAAACAAATAACGTATGCTAACATATATATATGGAATCTAAAAACAAAAACGATTCTGAAGAACCTAGGGACAGGACAGGAATAAAGACACAGATGTAGAGAATGGACTTGAGGACATGGGGAGGGGGAAGGGTAAGCTGGGACAAAGTGAGAGAGTGGCATGGACATATATACTACTTAATGTAAAATAGAACACTAGTGGGAAGTGGCCACATAGCACAGGGAGATCAGCTTGGTGCTTTGTGAACACCTAGAAGGTTGGGATAGGGAGGTTGGGAGGAAGGCACAAGAGGGAGGAGATATAGAGATATATGTATATGTACAGCTGATTCACTTTGTTATAAAGCAGAAACTAACACACCATTGTAAAGCAGTTATACTCCAATAAAGATGTTAAAAAAAAAAGATTTTAAGTTTCATTAGGTCCCATTTGTTTATATTTGTTTTTATTTCCCTTCCTCTAGGAGGAGGGTCAAAATGGATCTTGCTGTGATTTATGTCATAGAGTGTCCTGCCTATGTTGTCCTCTAAGAGTTTTATAGTGTCTGGTCCTACATTTAGGTCTTTAACCCATTTTGAGTTTTTTTTTGTATGGTGTTAGGGAGTGTTCTAATTTCATTCTTTTACATGTATCTATCCATATTCCCAGCACCACTATTGAAGAGGCTTTCTTTTCTCCATTGTATATTCTTGCCTCTTTTGTCAAAGATAAGGTGACCATATGTGCATAGCTTTATCTCTGGGATTTCTCTACTGTTCCATTAATCTGTATTTCTGTTTTTGTGCCAGTACCATACTGTCTTGATTACTATGACTTTATAGTACAGTCTGAAGTCAGGGAGCCTGATTCCTCCAGCTCCATTTTTCTTTCTTAAGATTGCTTTGGCTACTCGGGGTCTTTTGCTTTTCCATACAGATTGTAAAATTTTTGGTTCTAGTTCTGTGAAAAATGTCATTGGTAATATGATAGGGATTGCACTGGGTAGTATAGTAATTTTCAGAATATTGATTTCTCCCATCCAGGAGCATAGTGTATCTCTCCATATGTTTATGTTATCTTTGATTTCTTTCATCAGTGTTTTATAGTTTTCTGAGTACAGGTCTTTTGCCTCCTTATGTAGGTTTATTCCTAGGTATTTTATTCTTTTTGTTCCAATTGTAATTGGGATTGTTTCCTTAATTTCTCTTTCTGATCTTTCGTTGTTAGTGTATAGGAATGCAAGAGATTTTGTATCCTAGAACCTTACCACATTCATTGATTAGTTCTAGTAGTTTACTGGTGGCATCTTCAGGATTTTCTATGTATAGTATCATGTCATCTGCAAACAGTGACTGCTTTACTTCTTCTTTTCCAATTTGTATTTCTTTTTCTTCTCTGATTGCTGTGGGTAGGGTTTGCAATACTATGTTGAATAATAGTGGCGAGAGTGGACATCCTTGTCTTGTTTTTGATCTTAAAGAAAATGCTTTCCATCTTTTCACCATTGAGAATGATGTTTGCTGTTGGTTTGTCTTATATGGCTTTTAGTATGTTGAGATAGGTTCCCTCTATGCTCACTTTCCGGAGAGTTTTTATCATAAATCAGCATTGAATTTTGTCAAAAGCTTTTTCTGCATCATTGAGATGATCATATGGTTTTTATTCTTTTATTTGTTAATATGGTGTATCACATTGATTATTTTGCATATTTTGAAGGATCCTTGCATCCCTGGGATAAATCTCACTTGATCACCATGTATGTTCCTTTTAATGTGTTGTTGGATTCTGTTTGCTAGTATTTTGTTGAGGATTTTTGTGTCTATGTTCATCAGTGATATTGGTCTATAATTTTCTTTTTTTATGATATCTTTGTCTGGTTTTGGTATCAGGGTGGCCGCATAGAATGAGTTCCATTGCATTCCTCCCTCTGCAATTCTTCGGAAGATTTTGAGAAGGGTAGGTGTTAGCTCTTCACTAAATGTTTGAGAGAATTCACCTGTGAAGCCATCTGGTCCTGGACTTTTGTTTGTTGGAAGATTTTTAATTACAGTTTCAATTTCATTGCCTGTGATTGGTCTGTTTATATTTTCTAATTCTTCCTGGTTCGATCTTGGAAAGTTGTACTTTTCCAAGAATTTGTCCATTTCTTCCAGGTTGTCCATTTTATTGGCATACTGTTGCTTATAGTAGTCTCTTAGGATGCTTTGTATTTCTGCAGTGTCAGTTGTAATCTCTCCTTTTTCATTTCTAATTTTATTGATTTGAGTCCTCTCCCTTTTTTTCTTGATGAGTCTGGTAAAGTTTTATCTATTTTGTTTATTTTCTCAAAGAACCAACTTTTAGTTTTATTGATCTTTGCTATTGTTTTCTTTGTTTCTATTTCATTTATCTCTGCTCTGATCTTTATGATTTCTTTCCTTCTACTGACTTTGGGTTTTCTTTGTTCTTTTTCTAGTTGCTTTAGGTGTAAGATTAATTTGTTTATTTTAGATTTTTCTTGATTCTTGAGGTGAGCTTGAATTGCTATGAACTTCCCTCTTTTTCTCTTCTTTTCTGGGACCTCTATAATTCGAATGTTGGTGTGTTTAATGTTGTCCCAGAGGTCTCTGAGAGTGTCCTCAATTCTTTTCATTCTTTTTTATTTATTCTGCTCCCCAGCAGTTATTTCTACCATTTTATCTTCCAGCTCACTTATCTGTTCTTCTGCCTCAGTTATTCTGCTATTGATTCCCTCTAGAGTATTTTTAATTTCATTTATTGTGTTGTTCATCACTCTTTGTTTGCTCTTTAGTTCTTCTAGATCCTTGTTAAACGTTTCTTGTATTTTCTCCATTCTGTTTCCAAGATTTTGGATCATCTTTACTATCATTACTCTGAATTCTTTTTCAGGTAGTTTGCCTATTTCATCTTCATTTACTTGGTCTTGTATGTTCTTACTTTGTTTGTTCATCTGTAACATATTTTTTTGTCATTTCATTTTTTTTTTTTTTTGATGGGTTGGCCTGTATTCCTGTCTTACTGGTTGTTTGGCCTGAAGCATCCAGCACTGGAGTTTGCAGGCATTTGGGTAGGGCTGGGTCTTGGTGCTGAGACGAGGACCTCTGAGAAAACTCACTCCAATTAATATTCCCTGGGGTCTGAAGTTCTCTGTTAGTCCAGCCGTTTGGACTTTGTGCTCCCAACACAGGAGCTCAGGCCTGACCTCCGGCCTGGGAACCAAGATCCTGTAAGCCACATGGCATTGCAAAAAGAAAAGAAGGAGCAATACAAAAACAAAGAATAAAAAATAAAATAAAATTAGAAAGATAAAAAATATATTAGGAAGAGTAAAAATATAATTGAACTAGCTGCAGCAAGGTACAACAAAACCACAACAGAAACAAGAAAAAAAAAATGGGAACAAGCCAAAAGGAACAGAACAATAACAAAGTATAAAGAATAAAATAAAATTAGAAAAATAAAAGATTTATTAGAAAAAATAAAAATATAAATGAATCAACAACAACAAGGTAAAACAGAACCCCAACCTAAAAGAAGAAAAAAGAAAAAAAAAGCCCTTGGCTATGGGGGGGCAGAATTCAGGCAGGTGTGGAACTTAGGCTGGAGTGGGGTTTAGGGTGGGGCGGAGCCTGGGGTGGCTGACCTTTGAGTGTGGGGCGGGGCCTAGGCTCAGGACCTATGCAGCCAGAAAAAGCCTTGGGGTGGGACCTAGGCGAGTGACTTTCAAGCATGGGGTAGGGCCTCCACTTAGGACCTGCATGGAAGAGGAGAGGCAGCACGTCCAAACGGGGGCCTCTGGAGTGTGGAGTTCTGGAGTTTGGAGGTAAGGCCCTGGGTGAGGGTGTGTGTGTGGGGTTTAGGCCCAGCACCTTGGAGAGGGTCTCAGAGGGGGTCTCCGAATGTAGAGGTAGGGGGCTGGGTGGGGGTGGGGGGTGGGGCTTGTGCTCTGTGCAGCAGGAGGGAGGCTCCGAGGGCAGAGGATTAGGCCCAGGAAACCAAAAGGCTCCCCGATGCCTAAGAGGACAGGAAAAGCACTGACCGCATTTCCTTCTGTTCCTCAGCACCCCCCCCACAGGAATCCCCCAGGGTCTCCCCTGTCCCCCCTGGACCCCTAACCATGGGCGATCCCACTGGGTGTAGGAACTCTTCCCCTCCCCCAGCCTCCCCTCAGGGCTGCTGGTCCCAGAGGTCCAGCCTTTACTTTTGCTCCCCCTTCCCTCCCTCCCACTCCCTCAGGACTCGTGGCTGGAGGGGGCCTCGGTGGTCAGAGGATCAGGCTAGGGATCTCAGCAGGCTCCCGGGGGGCCCAAGTGGGCAGGGGAAACCTGACCACACTCCCTTTTGATGCTTTGCCCTCCCAATGGTCCCCCACTTTCCCCCTTTGGGTGTGGGATGCCTTTCCCTCCCCCAGCCACCCCTCAGGGATGCTGTTCCCATCCTGCCTCCACTTCTCCTCCCCACTCACTCCCCCCACACCCCACATCCTACCCAGTCTCTGGGGGTTCCTCCCATCCCCTTATGTGTCTGTGGTCCCCCACCAGTGCCTGGTAGGTGCCCTAGTTGTGCAGAGACGCGAATTCCGTGTCCTCTTAGTCTGCCATCTTGACTCTGCCCCCTGTCTTACTTTTTAAATGGAAACTGAACAAACCAGTCTATTTCCTGTTAATTACTGAGCTCTGTCTACCCATTTCCCAGATTCTGTTCAACCATAGCATAGAAACTGGGCCAGAAGACTCAGACTATGCCTTTGAAATGGATGAAAGCATTATATCACCAACAATAAAATTTTCTTTAGCAGAACTGTTCTTTAACAGAGTTTTCTCTCAGGAAAAAGTTTAAAACACTTATAATTTAATACCTTTTCTTCTATTTCAACCATTTCTGTGTCTTTTGGGATGAAAGCACCTTAATGGCATTGCGTTAAGAGTGTGGCCTTTAGCATCTGGCAGACTAGGATTCAATCCCAAGTTGAGTAAATTATTTAATGTCGTGGAGTTTCATTTTCCTCTTCTGTTAAATCGGGATATAAATACCTACTTACTGGGCTCTTGTGAGATTAACTATGGCAATTCTCATTAAGCAACTCATGGAAAGTCTTGACCCTTGGAAGGCACTCAGTAATTGGTAGCTTAGTTATATATTTAATATTCTGCTAGAAGCAGTAAGGAGAAAGAAAATAAATCAATTATGGTCCCTTGGCGATCTAACTTTTCTATATGAGGAGCACACACACACACACAACATTGGAAACTATAAAGTGATGTATAGTTACTGTTTAATCAGTAGTGAGAACAATACAAAGAATAGGGTCTTAGGGACAGGGATATGGACAAAGGCTGGAAGAGTTTGGGAGAGTTTTGAGTGTGGAGTTTTCTTTTTTTTTTAATTAACTCTTATTGGAATATAGTTGCTTTACAGTGTTGTGCAAATTTCTACTGTACAGCAAAGTGAATCAGCTATTCATATATACATATATATATACATATATTCATATATACATATATCCCCTCTTTTTTGTATTTCCTTCCCATTTAGGTCACCACAGAGCACTGAGTAGAGTTCCCTGTGCTACACAGTAAGTTCTCATTAGTTATTTGTTTTATACATAGTATCAATAGAGTATATAGGTCAATCCCAACCTCCCAATTCATCCCACCCCCCTTCCCCCCCTTGGTGTCCATATGTTTTTTCTCTATGTCTGTGTTTCTATTTCTGCTTTGCCAATAAGATCATCTACACCATTTTTCCAGATTCTACATATATGCATTAATATATGATATTTGTTTTTCTCTTTCTGACTTACTTCACTCTGTATGACAGTCTCTAGGTCCATCCACGTCTCTGAAAATGGCACAATTTTTTTCCTTTTTATGGTTGAGTAATGTTCCATTGTATATATGTACCACATCTTCTTTATCCATTGGGTGTGGAGTTTTCATGGACAGAAGGGAGTCATTCATTGCAGGAAAAATAATTATAATAGCTGAGGCAAGTGGAGGCATGATCTCCTGACTAGATCATTTCATTCATTCATTCATTTATAATTCTTCAGTTATTTCAATTTTAACAGAATGAACCTATCTACCTTTAGAAATGATTACAACCCCGTTTCCCCTCCCCGTCATTGTTTGTTCCCACCTCCCCACCACTGGCTCTGAAATAGAAGGACTATATATTCACAAGGAAAATGAGCAGCAGTTGCTCTACTTTGTGGCTACAACTGCTGTAATATTTTTGAGTGATGAGCAGTTCAGTACCTCTATGTCCATTGGAGACAGCAATTTCCAGGAAGCACCTGGGCAAGAAACAGAGGAAGGACTAGCAAGAGTTCCTTGCATCCTGGGAGCAGCACTCCCCATAAGCAACATGCAGAAGGTGAAGAAGGAGATAGGGAGAGACTGATAGCAATGTAATAATAATAATAATAATAATGTAATCCATGTGACTCCAGGCTTCAACCATTGGTTTGTACAAATGTGTCATTGTAACTCTGTACTCTGAATACCAGTGGTCTGGTTATCTACTCAGTTAATGAGAAAGAAGTTGAGTCTTTTCCAGAAATCACCCTCCTAATTTTAGTTCATTGAGAGGTTTGAAGCATGGTGGTTAAGAACACGGCACTGGGGGTAGCATTCTGGCTTTGCATCCTTATTCTGCCCCTCACTGACTCTGTAAACTTGAGCAACGTAGTTACATTCTCTGCCTCAGTTTCATCATCTGTAAAATGGGCATATGAATGGTATGTTCACTCCACAGGATTATCGTGAGGAGCAGATGAGCTAAGATATCAAAGCACTGAGAGTGAGCACGAGATGAGTGCAAATTGGTATTATTACTAAGAGTCAGAGGGAGGAGAAGGTGGTCTTCACTCACAACCTGGGTTATTCTGCTATCTTTTGTCTTGACATTGTTCTGGCTCCCCTTTCAATTCTGTGATCACTCTCATTTTGTCTGCTGAGTGTCACCGACCTCCCTGGAACTACTGACCTTTCTACTGTTTGTACACTGCCACCCATGTCGCTGCCTGTATTGATGGCAGATTGTTGAGAGTGAGAAAGGGAAGGAATTAGGATGGGTTAGAAGGAGAGCTCCTCTGAGGCCAGCAGGATCACACTAGGGCAGACTTAACAATTGCTGGGACTTGAACTGGGACCTGCGCACAGCCATGTGCCTTTCAGGGTTCCATCTGAAAAGGGAATTCAAATCCAACCCAAACAGACAAAGGGGCGACCCAGCACAACCCACCACTTTCACACAATGAGGAGAAGCTGGAAGGGGCAGCAAGGGCCCTGAGAAAGCACAAGGTCAACCATCCAGAGCCGAGGCAGCAAGAAATCTAACACACGATTATGAACTGGAAGAAAGGAGTCCTGGCTTCACAAAGTTGAGATGACAGGACACACGCTGGGAAAAAAATTTTACAAAGAATTTCTTACAAGGCAGATCCTGAAATTATTTTTAAAAATTGTAATGATTATGAGAAAATGTGTAAGCTTCCTAGCAGAAAACAAGTTACATTAAAAGGAAGAAAAATTGAGATAATATCTATAAGATTAAATGCCACAAAATAATAAGGCAATATCTGAAGATTTGAGAGAGAAAAAAACAATCCTGAAACCTCAAACTTTTTACCATTCCAACTCTCCTTTGTCAAAGAAGAGTAAATTGTATCTTAAATATACAAAAACTTTGAAAATACATTGTCTACATACCCTTTGTGCAAATTTTACTTGAAAACATAAGGCAGTCACCTGACATACGAAAAACATGCAAAAAACTCGGAACATGGCAGTTTAGACTGAGTAGCAGTATTTCCTTGTTCAGGATTACTAGATTTGGTTTTTTTGTTTGTTTCTTTAAGTAATTAACTATTCCTAACAAAAACAATAGTGAATGTGGTAGCTATTCTAGGAAAAAAAATATATATATATATATATATATATTTTTTTTCACGGGCCTCTCACTGTTGTGGCCTCTCCCGTTGCAGAGCACAGGCTCCGGACGCGCAGGCTCAGCGGCCATGGCTCACGGGCCCAGCCACTCCGCGGCATGTGGGATACTCCCAGACCGGGGCACGAACCCGTGTCCCCTGCAACAGCAGGCGGAATCTCAACCACCGCGCCCCCAGGGAAGCCCTAGGAAAAATATTTTTAAAAATAAAATGCAATGCTGCATAAGCAACTGGAATCTTGATACTCTGCACATATAAAAACCATATTAAATATCCTACATCATTTTGAAGAAATAGAAACTAGTAAAAATTAAGGCAGATATTAACCTTCATTAAGACTCTCTTAATATCATCTTTCCCTGGTACTGCTCTCCTTTGTAACTACATTTAAAAATCAATAGGTACATTCTGCTTTCAACTATATAATATTACATTAAAAAAAAATAAGAAAACATAAGAAAATGTTTACTGTGGGCAGTGGGAACCTGGATGATTTTCAATTTTTCTTTAGGATCTTTATTTCCACAGAATTTTCTACCTTAAAAGAATACATATTAGAGTGAACACCTACTACACGGGTGGTCATAAAAGTGATATAAAATCAATATATACCATTAGATATAGGCCATATGATTAGAACTATGTAAACAATGTACTTTAAAAAGTCCAGAAAGTAGATACAACCAGCGCTTAACAACAGTTACTTCTGGGTTTTGGGACGACGGGGGGATTGTTTTCGTCTCCCTGCTACTTTTTCTGTATTTCCCAAATGTTCTATGGTGAGCACATGGTATTTTTATAGAGGGAAATAAAACAACAATAAAATAAAATCAAGGGGGCCTGGCCCAGCAGCGCAGAGCAAGGGGAGCTGCTCTAGTTTTGAAGGTGAAAGATGCTCTCAAGGAATTTCTCGGCACCCCCTGCCCTAGCCTAGTCCTCCCACGACTGTGACGATCAGTCTCCCTCCTGCTGTTCCCAAGAGCACATTTATGTATGTGGATGTATTATATATATTTCTGTGCATGTGTGTGTGCATAATTAGACGAGTAGGACACCAGTATAATCTCATTGCCAAAATTCAGACTTTACAGATAAATACCTCTCTTCATCTCCAGCCCAATCTGTGTCTCCAACCCAGAGGTCTGTTTGATGGTCGTACTTTTTAGATGTAAATTTGTCAGCTTGTTCACCATTGTCCTAGCTCACAGAAAAATTCCAACTCATTCAGACCTTCTTATCTTCAATTGTACAAATATATGTCCATACAGAATTTTATAATATTGATTCATGGGCATGTGTTTGCATAAATGGTATTTTAATACATGCATTGTCCACTCAACACTATCTCACGGGGAACCTTCTCTGCCATCCATGTAAGTCTATCTTTATATTTTTATTTAGTGTGAATAGCCAGAAAGTGAACAAGAGTGGGATTTTTTAATTAAAAAAAAATTTTTTTTTTTACTTTAGGCATTGGATAATTGGTGCCAGTTTTCACTGTGATAAAAAACATTTAGCAATGAATGTGCTTTCTTCTGCACATTTAGAATGGTTCTCTATGAAGATACTGAGAATTACTGGAATATAGGACATACATATTTTTATGGCCCTCTAAAGCCTTACCAGTAAGGCTTCTCACTTGCAGTGTGGAAAGAATGCCCATATTTTCTCTGATATTATCAAACTGGATGTTTTTTGACAACTTCATTCTGTTGCATGAAGAAGTATTGCCTTAGTGTTTTAATTTGCATTTTCCTGATTACTGGTAAGGTTGTGTCTAAATTTTTGGTCTCTCCTACCTCACCTTTCAATCTGCCCTAACCATCTTAACCCCTGCTACCCAGGTTGACATACCAGCTGGCTAGTCTAGACACTGTGAAAGCAGAAAACTGTTATTTGGCTAAGTACAGCAGGGTACCTTCTGCAGAAGAAAATCCATTGGATACACCTGAAACTAACACATCATTGTAAATCAACTATACTTCAATTTTTTTTCAATTTTAAAAATAAAAAAATTTGGGGGGTCTTCCCTGGTGGCGCAGTGGTTAAGAATCCACCTGCCAATGCAGGGGGCACAGGTTCGAGCCCTGGTCCGGGAAGATCCCACTTGCTGCAGAGCAACTAAGCCCATGCGCCGCAACTACTGAGCCTGTGCTCTAGAGCTCACGAGCCACAACTACTGAGCCCGCACACCGCAACTAACAGTAGCCCCTGCTCACCGCAACTAGAGAAAGCCTGCGTGCAGCAATGAAGACCCAATGCAGCCAAAAATAAAAATGATAATAAATAAAAATAGATATTTTAAAAGTAATAATAATAAAAAATAAATTTTAATTTAAAAAATAAAAAAAAATTTTAATAAAGAAAATAAATTCCATTGGAGTAATCAGAAGATTCAGGTCTGAGTGCAGGTCTTGCCACTTACTGACTCTATGTCTTGGGTGAATTTTCCACACCTTTTTGGCTTCAGATTCATCATTTATTAAGAATAGTTGATAATACAGCAAGTCCCCTACATACGAACAAGTTCCGTTCCAAGAACATGTTCGTAAGTCTAATTTGTTCATAAGTCCTACAAAGTTAGCCTAGGTATCCAGATAATGCAATTGGGTATATAGTACTGTACTGTAATAGGTTTCTAATACTTTTCACACAAATAATACATAAAAGACAAATACAAAAAATAAAGAAACTTTTTTTTCTTTTTTTTTTTTTTTTTCGGTACGCGGGCGTCTCACCGTTGTGGTCTCTCCTGTTGCGGAGCACAGGCTCCGGGACGTGCAGGCTCAGTGGCATGGCTCACGGGCCCAGCCGCTCCGTGGCATGTGGCATCTTCCCGGACCGGGGCACGAACCTGTGTTCCCTGCATCGGCAGGCGGACTCTCAACCACTGTGCCACCAGGGTAGCCCTATACACTATTTTTTAAATAGATCTTTATTGGAGTATAATTGCTTCACAATACTGTGTTAGTTTCTGTTGTGCACCAAAGTGAATCAGCCATATGCATACATATATCCCCACATCCCCTCCCTCTTGAGCCTCCCTCCCACTCTCCCTATCCCAACCCTCTAGGTGGTCACAAAGCACGGAGCTGATCTCCCTGTGCTATGCTGCTGCTACTACACTACTGATACTATGCATAGAGTAGACAACTAATGAGAACCTACTGTATAGCACAGGGAACTCTACTCAGTGCTCTGTGGTGACCTAAATGGGAAGGAAATACAAAAAAGAGAGGATATATGTATACGTATAGCTGAATCACTTTGCTATACAGTAGAAACTAACACAATATTGTAAAGCACCTATACTCCAATAAAAATTTAAAAAGAAAAAAAAAACAACTGGGAAAATGTTTAGAACTAAACATACACAAAGAAACAAATGAGTAAAAGCAAAGCTAGAAAAATCTAAATAAGACTATGGATCCTAGCAACGTCAATATTCTAATTGTGATATTGCAGATAGTTTTGCAAAATGTTACCACTGGGAACAACTGGACAAAGGGCACACTAGGAGCTCTCTCTATTATTTCTTACACCTGCATGTGAATGTACACTTTCCATAAAAATGTCAAATTAAAAAAAAAAGAGAGAGAGAGAGTAGAAAAATGACTCTGCTATTAAACTTTTGATCTGGTTCCCTGTGGGGTGGTGGTGGGGAAAAGAAGCAGAGAGAGGGGGAGATACACAGGAAACACACACACTTTGAGCTATGACCGTGTTGCCTAGGTTTAGTATAAAGAATCAAGTGAGATGGCGCCTGTGAAAGGGCTTTGTAAACTATAGAACACCATACAATGAAGGGAATCGCTAATACTAAAGTTTTCCAGGTGAAACAGATCTTTGTTCATCTCAAAATCTTTCAATATTTTCACCTTCCAAGCAGGAGTAGCCATTCCTCTGACCAGCCAATGTGAGCCCCACACTCCTGGAGTCCTGCATACAGGCTGACAAATAGGGCTGAGCCACAGCAGACCTCCCTGAACCTCGTAGCCTTCCGGAGGGCAGGACCCTCTTCCCCTCTCACTCCTCCTCCCCTGCAACAGGAAGCCCAGCCCACTCCATCGTGTTATTATCAGAGAAGAGCTGTGAGATACATTCTGGTCAAAGTGGGCTCCTTTTATTGTTGAAACCTAAGTGGCTCTGGTCCAAGGAAGAAAATATGCACAGCTCAGTAACTGCAGATGATAACCTATGATCCCTGTAGGGATCCACCCTACAAAAAGGCTCTTTGGTAACAGGGAGTGTATGTTTTCCATATGTTCTTCTGGCCTGAACATCCACATGCTTTGCTCAAGGCCTTGGAGGCATCAAAGCTCGTCCCCAAGCTCAGCCTGGCTCAGTGGCAGCCACAGGCCAAACAGTTGGTTTTCCTCCTCGTTTCCATTCTGGTTTCTCACTGCAGTTTCATGTTCCTGGATGAATCTCCATCTTCCCCAGAAGTCAGTTCACCCTCTGAATGTCTACACAGAGCACTCGACTAGGCAGGAGGTGACCACATTCAGGTCTTGACTCCACCACCAACAAGTAGCTGCATGGCAGCAAGCATCACTTCCCCCATGAGGTCCAGAAAGTAGTGTGGGCATTAGAGTGCTGACTCTGAAATCCTGGATGATTCTGTGTGCTTCAGTTTCCTCATCAGTAAAACAAAGATGAAATAGCACCTATGTTGAAGTTTTGCAGAGGTTGAGTGGCACCATTGACACCATCATATACACTGGACCATGCTCTTCGGCCTATCTATCTTTCTCATTTTGCGCACTTTGAGGGTTGAACGGTCAGCCTCAAAGGTGGTAAGAAACGTACCCAGTTAATAGCAAGGAGGGAATCAGGAAAAGCAGGACAGACTTTGATCTGAGTCTGGAAGACTAAGGGTAATTTGGGAGGGAAATAAAAGTCAGGGATGGGGAAGCAGGGGCAGGGTGCTATCAAGTTTGGGGAGAGCATGGAATGTCAAAGTGCCTGGGTGGACGGTTTCAGGGGCTGACAGAGCATGGGTCTGGAGTGATGAACAGGGTCCAAATTCTGCATGGTCACATGAAGAATTTGGACTTTATCATATCAGGAAGTGGTGGCAACAGAAATCTTTGAGCAGAGGACTGTTAGGTTTGCCTTCCAGAGCGATACCTCTAGAATAAGTGCTTCAGAACCACTGGAATGGGAAGACCAGAGGCAATGAGACTGGTTGGGAGGTTGATGAGAGAGAGAAGAAGCAAAATGAAAGCAGAAGCAACATGGGTTAAGAGCTAGGGTTAGAGTAATGAACCATTTCTCAGGTACCCGTGGCAAGATTTAGAAATTGATTGCATCTGGGAGATGGAGTGAGAGATCGTTTTCAATTTTAGAGTAATCAACAGTAAGAGCAGGGGGGCTACCCTGGTGGTGCAGTGGTTAAGAATCCGTCTGCCAATGCAGGGGACACGGGTTCAAGCCCTGGTCCGGGAAGATCCCACATGCCGCGGAGCAACTAAGCCCGTGCGCCACAACTACTGAGCCTGCGCTCTACAGCCCGTGAGCCACAACTACTGAAACCCACACGCCTAGAGTCCATGCTCCGTAACAAGAGAAGCCACCGCAGTGAGAAGCCACCGCAATGAGAAGCCTGTGCACCTCAACGAAGAGTAGCCCCCACTCGCTGCAGCTAGAGAAAGCCCACGCACAGCAACGAAGACCCAACACCAGCCAAAAATTAATTAATTAATTAATTAAAAAAAGAGTAAGAGCAGGTCTGAGATGAGCTTCATTTGTGACATGGTAGGTTTCAGATGTCTATGGGACACTTCCTGGAAACACTTTTGAGCCTACTAGTGCCAGGCACTATATTGGGTTCTAAAGATAAAACGGTAACCAAGACAACAGGGTCCCTTGGTGCAGCATGCATTCTAGTGAAGGAGACCGACAATAAATGGATAGATAAATCAAATAATAACAGATTATGATGAATACAATGAGGGAAAAAGAGAGGATGATAGGAAAAAAGTAAATGGTATACAATTAAAAATCCAAGGTTGGTGTTCAAAAGAGATATCAAGGCAAGAAATGAAGGCTTGGAGTCATTACTATGCATGCTAGCGGTTTGGGCCATCTGGAGCTCTGAACCTCTCGACAAAGTGATGAAAGCTATGTTTTCTCTCTCCAGAAAACACGCATACTTATAATGGGTTCATTGGAGAATCTGAAATTTAGGGGGGTAGAAACATCAACTTTCTTTTTTCTGTTCATGCTCGTCTTGTACTTAATCTGTCTTTCTTATTCCTTAATGATACCTAAAGCAGATTTCCTAACTTTTTAATCATCTTTGCTTTGAGAACTTAAAACATCAACTACCTGTCTGAGACCCAGCTCTCCACAGTCCCCAACATCAACCACTCTTTCTATTGGAGCGTTTGGCTGCAGGAGTGGGTATGGGCACAGTTCTTGATGCTTCTGCCCTCCTCCCCTTCCTTTTCCTCCTCTGTTCCCAGGCAGGGTGAAGAGGTGAGGGTGCACCACATTCAGCTGGGCAAGGTCATTGTGTCTTGGGCTACCCTGACTGGCTATTGAGGCTCTCAGGAGGTACATATGGACACGTTAAGCTCCCTAGGTCTCCCTACTACATGGATATGACTTCTTTCCCTGGATTAAACCCACAGCCTGGTCTGTGGTGTCCTTGCCTGATGGGCAGCCCTATTATGGTGTTCTGGCAAGATAACTCCAACACCCTCACGTTCATTAGTTTGCATTTGACCTGTGGTCATGTGGCCTTGACCCTACAAAGAGAGGGAGTATACTCCTATTCCTTTAGTGCCCCCACTTTCAGCCCAACCATCCCTTTCCTGTTTTGGTTGTTCTTGCTCAGATAGATATAAGGTCATATCAGCAATTCCTCTGCCTTATCTGGCATCCATTAAGGGGTGAAAAAATGTCAATCTTCATTTCTTACAGGTCCACCCAGTCTTTACAGATTATTCTCTTGTAGTCTTACATGATGGAGGGAAATTTTGTCTCCAAGTACACAGGAAACCTTGATAAGATGCTCTCCTTCTCCTTTTTTCTCCTTCTTAGACAGGCTGGACCAGGTCAAGAAGTCCTTGAGAGACCCTGAGAACTCACTGATTCCATTGTAGGCACCTCTCTGGGACTGTCTCCCGAGTGTAGTTTACTCAGCACCCTTTGTCTTTACACTGGTGCCTTAGCAGCAATTCCAGGATAACAGAGAAAGTCCCACGCCTTATAATAATAAGATTTAACTGAAAAGAGAGAAATTAATAATTATCCACAAAGACATTTTAATGCAGGCAACACTTGTGTAAACAATGGAAGGACTAAGTAGACAAACAGAGTGAGATGAAGGAATTCAAAGATTGGCAAAAGCAGGAACCCACTTCCTCTCCTTGGTGGGATGGACAGAGCGAAGGTGGTGTCACTGGAGCACTGGAACTGAGGTTTGTCAGACAGAAGCTGGAACCACAGCAAACCTTTCCTGCAGAAACTGAAGCCCTGGAGGAGATATAGGCCCTATGAGTGAAGTCACCTGAGGATAGAAGAAAGGGAGAAATACCCTGACTTCTCTCTCCCTTCCGTTTCCAATGTATCTCATTAGCCAAGCCTAGAGGGAAACCAGCTGACATGGGAGCATGGAACAAGATCCCGCAGGGTGTCGGTCAGTCCCTCTGCTGTGGAGAGCCCATCTAGGAAAGAACAAGGAATGGGATCTGGGAGCAAACAGACATTCACATGTAAATTATTAAATATAATCTCAGAAAGATCATTGACCTTTGGTGATCCCATTACTTAAGGTTAAAACTCTCTGATATAGATGGTAGCTGAAGGCATGCACAAGATGAAATTGCCCAAGATAATCAATGAAATGAGTCTTTGGGAGCTGAGAAACAGTGATGAGTTCATTCCCTTTACTGTTGAACTGGTAAATAGGAATCAATTTCTGAGAAGGGATTCTATCCTCTATATTATAATGCCTTTAACTGTAGCCCTATGATAAAAGCTGTATCTCCTATAAACCTAGCTCATTTAGCCTACATTACTTTTGGAAGCTATGTTCAGTAAAAGGACATAATCTAGAAGCTTACTACATACTCAAGCCAAGGTTGTAGACCTGTCTTGGAAAAACCAGAGCTAAGATGGAAAACTTCCTGGGATGGGAGCATCCTGACTTCTTGTTCAAATTGAACATTTTTTAAGCAATAGAAAAGTGTCTGGCTGTTGTATCTAAGGTTAGGTTCACTAAACTGAATCAAAGTTTAGAATAAAAATGACATAATACACTCAACACTCCATTATCTATTCTCAGATAACCCCAAAATCTTCTATATGGAATGTGTTTTCCACTTTGGGCAGCAGGTTTTTCTTCATAAGTATGCTTGGCTTTGAATAGGGTTTCAATTAGTATCCAGGAGAAGACAGTGGTGATGCCAAGATGATCCTTCCCACAAGCCTCTTTAGACTAAAAGGTCATTGCAAAACCAAACATTTTCAGCAGCGGCACCAAGAGACATGATCTTACCTTCTGAAAATCCTGGCTTAACTCCCTCTCATAATTCATGCAGCAGAAAAATTATCTGTAAGTGGGCCATATCATCCCACCTTCCCATGTTCACCTATCAGAGCCATCCTCTCCATAAACATGGGAATTGAAAGTGTGGACTCTGGAAAAAGACTGAGTTCTGATCCTAATTCTCAACTTGGAAGCAGTGTGATTTTTGGGCAAGACACTTAACTTCTTTTTTTTTAACCTCATATTGAAAGTGTTTAATTTTTCTAGTAATTAAAAAAATAGCAACAGGACTTCCACTTCTACCTAGGATGGAAGATCTTATATGAGAACAAACCTCTCACTGGGAACAGTTATACATTTCAGGTATAATACTAAAAGAAATAAACAACAAAATAGCTCCTTGCAGGCATTGGAAAACAACCAAAGCAGGCAGAAACTTGAGGGGCCAATATGGAAAAGAGAAAGGGACACATTGAGGCAAGCAAGGCCATCTCTACTACTTTTTTACTTTTCTAAAGATCAGTTTTATTGAGGTATAAGTGACATATAGTAGAATGTATAGATATTAAACGTATGTTTGATGAATTTTGACAAATGTATACACCTGTGTAACTACCATCACATTAAAGCTACTGAACATTTTCGTCACCTAGGAAACTTCCCTTGTGCACCTTTGCTGTCAGTTCCCAGCAACATGCACTGCCCCAGGCAGCCACTTGTTGGATTTCTATTGCCATAACTTAATTTGCCTGGTATAGAACTCCATATAAATAAAATCGTCAGTATGTAATATACTGTATCTGCTTCTTTCACTCTCTGTGCTGTTTGTTGTCAGATTCATCCGTGATTTGAGGTTTGTCATGTGTTCATTCCTACTGATGATGTTTCATGTATTTTGAAGGTCTGTTATTAGATACTATGCTTATAGGATCACTATGTCTTCTTCATAAACTAATCCTCTTATTACAACAAGATTTATTGTCTTCAAATCTATTTTCTGATTATCAATATAGCTACATAAGCTTTTATATGTTTGCTCTTAGCATGGTGTATATTTTTCTATCCTTTTATTTTTAACTTCAAGTTTGAAATGTGTCTCTTTGTAAAGAAAATGGAGTTGGATCTTGCCTCTTATCTGATCTGAAAATCTCCGTCTTTTATTTGGAACATTTCATCCATTTACATTTAATGTAATTATCAATATAGTTGCACTTGAGACTATCAAATTGTTATTTATTTCCAATTTAGTCTCTCTGTTCTTTGTTCCTTATTTCACAAATCCATTTTTAGTATTCCATTTTATTTTTCTATTTGTTTTTTGACCATCTGTATTATGTTTTAGTAGTTGCTCTAAAAATTACAATATGTATCTTTAGCTTTTTACAGTCTACCTTGAATTAATATTATAATAATTTATGCACAGTGTAAGAACCTACAATATAATTTCATTTACATTCCACCTTGTCCTTTGTACTATTATCTCAAACATTTTAGTTCCAAGTATTACAAAACAAAAACACATTGTTTTTATTTTTTATTTAAATACTGAATAGAATTTTAGAGGATTTAATAAAATAAAGGAAAATATTCTTTATATACCCTAGTAGGTACCATGTCTAGTGCAATTTACTCCTTCCTGAAGATCTGAATTTCCATATGATGATGTTTATGCTGTTTTATATTTATTCTTAAGTATTTTGTAGTTTTTGATATTATAAAATGTGTCTTCTTAAATTTAATTTTCCAATTATTTGCCACTTCTACACAGAGATACTATTGACTCTATGTTAATGTATTTAACAATAAGCTTGTTAAATTCATTTATTAATTCTAACTTTTTGTCTTCAGATTATTTTGGATTTTCTTTATTACAGTCACATGTTTGTGAATAAAAACAGTTTTATTTATTCCTTCCAAATCCTTATGACTTTTATTTAGTTTCTTGCCTTATTGCACTGGTAGGAGTTACTGATATAGTAAAGTAATGAATAATGGTAGTGCTAATGAGCTTTCCTGTATCTCTCTCAATTTCACTGGGAAAGTTTTGAATATCTGATTGTCAGGTATGATACTGAGTGTGAGTTTCTTATAGATACCTTTACCAGATAAAGGATGTTCCTTTTCAGTTCTCATTGGCTAAGACTATCTTTTTGTTATGAATTAAAAGTATGATTTTTCTATGTCCATGTTATTTTTAGGATCTCTAGTCTCATTAAACATAATTGTAGAAAGGGATAAATGTGTGTGTGTGTGTGTGTGTTCTTGTAGCAGTCAGCATAACTCTGTTACAAAAATCAATTACATTAGAGAAAATTATAGGCTACGCTCTCTCATGAACACAGACAAAATATTAGCAAATTGAATCCAGCAATATATAACAGATAATACATCACAACCAGGTGAGATTAACTCCAGGGCTACAAGACTGGTTTAACACTGAAGATCAATTAATGAATATCACCATATTAAAAAAGAAAAGAAAAAAATCATGTAATCATCCAAAAAGTGCAGATAACACATGTGCTAATTTAATAAAGGAGGTATACAAAACATCTACACTAAAAACTACAATATGTTATTGACATTAAATAAAGAGGATATACTATGCCCATGGATTAGAAGAGTCAATATCATAAAGAAGTCAGTTTGCACAAACTGACCTGTAGCTTTAATACAATGTCAATCAAAATCCCACTATTTCATGTAGAAATTAAAAATGGATGATTCAAATGTATATAGAACTGCAAATGACTGAGAATAGTTAAAGTAATCTTATAGAACAAGAAAGTTGGAAAACATATACTACCAGATGTCAAGATTTATAAACTGCAGTGATAAAGGTAGTGGTATTGGCACAAGTGTAGAAAAATATACCAGTGAAATAGATTAAAGAGTCCAGAAACAGACTAAACACATAAATGATCAGTTGATATATGATGAAGATGACACAATATTGCTGAACTGGTGAGCAAGAAATAGTGCTTATTTGGTTAGATGTCCATATAGGAAAACATTCAAACTTGACCGCCCTTCCTTCACAAAAATTAAATCCAGATGAATTGTAGGTAAACCAATAATCCTTTTAATCAGATAGCACTGATAGGCAAAGTTTGCTTAAATAGAGCACAAATGAGTGCTAAAAAAAAAAAACCTAATAGATTAGGTTGCATTAAAATAAGAACTTTGATTATCATAATAGATCATTAGGAAAATGAAAAGACAAACCTCCAGTTGGGGGAAGATATTTGTTCAGTACACATATTTGAAAATAACTTGCATCCAGAATATGATGGATTTGTAAAAACCAATAAGAAAAGGAAAAAATCCAAAAGGAAAAAAACATGGATGAAAAGTTTGAACAGATACTTCTTGCAAGAAGGTATTGGAATGGCCAATAAGCACATGAAATAGTGTTCATCCTCATTAGATGTCAGGGAAATTCAAATTAAAACCACTGTGAATTATCACTACACATCTGCTGGAGTGGCTACAGCACAAGAATGTCTGTAATGAAAAAGGTAGAAACTGCATAGTGTCGGTGGTGATGTGGAACAACTGGAATTCTCATACATCTGGTGGGAATGTAAATCACAGCCATTTGGAAAACTCTTTGGCAATAGCTATGAAAGTTGAACAATTGCGTTCTATATGACGCAGAAATTCTACTTTCAGGAAGAGCCCCAAAAGAAATTCATATTATGTATACATCTAAAGACATGTATGAAAATGTTCACAGCAGGATTATTTATAAGAGCCCAAACTGGAAACTCCATGCTATCAATACGAGAATGGATAAATAAAATATGATCTATTTAGACCATGGAATAAATGAATTACTGCTATATGCAACATGGATTTCATAAACATAGTGAGTGATCTAATCCAGAAAAAAAAGAACATACTATATGATGCCATTAATAAAAACTTCAAAAACTGACAAAATTCATCTATACTAATAGAAGTTAGAATATTGGTTTCCTTTGGTCATGAGGTAATGACAGAAAGGTATGTCGGGGCTTATAAGATGCCAATAATAATATTCTATTGTTCTATGTATATGTACACTTTGTAAAAATTCATTCGGCTGCACATTTCTGATTTTTGCATTGCTGTGTACAAATTATATTTCAATTTTAAAATTACTCAAAAAAATCACAGCACTAGGCATCAGTGAATGCCTCATCAATTTTCAAAATATAAAAAGGATAAATAATATTTGTGAGATTTTAGTGACAATAATACTCTCACATATTACTGGTAGTGGTATAGATGTCTATGATTTTTGAGATGTAATTTGGCAAAAAAGCACAATCAGATTCTAGTAAGGGGCTACGCCATTCTAGTTTTCAGGTTATATGCTTTCATAATCAGTCACACTTTATCTTCACAATAAGTATGGAAAGCAGGGTTTATTATCAACATCACACAGGTGAGAGAACAGGTTCTGAAAGTTTAAATGCTTATTCAGTGCCATAGGACTAGGAAGCAAATGAGCTGGAATTCTCACCTGGTGCTACAATAACCAGAGAAACCTCCACAAAGATGCTCAGCAAAATTTACCCAAGCAGGCTGTGAGAGTAGGGAGCTGTCAATATAAGAAAAGAGCTGGATGCGGGAAGACCTACTTTATTTCTTTACTTATAATACAGAACATTGAGAACCTAAACATTCAGTAAAAGGGTATGCTTCAATGATGTTTCTTTATGGTATATTATGCAGACATTATGTAGCCTTCTAAGAAGGTAATTATGACTTTTTATATTAACTGACTCTTAGAAGCCCATATAAGAGATATTGTTAAGTGAATACATTTCCCAGCAACACAGAGAATGCTTAGAATATAATATGAAGTGAAAGGCAAAATAAATTCTGCTGAAACTCTGAGTATACCTATGTAAAATTATGTGGGCATATGTGAAAATGTGGTGAAGAAATTCCCAGACATGGAGAAAGGTGATATACAATGATAGTATGTATATCACTGGGAAATTTTCTTAATGTTTTTCTCTTCTTCTTTTGTTGCTGCTAAAATGCTGCTTGTGCTGTATATTAAAATGTAAAAAGAAGAAACCAACTGCTAAGCAAGGATGAGTACCCCAGGTTATTGGGGATAAGACAGTTCTTTTCAAGACATGTAATTTAATGGGAGTGTATTGAGGGTAACAGAATCACAGCTTAAAGAATAAAAGAATCTTTGGGGAACCAGAAAGAATGTGTGTAAGTGGTTCTCCAAAGGTCACTTAGTGGATTACTGGCAGTCAGGAGTAGACACAGCATTTTGACCACAATAAATGAATTTAAAAATTGGACAGTTTAAATAATAACAATATTTAAAAATAAAAAACAAAGCAACAACTATCCACAAAAGCAAAACTTGGCCAGGGAAAGATCATTAAATTGATAATTCATCTTTAAGTAATATAAGTAATATATAGCATATTTATCTTATGACATTTTGTATTGCATTTATATTCAGACTCTTCCAACACTTTTAGCATTCTTAGCAATTTTCCACGAGGTATACATGTTGTTTAAGGAGACACGGACAAAATAATGTTATGACTTGCTGAAATATGTCGTTTTGTCTATCTGATGCCTCAGTTTCAGAGAATGCTCACTATACATCTCTTTTTCCTCATATTGGCCTTTATTAGACTTATTCCTTAAACTCAAACTCTTGGCATGATCTTATCAGTGTCACCAACAAAACCATTTCCATTTGCTTTGGTTCGTGAGAATGAAAAGAACGAACCCACCTTCTCCCTGTCTGCAATTATGTTTAATGAGAATAGGAGAAGCTAAAAAATAATCTGAGTACATTAAAAACACCATTTTGATTTAGAGTAGCAGTTACCCTTTGCAGGATTCAAAGGGATTTGGGGCAAACCCTCATTAGAAAAGCAATGGACAGGCTTCCCTGGTGGCGCAGTGGTTGAGAGTCCGCCTGCCGATGCAGGGGACACAGGTTCGTGCCCTGGTCCAGGAAGATCCCACATGCCGCGGAGCGGCTGGGCCCGTGAGCCATGGCTGCTGAGCCTGCGCTTCCGGAGCCTGTGCTCTGCAACGGGAGAGGCCACAACAGTGAGAGGCCCGCGTACAGCAAAAAAAAAAAAAAAAAGTCAGAAGCAATGGATATCCTGGAAAGAAAATTTGGGGGCATTTTGAAAAGGGTGATTAAAAGTTAGATTTCCATACTCTGTGCCAGTGGGCACTGAGGGAGGAGGGGCTATGGGTGTACAGTGGCTAGACAGACCTTTAAATTGGTATTAAACACTTTTCCATATGAAGGAAGTATCTTCCTGCCAAAAGCCAGGAGCTGAGAGATCCATTTCCATGCAAATGCTGCCGTGAGAGTGCTGGGTAAACCTGGAAAGATTAAGAGGTCACTGGGGTAAGAACCCAGGACGCAGAGCACGTCTGGCTTCACTTCCTTGCAGACTCGGGAAACTTGGCACAAAGTAGCAAGATGAAGGGTCTATATAAACACACAAACCCACTGACTATTTTTTTCCGTAGAGTTAACTCAACCAGAAATATATTACAAAAATAGAACAAAGCTGGCTTCCATCAGTTTTCACTGCACAAGCCCATAAAGGATTTCTTGTCCCTAGTCCAAAGCAAAGTGGAGGAATGACAGCTCAGCGCCCAGACTTCTCAGCAGTGGTTTCCTCTGCTGACCACTGCCTGACCTCTTTCCCGAGCTGAGCTGGAACAAAGACCCCTTTGAGTGAAATGCAGCCCATATGCAACAGGAGGGTCTCCCAGACTGACTTCCTCCACTAAAATCCTCAAAGCAATTCATTTGCAAAAATCTTTCTAATAAGTACCACGTGGATTCCTGGATAGCCCTGGGATCTTTGTAAGAATTTCTTGATGATGCTCAGACCTTGACCTGTCTGTATTATCCCTAGCTGTGAAACAGCAGCATCAGCCTTGCAAAGCAACCTTGGGCTGTCTGAAATAAAGAATGTTATAAATATTTGGAAGTCTTTTAAAAATTGGTCCCCAACTCTCCTCACATTTATAATCTGGTAAATGCATTATGTTTAGTAGGGAA
>NW_006798027.1:2140784-2145593 GCF_000442215.2 Lipotes vexillifer
TAGGGAAAGGATAGGTTTTAGAATCTGACAGACTTGGACAATCCCATTGATTATTGGAGAATGACCTAAAAAACTTATGTAAACTGTTCTTTATTAGAAAAATGGGAATCATACCTACTTCATATGTTGTTAAGAGAATTAAATAAGAGAAGTCTAGTCTCCGACACACATGGAGATTCAATAAATCTGAGCATTCTTCTCTCCCACACAGAATCTGACTTGTATTTAACGTGCGTGCCCAGCATATCCAGTAAGATTAGAAAGTGGTGCGGATATTATCTTGAGATTATAAATAACGCTCTGAACCATTATCCATGGGCCAAAAATTCCTTGCAGAATAGCGTTGTAAAATGTCTTTGGTCTAAGGTTACACTATCAACCCAAACCTGTCTTTGTATTAGGTTCTTTAAACATTTAGAAAGTAGTTGAGAGTACTTATTGGGAGGTTAATGCAAAAATGCCAAAGGGAAATCATCATGTGCTAAAATCAGGGAAATGCTGAGAAAAGAGAGAAGCCGAGAGTATCATAAAATCAATGACTTCCGCACCAAGCATGACTTTTCACATTGAACTCTCTCCAGAATCTGTTGTCTTCTCACAAAAGACAGAATGGTTTTATAGCCACATAAAATCCCTGCCTCTGCCAGGGCACAGCTCAGAGGAAGATAAAGTGTGAATTAAAGAACATACAGACCAGAGCAGAGACACGGCCTAGGGAGGGAGGTCACGTCTGTGTTAAACAGGTCTGTTTTGAAGTGTGCACACTGCAAGCCCTAGTGTTTGCAGAGATCTGTCAAGCTCCTGGCTGAGAAAAAAGAGATGTTTAAAGATTAAGCAAAGTTTGTTTAAGACTCTTCACGTGATGAGGATAAATCTTGGGCTGCTGACAACAGGGAAACTGAGTTGTTTGTTTATTTGTTTTGTAGCACCAGGGGGTGACCATGGAATGACAATTGGCAAATGGACTGTGGGGAAACAAAGGACATTCCATAGATAATGCAGACTTAATCCCTAAAGGACATGACACAGTCTGGGCCAGAGCAAAAAGATTTCTCTCCACCACATCTGGATCAGGAATTTACCCATTCCCTAGGGAGAAAGCGTTGGGAGTTAACACCAGAACCGTATGTTATGTTATTTGTCATCTGTTGTCAATGTATGCTGTAATTGACTCTTCAAATAAACTGTGTATACAGTTCAATCCATAATGAGGGTGCTGTCATTTTCACCTGAGCTTTCTGTTATTCCAATGGAAGGAATTCCTTCAGGAACCGTTGAAGGTTTTTATCTGAAGTTAGTAGGCATAAGAAATAGTTTAAGTTAGAGTCCTCTAACTAAGGAGCTGGACACAGACCCTCAGACATATCAAGTTTGCACTGTGGGAGCATCAGTTACACTGTCCATAAAGCCTCAAAATGTCCCCAAGATATAGGACCCTCCTGAGGGGAATTATTTCAGGGAAAAAAATTACTGTGTTTTTTTTTTTCCTTAAACGTTACTCCAGACATCTTTCTGTTGCCTACATTTAGATGGTTAAAATCACCAACGCAACGAAATTGAAAGGCATAGACCCAGAGATTGGTGGACCTGTGAGAATGCTAATTGTTGCATCTTTAATGGCAGGGAGTTAATCAATATCATCTAGAATAGAAATACGTGATTAAAAAAAAAAGACTGGAACCATTGTTCTAAGGATGAGGGGGGGATTAAGGAAATAACTCTGCACTACGATTCCTAGCTACAAACAAGAATCTTTTGTTTATTTGGTCACCACTTTGGGGAGTTCATGGTTTTGGATTAATCCCTCCATCTTTTCTTAGATTAATCACTGTTGGTGAATTTTGTTGTTCTTGTAACAAATTTATAGTCATTTCATTATGTGTTGTAAGATTATTTTTCTTATTTAGGTTACTCCATCATATGAGCTTGGAACTCACCAGTTTTTAGTCTGTTGGTTTTCAGTAATTTTGTGTATTTGGCTGTCGTTGGAGTCACATGTGCAGAGTTGTCTGTGCAGTGAAACTCCTCTACCCTCTGCATCCATGACGTCGCTACTGCTCTGTGTATTAGTCAAAGGCAATGGGCTATGTCCACCACAACTCGGTTTCAAGGAGGAGGCCAACCTGGTAGGGGTGGTTCCTAAGAGACGCTGGAACATCAACCCAATAAATCCCAGGTAACAAAAGGCAACCGACTCACCCAGGCTGGGTGGCCGCCCATGTGACCTGTACCGTACATCCATCAGCTCCTAGACCCCAGGCAGAGAGAGGGGGCAGGGAAGGGGAGAGGGAGGGTGAGCGAGAGAGAGAAGGAGAGTAAGAACCCACCAGTATCACCATTTCCCATTGAACTCTGGTGCCTCAGTCTGGAGGCATTTTGTCCTTCCCTGCAACCAGCAGGGAAGCAGTAGCTTCCTAGACAGGCTGGAATAACTGAAGTTATATCAAAATGGATCACTGTTTCATGATGTGATGGTCGCCCTGAAGCCATACTCTGGGCTTTGCAGAAAAATAATGTGGTTTCCAGTAAGGATACTCAGGTAAAGCCTACACAGCACGAGGATCACTAAGCATGCGTAGCATTGCGAACCTGGACATTGCTTTCTTGCTAAATACGTTTATTTATTTAGATTCTTTTAATCCTCAATCCTTGCCACAAATGTCCTGGAATTTGTTTCAGGTGTATGAGTACAGATGTTAGTTCCCCTAAATATCGTATTCATATTACACTGGTTGACTATAAAGATAAGGAATTCAGGGGAATAGCTGAGAGAAGAGGGAAATGCAAAGGCATAGAACCCGTAACACTGAAAAATAAAGCTCTACCGATGCCTACGGGAGAATAAAGACTAAAGGGAGAATACTAACAAATACTGGTATTTGAGATTCTGTTGAAATCCTCCCATACCTCTTTATTTCTACGGGCCAAAATAAAGGCATATTTTCTCCATGTGAGCCCTGCCATTTGAATCTATTTTTTCACTTTGTTTTTAAAAATTAATATAATTCTGCATTTTTTGTTAGAATTAGTTTGAGGACTAAATTTCTTCTTTTTAGAGGCACTTGAATCCATACAGATCTTTATTAGCTCAGTGTGGCAACATCCCAAATTCCCAAAAGCCGGCAAAGAATGTCGGAAAGTACAGTGAAACAAATAATGATAATTGCTAAAGAAATATGCCACATACTACAATGTTAATGATAAGTATTTTTATGGCCTGTATAATGTTTCCAATATTTTCTTTGTACCATAAGAATCAACCAATAAAGAAATGAATATGTCAGCTTGCAGTCAGATCATGGTGTTGATGGAAACAAAGAAAAATATGGTCCTTAAAAAATTAAAACAAAGACAAAAAAATGTAGTTTTCATTACTTCCAAATAATGAGACAAAATAAATGATTAGAAATACAAAAATCTATCAAGAAAGGAGGAAAAGAAAACAGTAAAGAAAACAAACCTATTAGAGAATATTACAAGTAGAAAATACTTTTATATCTCTCAGATTTGTCTTTCAAAACAAAACCCCATGAAATTATCCCCAAAGTATTTATTGAGCATCTACTATATCTTGGGCATTGTGCTAGACCTTGGAGGTGCAGTGGTGAATTCAATAGATGAGTTCAAATAAAGGAAGTCAAAGAGATCAGGCAAATCCAAACAAAGATGGGAGGACAGTGACAGACAAAGCAGTAACTGAGGCAAAAAGAAGTAAACAGCACAAAAAGATGCTTCTGTTAGTGTTAAAAAGTACAATATGTAGTAGATACAGACAAAAAAACAGAAGATTTTTTTTTAAAAAAACCCAAATGGCATAGACATAAAATATAGTAAACAAGATTTATGGAAGTAAAAGATCATATTTGTTTGGAGAAACCTTAACACACCTGTCAGTCTTTCTATCCATCAAATGCACAAAACTTAGGGAAATGTTTCACTTAGGACTCTCTTTTACAAGTGATAGAAAATGCAACCAAACTGGATTTAAGATAAAGAGGAGTTTATGGGTTAACATGAGAAGATGTCTTCTAGTCTTTGATTTTGCTCATTATTCGAAAGTAATGAATACTACGATTTTTAGTCTTCATTTTAATTTTTTAAAGGATTGTATTTTACTTCTTTGTATCTACTGAGCCTCCCTGCTACCTGGGGTAATAGGCCAAACTTTCCAGCACCACACAATTCCAGATGTTGTGGGAAAAGAGAGGCTTCCCTGATAACTCAGACACACCATGGAACTGAGACTTGTTGGTTCTGATGTGTCCATCCGGAAACAAATCTATATGGCCAGGGGATTGGAGAACACTGATTGGCTTAAGTAGAGGTCACCTGTTCCAGGCTTGGAGCTGAATAAGGTACCAGCTTCCCTAGACCACAAGTGATGTGACAGAGGCAGCTGGAACCCTATTCAATAGCCATTCTTCCTGATCTGAATGAATGAATGAATGAATGATATTCCTATAATCTGCTGTATACTTAGCTCCAGCATGATGAAGGCGATTCGTCAGTATTTCATACCCACTCTTACTCACTCTAGCATGAAGAAGTAAGTAACCTAAGACTTGGAATGCCACCACTGAAGGATTGCTGAGTAAACCTTTGCTTTCACGTAACAATATTCTTTATGTAGCATGCTCTTGAAACATGAAGTGTTTCTCTGGCTTCTCCCTTCACTTTTCAAATGTATAATCTTTCTTTTTTTTTTTTGCAGTACGCGGGCCTCTCACTGTTGTGGCCTCTCCCGTTGCAGAGCACAGGCTCCGGACGCGCAGGCTCAGCGGCCATGGCTCACGAGCCCAGCCGCTCCGC
>NW_006798027.1:2146019-2171457 GCF_000442215.2 Lipotes vexillifer
CCCTGCGCCACCAGGGAAGCCCTCAAATGTATAATCTTAAAGAAAAAAAAAAAAAAACCTACTACGTTAGCACAATGAGATTTATTTTAATTGTACAGTTGAGACCCAGGGAGTCTAGCTCCAGCTTTGTGTCTGCTTCTCCATCTGGTTTAATATCTCATTTCATATCAAGTTTCTTCGACCTCTCCTATCATTGGGGGCAGATTTTCTACTCTGTAACACCTTCTCTTTTCTCTTGGTAATTAAAGCTATACCAGTTTTTCTGAAATAAGAGGGTCTTCCCTGTATCTAAGGACCTATTTTAAATCTCCTGGATGAACAACTTCTGCTATTTCATTCAAGAAGTTTCTCTGCAACTTGTTACCTACGCATTCAGTCCCCAATTCTGGAGCTTATCTTTTAACAACCACACTGGTTTACCAGAACTCTTAAACTAGCATGAGTTACAGAATCATTCATTGCAAATGCATTCTTTGGGGAAACTATTTCAAGTCCTTATAATTATTTTCTTTCCAGAAATCTTCCTAAGTTTCCTGTTTTGAATTCCCCTTTAGAAGTGAAATCACATGCCCCATCAATCTCTTTATACTTTTGTCGCAAAAAGAATTGGTTTCATTGATATTTGGGACAATTTTTCTTTTGCCTGGCAGATATGATTTCCCAGCCTAATTTTGTCCATCTCAAATATTCCATATGTCCATGGACTATTTCACGTTGGCCACATTTGTATGAGTCAACCGTTTCCAGTCCTACCTAGTTGACACACAATATTTCCTCGCCCCACTCCTTGAAAACTGTTCATAAAAATGTTCGGAGACAAGGAGCAGGGTCATCTAAAGAGCCATGGTGTTTGGCATCAATTGCCTGACCCCTCTCTTCACACTGAAAATCTTCTGTAATACATTTTAGCTTAAAAAGTATGAGCAGAGACAGGTCAGAAACCACAAAGCAGCTCTGCCATGAAAAACAGACTAATTCTATTCCTTACCTGGAGCTCTGAAAAGCCCAGAATGTTAACCTAGGTTTACATTCTTATCCCTACCCAGCCCTGCTCCCCTTTGAACTCAGTTCCCCAGATGTCTGCGCATGTGACCACCTTGGCTCTAATTTCAAATTTTCTGTGCACGATCTCTTCAATGTCTGTTCTCAGTTTTCCTCCTACTTAAGTAATTCTCATCAATCCCAGAGGCTTGAAAATGCTTCAAGCATGCTGTATTCCGTTGGATTCCTTCCTCTCTCCTCCCAAACCAATGGGCAGGGCTCATCTCTCTCAGTTGCCTTTCTCCTGTCCCATTTTGCAGTCACGGCTATGTCCTTGGTCTTCTGTTCTCAGTATAGTCTCTACAGCAGCAGTACCTGAACCTGGCTGGCCATTGGAAGCTTATGGGTAGCTTTTTAAGATAATGAGAGAGGGAGATTGATTTTCATCAGAGAACTACCAGATTTGAGTTTCCATTGTGAGTCCCAAGCATCATTAAAAAGCTTATCGGGTAATTTTCATGATTAGACCATAGCTACCTCATGGGCATGTATCAGAGAACAGATGATTTGATGCCGACTCTTGAGGGAGTGACCCGAAGATTCTGGATCCGTTACAGATTGTTCATGATGGCTGTGGTGAGCTGAGGGTCTAGAGTCCCATGGAACAAGAGTGAGTGTCCAAGAGCTACAGACGTGGGCAGTAGTGAGTGGCCAGCAGGACCTGCAGCAGGAACCAGGAAAGCCAGCAGCATGGTGAGTGGTGCCAGTGGCGTCAAAGGCAAGCGTCATGAGCAGTAACTGGGAGATTATTCTTAGCAAAATCTTAGCTGCTTTGCCTCCCAGAAACTGCCCTCCAGCCCCAGCCTTTCCGTGGATTCTGTAAGCTACCCAATAACCTTCAAATACACCCTTTTTCTGCTTTTGTTTTTATTTTCTCCCATATTTTAAAGACAATCTATTTTAAATTCTACAGGTTTAAATTTTAAAGGGTAAGATTTTTAATTTAAGCCATCGTCTCTATTTATCAAAGTCACATGTGAAATAGTATTTTTAATTTGCAGTAAGAAGTTTGACACATTTTACTTTTCTATCTGTCCTGTTACCTGTCTCCATTGTTCACTTTTCCATATTTTTGATATTATTAGAATCTTGGATTATTGTTTTCATTTTATATATCTTTTTTTAAAGAGTAAAATTTTAATAATATCTGCTTTTTAACTGCAGCAAGAAGATATTTTGGTTTAGCTCTATTTAATAGATTTCTATGCCCAATATCAGACTTTTTATACTATAGTAATCTAATTCTTAAACTCGTAAATTGACTTCATTTCTTTAGAAGGATTATCTTTTGAAATAAAATCTTTAAGCAAAGTGCATGATATATTTTTTGAGTCCTTACATAGCTGGGAATATCTCTACTCCAATCAAACGTGAGCATGAAAGATCTTGGATGGATATACTGAAATGTCACAACCTTTTCTTTCTCCTCCAGGACACCTATAATTGCTCTATTTTATTTCTAATATTATTATTACACTAGAGAAGTATGTGGCAGCCTGATTTACGTGACTGTGTAAGTAACTGTTTCATTTCTGCCTAGATGCTTGTTGGACTTTTACTTTGTACTTTTTAAAAAAATGTTCCTTTTTTTAAAATTAATTAATTAATTAATTTTATTTTTGGCTGCCTTGGGTCTTCGCTGCTGCTTGCGGGCTTTCTCTAGTTGTGGTGAGAAGGGGCTACTCTTTGTTGCAGTGCTCAGGCTTCTCACTGTGGTGGCTTCTCTTGTTGTGGAGCACGGGCCCTAGGCACACAGGCGTCAGTACTTGCGGCACACAGGCTCAGTAGATGTGGCTCACAGGCTTAGTTGCTCCGTGGCATGTGGGAATCTTCCCAGACCAGGGCTCAAACCCGTGTCCCCTGCATTGGCAGGCAGACTTTTAACCACTGTGCCATCAGGGAAGCCCCTACTTTGTACTTTAAAAGCATCTTAGTTCTTAAAAAAAATTTTGTCTCACCTGAACCCAAGAGAGCCTACCTTTTAATTGAATTGCCTGAAATGTGAACAATGTTCTTTTTCTATTTACAATTTCTCCTGTATCTTTGACTTTTCTCTGTTTTTATCCCTAAAGTTACTTACTGTGCATTTTTGTTTCAGACCAGAAATTTAATTGTTTTTTTCCTCTTTTCATAGAAACAGCTATCAATTTTATCCTCCTCTTTTCAAATTTATATTTTCTATTTTAATAATTGCTTTTTAATCTTAGTTCCTTTTTCTGCTTTCTTTGGGTATTAGTGCTTGTTCATTTTCTGTCTATCCTCTTGAGTTGAATTTTTATTTATTTTCTTTGATTCCGAAAAAGCTCTCCTATTCTATCTCTGTGTATTTCTTAACATCCACCTATTCTAATATCTCTTCTAGAACTACTCTTTTATCTGTTGGTGATGCTTTTGCTGTCATTCATACTTAGAATCTTTTGTCTCATGGTTTCCCATGAGATTGATGGTGTCCTCTGAAATCTGATAGTTACAAAGTTGTTTTCCACTTTGCTTATTTAATTCCTCTTTATATTAGCTCACTCTTTGAATGACTCCAACAAATACTTCAATGTTGCAGAGATAGTTTTGATTTGTGATCATCTTTACCTCTTCCAGTTATTCATGTCATTTATTTTCATCTTTTCATTTCATTCTATTACGATTCTATTTCTATGCAGAGAATCTATATTGGCTTAAATTCTTTCCATGATACCAAAAGTTTCCAGAATTTTTCTTTTGGATACTGAAGTATATCGCTTTCATAATAGCGCTCTTACTTTGCATCTTCTAAATGTGTATTTCTTTTCCTTGCTCTGTAATGTATTTTCATAGGCTCCTTTTTGATTTTATGCTCTTTATTTTTCCACAGATAAATTAAGAGAATTTTGTTTCCAGCCTTGGAGACACAGTCTACTAATACACCATGTTAGAGATTTCAATTTGTCCTTCTCTGCCCACTTGTACAACTTACTGTTCCAGTTTTCATGTATTATAACCATTCTAATGGAGATTCTCCATTGGTGTGTTTCCAAAAGAGGTAGCTAGGAGCCTTCAATTTTGAACCAAAGAAATCGGAAAAAAAACAAACCATGATTCCTAATATGAACATACACTGGCAGTTTCCCATGTTCAACTCTCTCCTACAACGCCTCATTTGAAAGGCATACCCCTCTTAACACATACAGAGCCTATTTTCCTTGCTGCCTAATTGTTGTCTGAGATTTTGGAAAATGGCAACTGTTGGAAGGTAGGTCCTGTAGAATAATGATCTGATTTCTTCACAGAAGAACCCCAATGAATGGTATCAAGTTTTTTTGTTTTCTTTTTGTGCTTAACCTTTGGCTTTGGAGAAGGTAAATTGAGCCTTTCTCTCTTTTTTTTAAATATGCTTTCAGTTTCAAGAAACAAAAGCAAATTGTACTATTAGAAAAAAATAGAGAATTTGTCAATTCAATTCCATATGCTTTATTATTGGTATCCAATTTCCCCAGATACCAGTGAGCAGCCACAAAGGCTGTACTGGGGACAACTATTCAGAGTTCAGAATCATAGGACCCTGCTAGATGTTTGATTGCTGCGTCTTCCCCATGTGTTATACTCTCTCCTTCTGGATTATTATTTTAAGAACATTGGATTACAATAAAAAATTTTTAATGTATAAAAATTTTTAAAAAACAACATTGGCTCTTTCACAGAAAAGTCCACGTGTCTCCTGTATACCTTAAACTTACCCAACACTGTATGTCAATTATTTCTCTTTTTATTTCTCAATAAAAAGAAATAAAGTCAATTGTATCTCTCTCTCTCTCTCTCTCTCTCTCTCTCTCTCTCACACACACACACACACACACACACACACACACACACACACACACACAAACACACAAGTCCACATGTCTTATCTTCTGATTATTTTGATTTGTTTTTTTCCTCCTGAGTTCTTGGAGAATTTATTGATGATGTGTTTTAATTCATTGATTTATTTCTTTGGATTTCACAAAGTCGCAGGTAGTGGTTAATATTGTTTAGGGTAAACATTAAAACCTATTGCACTTATTCTGGTTCTCTTAGGAATTTCTCTATCTCATATAGTGCTGGTATGGCTACTAGTTATGGTACCCAACTCCAGTGCCAGACACAGGAATATGTGTTTGACAATCATAGTACTGCATTCCAGTGGGTACAGTGACAATTTCAGATATGAATATTTGACTTTTTCCAAGGGTAGCATTCTTCTTGGGATATTTTGGGGGAATTTGAGGGATTTTTCCCTTTAGCATGATGAGCTGAAAGCATGTAGGGTTTCTGATGATTATCTCGCCAGGTAATTTAAAAGTCTGAATAGAGTAAGAAAGATTGGAGCCAAAGTCAAAGAAAAAGAGAGACAGGAAAATGTGCAAAATAGATAAAGTTGATGACATCATTTGACGTTCAGAATCAATCCATGCCTGAAACTAAGTTTATTCCTCAGTAATATCCAGTTACGTGATCCAATAAGTTCTTCAGATTAACCTAGTCAGTGAAACCAAGAATACTAATTATTACATCGAATTTGCCATTACTGCCTGTTGTATTCATCACTTTAGTGATGCATTTTCCATTTCCAGAGTGAGCACTCTGCTGGTCCTACATTCCTCCTCTTCCATGACTCTATGCTGTAGTTTCATAAATGAGATGAGAGATTTTCAAGCATTTTCTTTCAGGTTATAGTCTTCCAAAAAAAAAAAAAGAAATTATTTCTCTGAGATATCAGGTGGTTCTTTTCTCTATTACTGAATCTTTTCAAATGTCTGTTCATAAATATGTTTTATTATTGTCGTTCACTTAAAATAGTGAATATTGTGTCTATGGGTTAGTACAGCTTTTTTCCATAAATTTTGTGCACATTCTTTCGGTCTTTTAGGCATGGCTGAGAGAAATGATGGGCAATTCAATCTGATGAAACTTTTAGTTTCTAAGGTTAAGGATCCAGTAATCAGTCAGATCAAGAAGAGAGTTACTACCAAAGGAATCACAGAAGGTAGTTTTGATTATTTCTCAAGTTTTTATTTTATTTTACTGTATTTATTATGCAAACCCAAAGTGATCCAAGTTACTACTCCAACTTCTCAATCTGTCAAAATCCCTGCCTGACAACTGATTATTCTCCAACTTTGCTTGGTGTGTTTTCTATATAAAATATTAGTTAAAATCGAGCATTATCAAGGCATCCCTAATTTTGTGGAGTTCACAATTAGGTAACAGATCTATATTTTTTCTCTCTCTACCTATTCAGAGATCATCATTTCTAGCTGCCCTAAGAAAAAGATGTTAGTGGACATTTAAGCAGCTACTGAGAGCTGCCAGTTATGCATAGTTCACACCTGTGTAATTATAACTGTAACTGGCTGGTCCTCCTTGAGTCTATTCTTGATAACATTGTATTTTGATGAAATGTTTAAAATTACTGATTTGTGCATTGTACCTTTCCCTAGAACTGAATAATATTATAGATAGTTTCCTATTATATAATAGTACTAATAATACTAATAATAATAATGAGAAGAACAACAACAACAACAAGAAGTTATATTTAAATTTAAATTTTAGAAACAATAGTAGTTAAATGGATCTGCAGAGATTGCTGTCTTAAAATCCAAAGTGGTGTGGTCAGATTTCTCATAAGTAGTGTTGCCAAAATTATAAAATACAACAACACAATTTACTTGGTAGATTGTTGTGAGTTGCCTCCGCTTCCTATAATCTAAGGCTTGCATTAAAACAAATAAGTGTTCTAGCAGTTCAGATAAAATCATTTTTCTTCTCCATCTTCCCCTTTATTATTCTACTTTTTGGAGGCAAGTATTTGTATATTAGTCATAAGTGCTTCATCACAGAATGTGACATAATTGGCAACTCATTGAAGACATGGGAATTTTCTCTTGTCTGCAGAGTAATAATTTCTTATAATAAGAAACACATGTGAGGATTTTTTTTTTTAAACTATGTCTAGACTTGGGATCTTTCCCAAGAGAGCTTCCAGGTGTTTATCTAAGCATAACAGGCCAAATTACTACATTTTAGAGGCTGGGAAATAGGAATGGCATAACAAAAGTATAAACGAGACTGGACAGCCTCATGATTCTAAAATGAGTCTGGAAATTGGAGAAGGTTGAATGAAATTAATATGCTGGAACTATGGGGTGAATTTAATGTGAATTTCTATTTGTTAATCTTCACTGGATGCTATTGCTACGAGTTCTTTTCCACACTTGATTCTGCTTTGTCACCTATAATATGTAGATTTCCCTAACTTTGTGCAAAACGTTCACAGTAGGCCTGTGTTCTCAAATCACTTCATACCACTGCACTGCTTCAACGATAAATTTGCAAGGCTCACTTAGATTCCGATTCAGAAAAACTCCAAGAGCACCAATGGTAATTCCTCCTAGAAAGCTTATTCATAAAGTTCCCTTTTCCTCCTTGAATGAATAAACTAAACTCTTGAAGATTCTCAAAAGAAAATTGGCTGTGGCAGTCACTTACCTATTGACTTTCACCCAAATCCACTCTTGCAGGTTGTGTCTTGTGATTCTGGGTCTTGGAGTATGTTTCTTTGCCAGATGACTTCATGGTAAGTCCTGCCAATATGGAGGGCAAGGGGGATCTCAGAGGACAGAGATAGGAGAGAACTTCTTTTTTCTTTTCTGCATACTGTTCTTGCTCGTGTCGCCTCAACAGTGGCACCCCGCCTCAGCAGCAAAAAGTAGTTCTAGATTCCACCTTCTTTCAGCACTCCCAAAATTTCTATCATCATGGACCTTCAGAGTTATTTCAGCTGCAGTGGTCTGAGTTCCAGCTCAAGACCTTTTATGTTAGGAATTGGCTGACGTTTCATGTTTAACAATTATGAAACATCTATCTCACCACAAAAGTCAATATATTAGTTTAAAATGTTAATATGAAAGACCTTAAACATTGGTAAGGCAACCGTGTGTCAATAGGGTATATGAACTTTAAAAAATTAATGTAGATATAATTCTGGCAACATTAATTTTTTTACAATTTTAATAGGAGCAAAAATACTGGAATCATTTTGTACTTTGTTGAAATGCAGAACATAAATCGTCTTACTTGGATACAAGATATATAAATCTGATCGTTCTTCCAGGCTTAAAAGAATATTAAAGTTTTACATATGAGAGTTTCAAACATTATTTTAAAGTACATCTTTATACTGACATTTTTTTCAAAATCCTATATCTGACCTCTGGTTTGATGCTTTTCGTGGTACATGGGCTTCTTACTGTTGTGGCCTTTCCCGCTGCAGATCACAGGCTCCAGACGCACAGGCTCAGCGGCCATGGCTCACGGGCCCAGCCGTTCCGCGGCATGTGGGATCTTCCCAGACCGGGACACGAACCCGTGTCCCCTGCCTCGGCAAGCTGACTCTCAACCACTGCGCCACCAGGGAAGCCCTGGTTTGATGCTTATTCAATGTTGCCATTATTTTCCAGATTACTTTTTCCCAAAATGGAGGACACAACTTATTAAGACCAGTGCCTGTATGAATACTTATACCAATATTCAGAATAAAGACAAAAAAAAATCTAAGCTTTCCTGATTTGGTATTCTTCAGTTAAGGAAGAAAATTGTTGAGAAAACAATATTTATTGCATTTTGAATCAGATTCAGCAGGTAAATGAGAGTTAGATTTTTGAGTCTTCTGGAATCCATCCTATTGCCACAGACCCCTGAGGGGCTAAAGAGTTATTATATTTGAGACTCCATATGTCTTATGAATGCTTTTCATCCCCAGATGTTAGAAGTTCTTCAGTATCATGTTGAAATCTGTACATTTCTTATGTTAAAAAGTGGTCTTCTTTATTGAATTTTGAGTAAATTGGAAACCATGGTTGTGGTCCTTTATAGGCAAATTTGAAAGCCTGTCTTAATTTTTCAGGATTCGGTTCAAAGTAAGACCTTGAATGGACTTTACCCGAGGAATAAAAGGAATTTTTGTAAATGTGCTTTCCATATTTCATGTATTTATTCATTCATCTGTAGATACATTCATTATTCACATGTTCATTCTGTCAATAAATACTTATTGAGTCTCTACTATATGCTAGACAATGGACCAGGGCTGGGGATAAAGCTAGGAACCAGAGGGGCACAGTCCCTGCCCTGGTGCTACATACAGGCTCCTGGAAGAGAGGTAATAAAGAAATAATTGCCATTGAGAGCTTATCTGAACGAGGAATTGCAAGTCACTAAGGGGGTGTGCAGTAATGGAGTCTGGCATCTTCTTGGTAGACGGAGAAAGATCTCTCTGAAGTCCTATGTGAGCTGTGAGTTGAAGAATGATACTTGTACATGAAATTTGTTTTCTTAAATCCTATTCTAATGAGAACTTCCTAGTACAAGTGGGCAAAAGCAGAATGAGCATTGGAGACTACAAAAAGGTCCTCATAATTTTCATGAGGACAACATGGATATGCTACAAAATAAAGGGCATGTGCAAATTTTCCCTCTCATTAGCAAATAGAAACTCTGGCCTTGACAGGTGATTTCTGTTGATGAACAACCCCCAGAAGTCAGAGGAGCCATCACTGACCATTGGAACGATTTCGTATAACCTCTCTTGATAATTCAAATGAATTGCCCAGAGCCACATGAAAGGATGTTTAGAAAAATTTAGATGAATGACGATTAGTTGAACAAGATGAATTTTCCAACAACATTCAGTATCAAATTCAGAAATAAGTAAATGAGGTAAATACTATGAACTTTCTTCTTATGACCAAAGCAATGTTTTAATTTTTAAAAAATTGGAAATGCAATTTTCTGCAAACAAGCAGAAAGAAGAAAACTAAACTCACCCAATTCACCACTGAGAAATAAGCCCTGTCTACTTTCTGGTATAGATCTCCTGACTTTGTTCATCTGTATTTTATTTATTTTTTATTATTTATTTATTTTTTTTGTGGTACGCGGGCCTCTCACTGTTGTGGCCCCTCCCATTGCGGAGCACAGGCTCCGGATGCGTAGGCTCAGAGGCCACGGCTCACGGGCCCAGCCGCTCCGCGGCATGTGGGATCTTCCCGGACCGGGGCACGAACCCGTGTCCCCTGCATCGGCAGGCGGACTCTCAACCACTGCGCCACCAGGGAAGCCCTGTTCGTTTGTATTTTTTTAAAGACAAGTTAAACATAATATCATGAGTAATACCCCTGGGAAGAGAAGAGAGTGAGGAGTGAGAGTTTGTGCTACCCTGCTCTCCTGATTCATGGATCTGTACAGGTAGTTTCACTTTCTTGGCCGCACTTACCTCATCCATAAAATGGAGATAAACGTCCTAACTGCATAATAGAGTTGTGGCCAAATTAACTGTTTTAATTCCTGAAATGGCTCAGAACCCTGGGTTCGCTGAGGGGCTTCCCTCCCTCAGGAAGTGGTCGCTGTTTAGCTTCTCTGTCAGTGGTTTTCAAACTGTAGGCTATGACCCGTATTAACATGCCATGAAATTGATTTAGGTGTTGTGACGAGCATTGGAAAGGAAGAGATGAGGGAAGGGAGTAGGGAGTTCATAAAATTCTTGTTCAATGAATAAAAATGAACGAATAGAAGAAAGTCAGAGTTTTGTAAAATTTCTTTCTCAAGTGTGGGGCGTGGGAGGGCTGGGAACTGCATTGCTGATATATTTCTCAGTGTGGGTCACAATCAACAAATTGTTAGAAGCACTGTCCTAGATCATCACAGAGCCACGGCCCTGGGACCCACTTTTGCTCTCTCAATATATACCATGGACATCTTTCCATATCATCCAACATTCTTCTACACAATTTTATTTATTTTATTTTTTTTAATTTTTATTGAAATATAGTTGATTTACAATGTGTTAGTTTTTGGTGCACAGCAAAGTGATTCAGTTATATATATATATATATACTTTTCATATTCTTTTCCATTGTGGTTTGTTTCAGGATATTAAATATAGTTCCCTGTTATATATATTCTTTTTCAGATTATTTCCCATTATAGTTCATTAAAAGATATTGCATATAGTTCCCTGTGCCATACAGTTGGACCTTGTTGTTCATCTATTTTATATATAGTAGTTTGTATCTGTTAATCCCAAACTCCTAATTTATCCCTCCCCTGTCCCCTTCCCCTTTGGTAACCATAAGTATGTTTTCTATGTCTGTGAGTCTGTTTCTGTTATGTAAAGAAGTTCATTGTACCATTTTTTTAGATTCCACATATAAGTGATGACATATGATATTTGTCTTTCTATACAATTTTAATGGCTGCATAGTATTGACTGATATGGATAGAGCTTAAATTGCTTAATAAATCTCCTAATATTTTTGCTCAATCAGAGATTTTTTTTTAATAGAGAAGAGCTCAAGTAATTTACAGATTCCATAGTCTTTAAAAAGACAATTCACCAAGTGCATTACTCCATGATTTAAATTGTATACTTTGGAAGATACTCTGTTTAAATAGCTTCGTAAATCAGAAAAATATATATTTATTAGAGCATTTATTTTTTTATTATGTCTCCAGAGACTCAGAATGAATAGGATGCTTAAGATAGAAAAAAAAATTGGGGGCAAGCTTTGTTCAGCTACTCCACCTGGCAGGGCTGAGCTAGAGCCAGAGGATGAAATGCTTTATGCCAGACCACACTGCTTTCTCCAGCCTCTGCTGCACATACATTTCAGTGTCTTTTTTGCAGTACACATGTGACTGTGGTTATGAAGCAAGATCAGCTTTGCTTCAGTGCTGCTTTTCTGTTTTCCCCTCTTCTGTATCTCACTTTTGCTTTTGCTTGTCCTTGTGTGTGTGTGTGTGTGTGTGTGTGTGTGTGTGTGTGTGTGCCTCTTCCAAGGCCACAGTGCAAAACCTGAGTCAGCCAACATATGCAGAGGCCTTAGCATCAGCCAGGAGCCCATAGAAAGCTCTCAGTAACTTCAGTACACTCCTTCTCTCCTGTAAGAGAGGAGACTCAAAGTCTGTCTTTCATGGCTTTTGGCTCTTAATAAATATTTATTAAATTGAACTGCTTGGTTCTCCATTGTTATTCATGTAATCTGGTCTCACAAACATTGACTTCCATACATGTGTAAAAGTATGCATTTCAGATGGGCAAAGGTAGTTTGATAAGATACCTTTAAGGTACTTAAAAGTAAGATAATTGTATTCATTTATTCAAAAGAAGGTTTATTGAATGTGTACCCTCTACAGGCACTGAAGTTCTAGGCAGTATAGATATAGAGCAAAGAACAAAATCGACAAATTGCTTCCCTCCTGAAGCTTGAAACTTGTAGAGGGGACAGAAAATAAACAAATAGGCAAATGCATGTATATAAAATGTCTGATGGTAATAAGTGTGAGACTGGTGTATTGAACAAGTACCAATGCCCATTCTCTCTCTTTCCTGGTTAAAATATATTCAGAGAGGAGTGAGCCTTCTTCTGCCCCTAGATGAATATTCCAATGAGTTCAAGACTTTTCTGTTCACACTCAGGTGAAAAACAAACAAGCCAACAAAGAAAGTCGTACGATTCCTTGCAGTCACAAATATAATCTCAGTTTAGTAGTTAGAATGCCTATTCTTATTCAAGAATCAAAACTCCAGACTTGCGCCAGCATCACAGCTCTCTGATGTGCCCCAGCTGCAGCTGACTGTGCTGGCCATGGCAATGAGGCGGGTGAGATAGAGTTATCCTCTTTCTAACCACGTGGCCTTCCCCAGATCCAAACGTCAGCTTCAGGCAGGCCCTCCGAGCTGGAGAGAGCTGACCCTGTCACTCATGCTGGGCTTGGCGGATGGATAGTTACAGCTGAGTCTGCCTCTCAGGGCTGCATCTGTAGGTTCATCTTAGATCCTGAGCAGGGGCCCCTATTATAGCTCCTGAGTCCTGGGAAGTCATTCTTCCTGGGGAGGACTTCAAATGGCTACTGCTCTCTGCACCTTCATCCACATCGTCACAGCAAATAGTCATGCATCATTTATTCTGGTAAACTCTGCAGGGCAATGTGATCCCAAAGCAGACAGCTGCATCCTGCCGCCCTGGGCCACCTTGGAATGCTCAGGCAGGAGTCGGTATTGTTCCCCATGCGTCATCCCCACTGTGACCCCGGACGGCAGGAAGCCCTCAGATTCTTCTATCACTAAGGCCTGAGACCAGAAAGTAAGGAGGATTCACAGCATAGTGACACACCTGTCCCCACAGGGGGAAAAAAGGGCTCCCCCAAAACTCTATCTGACACTTTGTATATTCTTTTTTTTCACATTTTTTATTGCAGTAGAGTTGATTTCCAATGCTGTGCCAATCTCTGCTGTTCAGCAAAGTGACTCAGTTATACATACATATTCTTTTTCATATTCTTTTCCATTATGGTTTATCACAGGATATTGAATATAGTCCCCTGTGCTATACAGGAGGACCTTGTTGTTTATCCATTCGATATGTAATAGTTTGCATCTACCGACCCCAAACTCCCAGTCCATGCCTCTCCCTCCCCCGCTACCCCTTGGCAACCACCAGTCTGTTCTCTATGTCTGTGAGTCTGTTTCTGTTTGCTAGATAGATTCATTTGGGCCATATTTAGATTCCACATATAAGTCATATCATGTGGTATTTGTCTTTCTCTTTCTGACTTACTTCACCTAGTATGATCATCTCTAGTTGCGCTTTGTATATTCTTGATATGGCTAAATCATGGAGCCATTTTTCCTGCATGTTCTTTTTAGATTCTATCCATGGTGTGGGGAGGAAGCGATGTGTCTCACGTTTCCTTTGGTGAAAGCCCTCGTACTCTGGTAAAAGTGAGCTGGGAGAAACCCGTTCAAGGCACGTACAGGGCTGGGAGGAGGAATCAGGGCGGATGGAGAGAGTGTGGGCTTGGGGGTGCAGGATCCTGTTTTATATAGTGGTCACGGAAGTCCTCTCCGAGAAGGTAACAACTGAGAAGAGACTTTAACTGAAGTGAGGAAATGAGCCCTGGGGATATCTTTGGCAAGAACGTTCTAGACAAAGGGAACCACGAGGGAAAAGCCCTGAAGCAGGAGCATTGGGAACACACCAAGAGAAGAGTCAGGAGGTCAGGAGGCTGGAGTCTAGTGAAAAGGGGACCCAGGAGGCGAGTCACGGAATTGGCAGGAAGACAGCTCACGTCCAGCCCCGTAAGTCAGGGGTGACAACCTTCGGATTTTATCCGAGTGACAAGAGATTCCTAATTTCTTTGCTTCAAGTGGCAGGAAAACACGAGAGAGGAACTCTACCACTATAACTGAGCATAAAACATAGTGAAATGTAGTATTACTTGGGCCATCAGCTTAGTTGACCAGTTGATAACTAAGACTCTTTATTTCAGCCTTCTGATTAGGAGACTGAGGACACTGTCAATGAATAAACAAGTGCTATCAGGTCCAAGTGATCTGCTCCTCGGATTTCCCTTTATTAACTTATATGTGGAATCTAAAACATGATACAAATGAACTTACTTAAGAAACAGAAACAGACTCACAGACAGAAAACAAACGTATGGCTACCAAAGGGGAAAGCGGGGAGAAGGGGATAAATTAGGAGTTTGGGATTAATAGATACACACTACTATATATAAAACAGATAAACAAGGACCTACTGTATAGCACAGGGAACTATATTCAATATCTAGCAATAAACTATAATAGAAAAGAATATGAAGGATGTATATCTATATATATGTATTTATATATCTGAATCACTTTGCTGTACACTAGAAACTAACATGACATTGTAAATCAAATCTATTTCAATAATTAATTCATTAATTAATTTAAAAAAAAAGATGATCTTGAAGGGAGACTCATAGTTCACGATGTTTCATGCTCTCTTCTTAAATACGGGTTAATATTGTTCTACACCCAGGCCCTCTGCCTTCCCCGAACATCTGAATCCAGATGAAATGAGTTGGAAGTGATCAAAAGCAACACTGAAGTGAGCATGAAAGTGACGGGACACAGCAGCTGGGTGCAGTCAGCCAGCCTGCATCCTCCTGCGAGTCGGGATGTGAAGGTGGAGGGAGAAATACTGCCCCGAGGGGACCCAGGCCTGTCTCAAGTGTGGAGCAGGCCCCTATGCTGCCCTGGAGCCACGGCTCCACAGTCTGGAAAGCCCAAGGCCATCCTGCCCGCTGGCGTCCCCCAAGCCTGGCTCTGAGCATAGGCATTCAGAGATGTCCGTCAGCCACTGCAGCCACTGAAGGCCTGCTGTACGGTAGGGCTGGATGTGTGTCCAGGTGGATGGAGAGGAGATGCCACGTTGGGAAACCGCTTCCAGGACCGGTAGGAGTCCTGTTTCGGCTATAGTGAGAGGCTGGGAAGGGAGGAAAAGGCTGGAGAGAACAGCAGGGACGTTGCTATAAGCACACATGCACCCTCACCTTAGTCCCAGGAAGTACCGGCTGGTAGATAAGAGCTTGTGTCTTCTGTGCACCCGTAGAAGGCAGCACGGGGGACAGAGGAGAAAGCCAGGACTTCCAGGCGTGGTCCTCAACCTCGTCACATGCCAGGATTCCCTGAGAACTTCGCCGTGTTCCCTGGTCTGGGGTGAAAGCTGACGATGAGAATTTGGGGAAGCCTCCCAGCTTACCCAAAGGTGAGGTCAAGGTTGAAATCTATAGCTCCAGAACCTGCCAGCTGGTTAGAACTTTGCTTACCAACTGTGTGCTTGAGGGCGCATCACTTAATACTCAGGGCCAAGTGACACGGCAGGCACAGTGCTACGGACCCAAACACTTTTAGGGCCCTACAAAAATGTTATAATTTTACTTTAAATAGAAGAAAAAAATGAATATAACCCAGCCTGGGCTATACAGTAAATCCGCTACATACGAACCTTCAAGTTGCAAACTGTCAAAGATGTCAACTTGCGTTCTCATGTCCAGTCACGTAAGTTAGTTCACGTGTCTAGCATTGTCACGTGTGTGCATCCTGTACAAGTGGTTGTGCTTTTGTGTACTTTGTACAGTACTGTAGAGAGTATACTAGTACAGTATCTTTATTTCAAGCCCAGGATATTCGGAAGCAAGCGTAAAAGCAGCAGTGATGTAGCTGGTACTAGTGTACTTTTCAAGGTACTGTACTGTAGTATTAAATGTTTTCTTTATTTCTTGTGTTTTTTTGTTTTTTATGTATTGTTTGTGTGAAAAGTATCATAAACCTATTACCATACAGTACTATATATAGCCAATTGTGTTAGTTAGGCATCTAGGCTAATTTTGTTGGACTTACGAGCCAATTGGACTTATGAGCAATTTTGACTTACAAACGCGCTCTCGGAACTGAATTCGCTCGTATGTAGGAGACTTACTGTATTCATCTTTATACCAACACAGTTGTAAAATATAACTTCTACTGTTTTTTTACGGAGGAAGGGACTGATGAAGGTGCCTCACAAGGGATAAGAAAAATTCTGCCATGATATTAGCAAAGGTAAAGGAGAAAATTTACACTGTAAGAGGCACCATTTCCCCCCACAGAATACCTCTTGGCATTTCCTGAATGACTGGGATTAGCAGTCTAAATAAATCATATTTCAAGAGGCAACAGATAAAATTTAAAGGGATTATTAAAATAACATTTACAAGACTCTGACTAATTCTTGAACTCTTATTAAAACCACAAAGAAAGAACAATTCTTCTGGAAGCCCCAGAAGCCCTTACCCTGCTGGTCTGTGAAAAGCGTTCGTATGGAATCACCTACCCCACCAGTTGCTATGAGGATACATAAATGCCACTTCCTTCTCAAGCAGAGGAATTTGTCTAAAACTGACTTTGCACTTCACTGTTCTCTTATACTATTGCCCCATTCATTGCCTTGAAGTTTTATGAAAATATATTATTCTTACGGAATCTTTTACCTTATATGCATTTGTGGGAGACAGAAAGCAAATTCCACGCAGAAAAGGCAACCACAGGCTTTGCCCATCACAGATGTTCAACTGGGACTGGTTGTTTTGAACTGAGTGGGGGGCAGTCGTGCAAACACTTCAAGAGAACGGATCTTTGCAGCACATGTGTTGCTGCAGATCTGTTACATGCTGGGGATGAAAGCGCTTTTAGAGAACATCTTTCTGTGGATCCCAAATCTGTGTGACCATCAAGATCACCCCGGGGGGACATCATCCTCATTGCAGGTCTTCTAAATTAGCATATCTAAGGACAAGGCTGTATATGCTGAATATGCGTTCATGTGTGTGTCCTCGGTGTGTGTGTGTGTGTGTGTGTGTGTGTGTGTGTCCCCACGTGAGCAGAAGAATCAGCCCGACTTCCAAATCGCTGCTTTTGAATGTCTCTTGTGCCAGATATTCTCTATTTGCATCTCAGATCCACTCTCATCCCTCCTCCACCCCACAAGCAGACTCTTAGCAACGGCATCAGTGGGTTCGTTTGCCCTCTGGGTTCCAACTGGGCTTGGCCCACGGAGGCATCGCCAGGAGAGACAGTGAGAGGATAGTGAGGTGAGAACAAGCATTTCTCTACCTGGCGCCTCCACTCCACACGGTTCCTCTATCTCTGGCCCACTCCTGCAGCTGTAGCTCTCTCCAGGTTCTGGGAAATACTCCCTACCCTGGTCCCTCTAGGCAACCGAGAACCCCAGCATGCTTCGCCCTCCCTCATCTGGCTTCCATGACCTACTCCACCCTTGGAAATAGGCCCTGCATTAAACCCCTCCAGACTGTGCCATCTCTTTCCTGCTGCGACCCTGAGTGCTCTCATCCTGCAGTGTAATTTTCTCGCAGGTAATTCTACCATCCAAATATGACCGCCTTCAGGGCCTGGAAATGCAATACCAATATTTACGTTATGTTATGACAGTGTACTCTCTGTGGACTAAAAACAAAACCAAAATAGAGCTAATATTGATGCTTTGCTTTAGCCCGACAGCACTGGATGAGATTGTTACTACCAGCATCGCGGTAACTGAAGACATTGAAGTTACCACGAAAGGAAGGTAGCTGGGTCGCACTGCAAGGAAGTGGTGGAGCCTGGACCCCAACATGGCAGCTGCCTCTCACCTGGGCTCCGCATTCTCCTCTTTGGCTAAACCCCTCAACACCCCACGGAGGAGGTGGCCATCCGATCTGGCATGCAGAATTCACTTTTCACCAGCTGGCTAGCTATGGCTCCTAGACTGTGGCCTTCTCAAATGCACCCCAGCCTTGTTTCAAATTCTGGGAAGACCTTTGGTGAAATAAATGTTTCCCTGTGAATGATGGGCCTAAAATTCATGCCACAAATCTGGGAGCTGTCAGCTTTTCTTCTTGTTGTTGCTGAGACAGTACTTTAAAACATAATGTATGGCCACATCAGAGTGGGTATTTTCCAGGAAAAAAGCTTGCTTCTACGTAAGTTTTATGGGGGTCCCACTTAACATCCCCTTTGGAGCGCACACAAAGCTTTTCTCGTTGAGTCTGTCCCAAGGAAACCCATCGGACCAAAAGCCACATCATCTAGTCCAACAGATGAAAGGAAGGAGGGACTCTTTTTAGAGGAAATGGTACATTTTTTGCTTTCCTTTAAGTCTTTGTAGGCAGAGAGGAGGGTGAATGCGCATCATACCTGGAATTAATTATTTTCCTTTCCAGGAATCACTTATAAACTTGGATGTTGAGATGAGACCTGAAACAGGGGATCCTTCCCATTTTGAGAGAGAAACATTGGATCTACAGCCTGTCTTGTTTAATTTTTGCTGGGCTTCAGTTACCTCATTGAAATCCGAGATAATGATGTCCATTTAAAGGGAAATTGCAAGGATTATGGCGGATTATAAAAGTCAGCACACGACACAAATGTAAACTATCTTTTGCCTTTGTGATCTCTTGGACCCCATAATTTAAAAATATTTTTATTTTGAGTTTTGCATCTTTTATTCAGGTCCCCTAGATTTGGTCCCTTGAGCACATTTCTATTTCTCCCCTACAAATATATATCCGAGTAAAGCTGAGCCTGATGACAAAGACAGCATCTTCACTCAGTCCAATCACTTGGGATTAAGAGTGAGCATTGCACCCAGATTTGTGGAAATGCCAGTGGGGTCACACAGAGCTGGGTTTGAGTCCCACCTCTCCTCTGATGGGCTGTATAATCAGGACCAGCTCTTTGTTCAAAAAGTATTAAAATTCTCCTGAGGGTGACAACAGAGCATGAAACCAAGCATAAGTTGGGGGGGTAGGGTCCTTTCTGAGTGTGGGACCCTGTGCACCTACATGTAACCTTGTGTGTGACCTTGAGGGGTTCATTTAACTGCTCTGGGCCTTGGTTTTCTCATCTTTAAATGAAGGGAGAGTGACTGTCCATCAAGGCTAACGGGCATAGCACAGGTCTTGGCTCAGGCAGAAGCTCAGAAAGCAGAGCTGTTCTATCCTTCATAGTCCTTTCCAATATCATTTGGCTTATGGGTTATGAGCAACATCGATGCTGCTTTAGCTTATTTCTTGCATTAATCATTTTATTAGTCCAATGGGCAGAGACTTTAGTAGGCTAAAAGGAGCAGGAAATCTAGATGAAGTGGGGGTGGGAGTAGCTGTCGTTACCCAAAGTTGATTATTGTGACCTATTACGGCTGAGTCCAAAATGAGCAGAAAAAAAAAATTATTTTGAAAATGGGTTAGAGTGGAAATAGACTAAACAAACAAAGAAACAAGAAAGAACCTCTTGGAGCACTGCATTCGTAGTGGGCAATCAGGTCATCAATATTCAGGGATTAGCCAACTATGGCCCACAGACCATATCCAGCCCACCAGCTGTTTTTATAAATAAAGTTTTATTAGAACACAGTCACATCCATTCATTAACCCATTGTCCAGGGCTGCTTTCATGTCACAATGGTAGAGCTGAGTAGCTGAAACAAAGACCATTTGATCACAGAGCCTTTACAGAAAAAAAAATTGTTAACCCAGGGTTAATACAGGCTTTGCAGAGTTGCTGTGTGTGTGGGACAAGGTGATAGATGAGAGTAAATATACTTTGTAAAGGGAATAATACTGCAGAACTACAAGGGTTGATTAGTCCTTAACACTGACGCACTGTATTGTTGGGTCTATTACAAAGCTGCTTGAAAAAATACACAGGATGTAATTAAGTGATCAACCAGTCAACACGTTACTGGGTGCCAATTTTGGGCAAAGCACCTTGGTAACTATCACCTCAGAGATGCAGTTGGGCTGGCTGAGCAGCTGGATTGCCATGCCAAGACCGTTGGGGATGAAACAAAGGAGAAAGAAAATAAAGGAAAACATAGGCTCAGCTCCTAAAGAATCAAACCTCAATTTCTTCCAGTAGTCTCCAGCCCTGATATAGTTAAATTCTCAGCTGTGGTTTCTTAGGAGAAAAAGAAAAACAGGAAAATCCCAGTGCTTTGGGGAAGCCACCAGTCCCCGACATTGGAGCCCTTGGGTTTTGGGGGTGGTGATAAGCCCACCTTCTCCTCCATCACGAAAGCTTAAATATCCACACTGAACTTTTAGGAGCGCACATTCAGTGTGGCTGCTCAGCTGCAGAAGTGCTAGGAGCCTTCATAAAGGTATATAACGTGGGCTTATTCAGCCCCCAACACATGCTTCCCTGTTGAGATCAGGGCGAATGTTCTTTAGTGCACGCACAAAACCAGACTGTATGAGCAAGCCGGTCCGCTGCAGGCCTCTTGGCAGATTTCCGTGATTGTTATGATGGGCAGAGTGCCATGGGGTGATTCGCTGCAGTGAGGCTGCAGCCAGGGCTTCTGCCCAAAGCGCATCAAATTCTCCCATCTCTAGTCACTTGACCACCGGCCCTTTCAACTACAAACCTGGCCCCTGCGCCGGACCCTCCTCCATCCTGCCAAATTGGAATAACAAGCTCCAAAGCGTCTCCTGTTGCTGGATGAAGCACACCTTCCTCTAAGTGGGGAATTCACAGTCCCTCTCTGGGCACAAAGCCATGAGCTGAAACCCCCTTTCATCCTGAGACGGGGCTGTGCCGACTGATGGTTAGAGCTCTCTTCTGGGTCTCTGTCAACACCTGCAAGTAAGATGATTAAATTCAGGGAGAGCCATAAAAACAATTGCCTTTGTAAAACATCTTACTTTCTTGTCTCAACAATGACAGTCGTTTATTCTAAAATAACGACCCCTCTCCTTAAGACTACGTGGACCTCTGAGGCTACTAACCCACCTTGTTATATTCCTGATAATTGTAACAGACGACTTCTTAGGAGAGAGGTTCTGACCTCTGTGGACCCCTGAGGACTCTCGTCTCCCCTTCTAGTTCAGACAATGATAACCACTTCCTGCTCATCTTATAAGGACGTTATATTGATAAACACATATGAGATCATGTCTGAATAAACCTCTAGAGGTGAAGCTCAGAGTCTGTTTCCACATCCTCTTTTTCTCTATTCTCTCCTGACCTCTTTTTCTCTACTTTTGCTCACAGAATTCCACTCCCAGTGAGAAGGAAATTCCCTGTGGCAATGTCAGAAGGCTCACACTCAACATCTACCCTACATCTTTCTTAGGGGCATGTTCTTTATGAACCAAAGATGCACCCCAAAATGGTGTGCAGTAACCATTACTCATATGTTTACATTGAAAATGCGGACTTTTTGTTCTTGGAGTGCAGCAAGCACATGCATTGTTGAAATGTTATATAATCATAAAATCGAGGCCACACCAACATCCCAACAGATAATCTCCAGATTCTAATATCACTCGTGTGCTCACCAGACCCTCTCAGGTGTGGCTTCTCTGAAAAAAATATTTTTAATGCTCTTTCCTCTCTAACATTCCCGGAGCACTTCTGTTTCTCTGCAAAATGTCCCCCTTGTGACATGACTTCCTTTGAAAATCTCTCCAGTGGAACCAGCTTCTTTTGATTTTGGTTGAGCATCACCTCATCTCCCAGCTCACTGGGAAGATGTCCTCTCACAGGCTGGCCCCTTTGACTCCCTCCTGTGTAAGCTCAATGCCTACTTTCCTCCTTCCTTGCCTCCTTCTCTCCTGATACCAAAGCCATCTTATGTATTTCCTCCAAGGCTGATCCATCTGGTTGTACCCCTGATTCTAATTGGGATATCATGAAGTAAATTTTGCCCTATGTTCTTGGAATCTTAGCCTATTTCTTCGCCACTGAATCATCCCTTAAGCTTAACAAATATGCTACAAATATGTACATTATCTACACTTACACCTGTACTCAAATCTACACCTATATCAAGATCTTCTGGAAAGGTACAAAGTTGACTTAGGAAACCAAAGTAAAGATGTACTTAAAATTGAAAAGGAGGTCCATTTGGGGTTGATAATATTACTAGATATAGAAATATGTTCTAAAGCAGTAACAATTAAAATTGTTATGCTAATAAAACAACCACATAGCCCACCAAAACTTTCAATAAATTGTGTTGATTGAATAAATGAATGTCCATTAATATATGATAGAAAAAGACAGATAAAGGATAGATATCTAATGCATTGTTTTATAACTATTAATGCCCAAACTTGAATAAAATTAGCTCTACATCTCAGAGCATGCAAAATAAATTCCACATATATTAAAGAATGAAATGGGGCTTCCCTGGTGGCACAGTGGTTAAGAATCCACCTGCCAATGCAGGGGACACGGGTTCGAGCTCTGGTCCAGGAAGATCCCACATGTCGCGGAGCAACTAAGCCCATGGGCCACAACTACTGAGCCCTCGTGCCACAACTACTGAAGCTTGCAATCCTAGAGCCCAGGCTCCACAACAAGAGAAGCCACTGCAATGAGAAGCCCACGCACCGCAACGAAGAGTAGCTCCCGCTCACCGCAACTTGAGAAAGCCCACGCACAGCAACAAAGGCTCAACACAGCCAAAATTTTTAAAAAATAAAATAAATAAAATAATATGGCCATTTAAAAAAAGAGTTAAATGATAAAAATACAGAAAATATGGGAAAAAATATTTTCAAAACTTAAATCAAATTGACCATCAGATTTCTAGAATTTAGAGAAAAGTCACAAAGTTAAAGCTCAATGAATTACATTTATATAAAACTAAAATATTTTATGAAAGAAACAATGAAAAACCAAAAGGAAAATTAAAATAACTAAATATAAGGCATCTACAACAAATATGACAGAGAATATTGTACATATAAAGAAAATTTTTCATTTACTTATATACGAGAGAACTTATTTTTCATTTGCAAACTGATTGTTTATGTTACTTACTAGTCTTTCTCTATTTTCCTCATTAATTTGTAGCAGCTTTTAATACAGAATGAAAATTGAGTCGTTGCTGTATATTTTACAAATATATTTTTTATTTTTTCAATTGTTTTAAGCATTACTTTATGGCTTTTGAAATGTTTATGAAATACAAATCAATCAATCATGCTTAGAAAGCCCTTCCCTACTTCCTAATTACAGAAATCCACCTATGTTGTATTTTTTTGTCTAAATTTCACTTTAATATATTATTTTTTGTTTTGTTTGTTGAAGGTGGAATAGAGGTCTTGCTTAATTCTTTCTATAATATCATTATCCTTGCATTAATTTTTGATTAATCTATTTTTGCCCCACCAATATGAAACTGGTGAAATTCTGTGTTTAGCACACACTAGATTTTAGCAGACAGGTGCACATAAACAACAGACATGCACTAGTCTGATTTTTAGAAACTGATCAATTGATTCTGGTGCCAGTGCCAGTTATTCAGATTGTATGAAGCTTGGTAATAAATTTTAACATCCTGCAGGATAAGTCCTACCTTATCCTGAACATTCTTGCACACTTACTTATCAGCTTTAGGTTCATTGAGTAAAACTCCCCTTAATATTTTTGAAATAGGACTATGGTAAATTTATGGATTAAACTGCGGGAGAAGTGAAGAGAATCGGGCATGGTTATGTGCTGCCTGTGAATATGTAACTAGCTCCAGCCTTTCTGGAGTTCGACTTGGCAATGTAGATGAAGAACTTTAAAACTACAACCACCCTGAGCCCCAGCCAGTCTGGTCTTCATCATGATTCTAAGTAAATAAAGATGTCCCAAAACAGATGTCTATAAATGTCTTGTAGTTTGTCATGTGACAATATTGGAAACACACAAATGGCCAGTGGCAGGCTGGATAAACCATGGTGCCCTCGTACAATGAAATTCAACAGAAATGTATTAAATACCACGAACAGTTGTTCACCTAGAAAGTAGTTGCAAAACAACATTATGATTCCATTTTGTTAGACATTGTGACAAATGACTGAAACAGATCATGGCTAGATCCAGTGGTATGCTGATCCATGTTTAACAACCGGCCCTCTGGGAAGATAAAGCCCTGATTTGCAGCCCTTGCTGCTTTCTCTGGGGTAAATACACCCACCATGACCGATCTTAAGGTATCAGCACTTTGCCACTGAATGCAGGGTTGGGAAGAAATGTGTATAATCAGCTCTCCTGAGCCAGAGTAAGCTATCTCCACCAAGCCACTGGATGGATAGGGAGAAAGGGGAGAGAGAGATACAAATACATAAACTTAAGAGAAGGTGGAAAAATTAAAGTAGCACCACAGCAGGCACCAGGATTATTTGTGGGGCGGATTTGGAGTGCCAGAGATATGGCTGAACTGGTCCGCACTGGAAATGAACAAGAATTAACTTGGGAGTCAGGAGAGAGAGAAAGAGAGCAAGACTGAGCAGCAGTGGGAGGTTGGCCCTCAAAGTCCAAAAATGGCTAAGAAAACATTAAGAGCAGGAATATCTCACACAGAATTCAGATCATTTGAATTCTGTAGCATAGATTCACATTTTCTCCAAAGTCCCTTTAAAGTCTGCCTACGACCCAGCAATCCCAACTACTGGGCATATACCCTGAGAAAGCCGTAATTCAAAAAGAGTCCTGTACCACAGTGTTCATTGCAGCACTATTTACAATAGCCAGGACACGGAAGCAACCTAAATGCCCATTGACAGATGAATGGATAAAGAAGATGTGGCACATATATACAATGGAATATTACTCAGCCATAAAAAGAAACGAAATTGAGTTATTTGTAGTGAGGTGGATGGACCTAGAGTCTGTCACAGAGTGAAGTAAGTCAGAAAGAGAAAAATACCATATGCTAACACATATATATGGAATCTAAAAAAAAAAAAAAAGGTTCTGATGAACCTAGGGACAGGACAGGAATAAAGATGCAGACATAGAGAATGGACTTGAGGACACAGGGAGGGGGAAGGGTAAGCTGGGACGAAGTGAGAGAGTGGCATGGACATATATACACTACCAAACGTAAGGTAGATAGCTAGTGGGAAGCAGCCGCATAGCACAGGGAGATCAGCTCGGTGCTTTGTGTCCACCTAGAGGGGTGGGATAGGGAGGGTGGGAGGGAGACGCAAGAGGGAGGGGATATGGGGATATATGTATCCA
>NW_006798027.1:2171855-2248120 GCF_000442215.2 Lipotes vexillifer
AGAGTGGCAGCTGGGAGCAGTAGTCAGAGACAAGCTGCTGGTGGCTATATTGGGGTGAGAACAGTGCAGGTGATGAACAGTAATGCTATTAATGATACATTTGATAGGTACAGCCTCCGGGATTTGCCGAGATTCTCCTGTAGCCAGACTGGCACCGTTTTGCAGACTAGCGTCCAAGTATCCTGACTTAGGATGCTTTGAGTGAACAGCCCTTGGTGGAAGGAATTACATTTTATTATCATACAGCACAAGCCTAGTATGCAGTGCACTTAACTGGCCAATCCTACTCCTTAAGAAACATAGTTCTGGGCTTCCCTGGTGGTGCAGTGGTTGAGAATCTGCCTGACAATGCAGGGGACACGGGTTCGAGCCCTGGTCTGGGAAGATCCCACATGCCATGGAGCAACTGGGCCCGTGAGCCACAATTGCTGAGCCTGCACATCTGGAGCCTGTGCTCCGCAACAAGAGAGGCCGCAACAGTGAGAGGCCCGCGCACCGCTATGAAGAGTGGGCCCCGCTTGCCGCAACTAGAGAAAGCCCTCGCACAGAAATGAAGACCCAACACAGCCGAAAATAAATAAATAAATAAATAAGAAACACGGTTCTGACTGTGTCACTCCCCTGCTCAGCAGCCCTCCACTGCTCCCAGTTGCTTCCTGTGAAGTCCGTAGTCCTTGAGTACGGACTTCAGTGTATCTTGCTTCTTCAGTGTATCTTGCAGGACTTCTTTTCAAGCCATCGAAAGCCCCCATCAAACCTATCACCTCTTCCCTTAGATAAACCCTGCTATGGCAGACTGTAGGACTGTCAAAATATTTACTGTCCTTCCGTAGAAGGTCCATCCCTTAGGGACAAATGCTTCTTGCCCCACTGGCATCGGGCTTGACCTGGTGACATGGCTTTCCCCAGTTCAGTGGGAGGGAGCTTCTGCACAGAAGCTGAAGAGCCTTGGTTCTGTCCTCATTCTCTCTCCCCTTCCACGAGGCCAACTTGCCCCCGCTCCACAGAAGACCCTGAAGGGCACTTGCCAATTGAGTTGGAGGACTCAAGCAAGGGCCCTGGCACATTTCTGAGGAAAAAAGACTGAGAAGTGAACTTCTGGGAACCTCAAGTTCAATATTGACCACCCTTCACCGGCACACGCAAATGACCTTGCCCCTTCCTTCCACCCTGCTGGCTCCACTCCCTTGACAAGCAGACCCAGGAGTGGGGTGGCTTCTGCCCAGAGCCCTGGCAGGGCTTGGGACGGGGTTCCTTTGCCCTCCCAGAGGAGCCCTGGGGTGGTCGTCCTGGGAAGCTGAGACGTAGCCGCGGGGAGGCATCCATACCCCTCGGCCCCTGTGGGGTGGGGCTACGCCATTCATGGGCACATTCAGCTCAAAGTGTGTCTTGTCTCTTCCAAAAGGCAGGGCCCTTCCTGCACATCCATCACTCCCATCCTCCCTGCAGACTGCTGGCGCCTCACCAGCCAGGCCGGGCCAGCCAGCAGTCAACAGTGGGAGGACTCTCCAGCCAGATTACCCAGGTCTGATCCTTCCTCTGCCACTTACCAGCTATGTGCTCCCAAGCAATTTGCTTAACCACTCTGAGTCTCACTTCCCCATCTGTAAAATGGGCTGATAACACCAGTACTTACCTCATAGGGTTGTTAAGAGGATTCAATGGGCTAAAATTTGCAACCCCCCCAGAACAGCACCTGAACACTCCCTGCACTTTATTATAGTGTTCGTTCAATAAATGCTCCCTTCCTGTAAAGACTGATCATCTAGATTTTCCTAGGTTGATGGAAGTTTATGTTTGCTAATACCTGATAAATAACAAAGAGCTAGAGAATTATTTCCAATGAGATGGGATTCGATTTATTGTGTAAAGTACAAAGGACAGACCTAGGACAAGGTCGTTGAAACGCGTTCATTCATTCATTTTTCAGCAGGTATTTCCTTTTTATTTTTTTAACTTTTTATTTTATGTTGGAGTACAGTTGACTAACAATGTTGTGATAGTTTCAGGTGTAGAGGGAAGTGATTCAGTTATACATATACATGTATATATTCTTTTTCAAATTCTTTTCCCATTTAGGTTGTAACATAGTATTGAGCAGAGTGCCCTGTGCTGTAGAGTAGGTCTTTGTTGGTTTTCTATTTTAAATACACCAGTGTGTACATGTCAATCCCAAACTCCCTAACTCTCCCTCTCCCCCACCCTTCCCCCGCCCCACCCCCGCCCCGGTAACCATAAGTTCATTCTCTAAGTCTGTGAGTCTGTTTCTGTTTTGTAAATAAGTTCATTTGTATTGTTTCTTTTTAGATTCTGCCTATAAGCGATATCATACGGTATTTCTCTTTCTCTGTGTGACTTACTTCACTCAATATGACAATCTCTAGGTACATCCATGTTTCAGCAGGTATTTCTTGAGAGCCCCTGTACCCACCCCTGGGGTTGTGACAGTGAACAAAACAAACAAAATTTCTCACCCTTGTGAAGACATCTTATAGCAGGAATTGGAGGGAGACAATGAACACAATGACTAAGATAAACATCCATACTGTGTTAGGTGAAGAAAACTGCAAAGAAGAAAAATAGGTGAGGAAAGGGAGAAAGGATTGCTCATTTAGATGAGTGTGCCAGCAAGCGAAAGGCCAGCTTAGGGAGGCAGATTTTTAAGGCAGGTTGTATTTAACAACCTTTCACACAACTTGGGCTGACACTGATTCGAAAATCAAGTTCGCCTCTTTCCTAAACCTCCAATCTCAGGTGATGCAAAGCAAACAAATGAATGTCTTTTTGCGTATTCCCAAGCTAAACATTGAACTTGGAAATTCTTCCACGAGCATGGCGGCCGGGCCAGGGTAAGCAAAGCGAATGGTCCACATCTATGTTTGTCGAATCCATTCTGAAAAGAGATCTTAGTTAGAAGCTGCAGTGACCGAAAGTTCCCTGCCCAAACGACAGTTGGCTAAACAATTCACGAGGAAATAAAAAGAGAGCCTTAAGCAGGGTTTGCAGATTTCTTCTCCGGCTGAACTCTCCGTATGGAAATCCCAGGGTGTTCAGGAAGAGAGAATAATTACACAAGAAGACTCATGCCAAAAGGAACACAGTCCCCAACATTGTGCTTTCTGCTTCTCATACTAATAGGAATCAACGGTGCTGCTATGATTTGATATCTTCTGGGTTTATTTATCATTTCTTCTACAAATCTCTCTCAGATCCCAGTTTTAGAACCTCTGTCATTTGTCATTAAGACTAATTGCTCGTGGGAAAGGAGCCTGACTTCAGATGGAAAGACTTAAAGGGCGGGCTGGCTTAGGCTGAGCTGGGTGTCTAGCTCTCTTTCCTGGACCTCTGCTCCCATCAGCACATATTCCCAAGCCTGACGGAGGGGGGAAGAGGAAGAAAGGGCTCCCTCTGACATTGCTCTGGGAAGGTTCCCAAAGCAAGAGGAGCCCCCAGACCCTGGGGAGCCAGGATGACCTAGCTAGCCCCCCTGCATCAAAAACCTCCAGGTTGCGGCATCCTCAGGAGGCATGGCAGGACCAGGAATGCTATGGAGCAGAATGCCTTGCCCCTTTTTAGAATGTGGCTGAGGAATATGCTGGGGACATCAGAGTAAGGGAGAGTGGGCTTTTCTCTAGGAAGGTGAGCAGAGTGTTCTACCAATTGGACCATAATGACCTACCCTGAATAAATTTCACCTGAACCAGCTGTCATGTCCTAATTTTCCTGCCTCCAGACCCCAAAAGGGAACAGGAAATATTGAGAATACACACAAATTTTTTTTTTGAACAAAGGCTGCATTTTTTGCAAGTTGTACCTTTAAAACCAATAACTAGCCATTGCTTCTAGCCAGGTGTGCTGGTCTTAGGTAAGGAAACGTAGGAGGACCTTAAAGGGTGTGCAGACAAAGGCGCCATATTGTAGGTGTTGAAACAGGTCACACCCATGTAAGAGATGCAAGCTTTTGTTTTCAATTGTTTGTGTGTGTGTGTGTGTGTGTGTGTGTGTGTGAGGTCTGCCATTATACATGAAAATTCAAATTTTGCCCAATATGGGAAAAGAGCTCAAATTCCCCAGGGGCACCTCTTGCTTTGGGAGAAGCTCATATTCCTTATTTTTCTTTATAGATTTTTGTTCAAGTCAGTAACCCTCTATGGGATCCCAATTTTCTCTAGCTGGCCAAGTACAGCAAAACTCAGATAGCACGTGGCTAGAGTCAGGACCCCTCCATGTCCCTATACCCCATCTCCTGAGAAGCTGCTGGAATGACTCCTTTTGAAACTCTCAGAGACCCTGCAACCAGCACCAACATCAACATCAGTGTATCCTGGGCACTGCCTGGGATGGTTAATGTTTTGTGTCAACTTGGCTGAGCCACAGTGCCCAGGTATTTTCCCAAGTATTATTTGGCATGTTTCTGTAAGGGTGTTCTTTGGATGAGATTAACATTTAAATCTCTCTCTCTCTCTCTCTCTCTCTCTCTCTCTCTCGCCTCTCTCTGTCTCCATATATGCATATTATATACATATATATATATATATATATATATATATACATATATATAAATGTATACATACATACATCCTGTTGTTTCTGCTTCTCTGGGGAACGCTGACTAATACACTGCCCAAAAGTGTTTGTAAAAATGTCATGCACATTGAGGTTAACATATACACTACTATATATAAAATAGATAACCAACAAGGGCCTACCGAATAGCACAGGGAACTCTACTCAGTATTTTGTAATAACCCAAAGGGGGAAAAAAACTGAAAAAATAGATATATATGTATGTAGAATTGAATCACTTTGCTGTACACCTGAAACTAACACAACATTGTCAATCACCTATGCTGCAATTTAAAAATAAGAATGAACCTTATACGTGAAATAAAAAGAAAAGCAGCATGTACCTCTGTTAATGTTTTGGCAAACATTCTCTCAGACAACTCTCTAAGGGCACATATTCTCATTCACACCAACGTGTAGACACCTTTTAAAAGGTGTCACTGTGTTTTGCTGTTCTAGAACTTGTCTATTGCACTGGACAACATATCAAGAACACCTCCCCATGATACATATTACTTCTCATTAAATGACTCCTGTATACCATTATTTATTTGAGTTCCATTTGGAAGTCCACAGACATTTTTTTTCTATTTTTTAACTATTAATAATTCTGTGAGGACCAGCTTTTCACATATGCCTCTCACATTTGTGTTCTTATCTGCTTAGGGGAATTTCCTTGACATGGGACTGACGGTTAGGTCATAGGTGTATACAGTTTGTATGTTGATGAGAGACGTCCAACTGCCCAGGCGTCAAACCTGTCTCATGATTCTGTATACTCTGCAGCAGCTCCTACCAGGACTAGGGGACCAACACACAGTCAGTGACTCGTCCTGATGGATGCCTCAGCCATGCGCAGCCGGGCCAGCTCCTCAGCAGCCTTAGAGCTGTTTTTGGTGGGAAGAGATGGGAGGTTTGGTGTAGGGAGGGCACAGTTAAAGACAATGTTGGGGAGCAGAGCCCTATGACTTCCTCCCATTTGCCTCCACCACATAAATAACTCTCCAAATCTCCAGAGCCTCTGGATCCCAGGTCACCCTGGAGATTAGATGTGGACTTGGTTTGTGGTGTGCCCTGGGATTCTAGAACCTCGGGATTGGACAGCTTCGGCTCTGGGATGACTCCCCATTAGCTGGGCTTGCCAAGCATCTCACAGAGCCAGCACCTAGTAGATTTCCAGACGTCTTTGTGAAAACTACACACTAAGATAATTGCTCAAGTTCAGAGGTGAAGTTCGTGCTGATGTCTCTGTCCATATTTAAGGACCAGGAAAAGAAAAAACTAATTAGTAAATGAAAAAAAAACATACTATATTCTCACTGAAGATACTAAATACAGCCAGAAAGCTTTCAGTCAAGACAAACCCAACACTCAACAGGCTGAAAGCTGGTGTCAGAGCCTCCCTCCCTGGACACTTGGAGCTGGCACGACAGGCTGCCCTCCTAGAGGAGCCGTGAGCGGGCACAGAGGCCTGGCACTTCATGCAGGACTGCAGTCCCTACCCGCTTATACTATTGTCCTCTGCAGAGATGGATTCTGGGTTCTAACAATTTTGCAAATCCAAGCTCAATTCTGCTTGCGGTAGAGTTTACATTTGACTATGCAAATGCTGCTCCCTAGTGGGGATTTAAAATAAAACACTGAGAAATCTCTCCAACCTCCCACCAGTGTATTTGGAAGAGATCCGGGAATCCTGTCCAACCCTCTCAACTCGTAATCGAGGAAACTGAGGCCTAGGTAAGAAAAAGTAGCATCTCAAGGTCACACACTAAGTGGCACATTTAGGACAAAACCAGAAACCTTCATTACCACACTGTAATACGTAACATCTCTGGTCACAATGAATGAAAATATTCTTCTGAGAAAACGTCACGTTTCTTGGGAGAAAAAACACTCTAGAAAAGGCCACTGTCCTTTGGTTTGCTGGGGGGGTGGAGGTGTTTTGGTTTTATTTTTGTTTATTTCTTTGTTTTGGTGTATGAATACTTTAGGTACAAATTCTATCAGTAGATTTCATTGTGATTTTTGCTTTGTTCTTTACACACATAGTAAATTTTTTACAATGATTATCATTTTTACAAAAGCCATGAGCAATTTTCAAAACATAAATCACAGCAAGAAAAAGATAACTGTATTACTTAAATCATTTGATTTGTGAAAATGACTATACTTTAGTGTCTAAAATGTGGGCAGGGACTTCCCTGGTGGCGCAGGGGTTAAGAATCCGCCTGCCAATGCAGGGGACATTTTTATGCAGGGGCCGTACCTGGAATTATAGGAAATTTGCTCTGATTCTATTTTGTTTGTATTAATATAGTTACATCAGCTTTCTCTTGTATAGTTTTACCCTGTGTTATTTTTCCATCCTTGACTTCCTAACCTTCCATAACCTGCTATGGCTTATGTATCTTTTTTATAGACTGCATAGAGTTGGATTTCGTTTCTTTTACCAAGATTAACAGCAATCTTTGTTTAATTCACTGGTGCATTTAGTCCATTTACTGATATATTTGTACGCATTTCAACCATTTTATTTTGCCCCACTTCTCTACTGTTTTTCCTTTTTTTTAATCCTCTTTTGGATTGAGGTTTTCTTTCCCCCCTCCTCACTGCAGTTCTGAAAATTCTAAGGTTACCAGATACAGTTAGGGCACAACCAGCTCCATATATGTTTATTCTGATGCAACCCCAATTTGCTGTGGCTTCTGGAAGAAAAAAAACTCCTTTTCTCTCCTGTAAGCCATGCAGTGCTTTAGAAAAGAATGTTTTACTTACTTTTTTTGGTAGATGAGAACTGACTTACTAGAATAAGATGCTTGTGAGGTTTACAAGTGGGAGGGCAAGAGGGTGCCGCCCTCAGAACTTAGTGGGCTACAGTTTTCTAATCAAAAGGAAAGTGGGCAGGGGGAGAAGACCACCTTCTTCCTCATTCTTGAGTAGACGTCAAGTTTCCATCATCAGCTCTTCCTCCATATCAGGCGGGGGGAGTTTTTTTGTCCCTACGTGGTCAAGCCGGGACTGTCATGGCGCAATGGAAACAAGTAAAAAGCCAATAACATATACTAAAATATGTGTTTTACTTACTTTTTTGTTTGGTCTTAAATCAAGCATTTTAGGTCTGCTGCTATATTGTCAAAAAAAAAAAACCCCTCTACATTTCTTTCTCTATTTTCCCATTCATTCATTTATTCACTCATTCATTCAACAAATATTTATTGAACACTAAATAGGTGCCAATATTGTTTCAAACAAGTAATGCAGTAGGTACTCTTTTGTGATTTGATTTTGTTTGCTTAATATATTGTAGACACATTTCCTGGTCATTGAATATTCTATAATATCATTTTTGTGTTTTTTATTCATATTGCTAATACATATTGATTGATATGAATAAAATCATGAAAATGATTTTATATTGATTATACATATAATTCCAAACTATTAGACAGTAAGGTTGCTTTTTAAAGTGGCTATAATAATAAACCTGGGATGAACATCCCTGTGGGAAGACCATTATGCGCAGATCACAGGATAAAAGTTTACATTTGGAATCTGTGTCGTAGAGGGTAAAATAAAAGACTAAAAGAGAATTTAATAAGAATTCAATATCTATATTAATAATTCAGAGAATAATTCTATTATTCGGTGTGAAGAGAGATCTTCTAGGAAAATTCTAAATAAAACAAAAATTTTTTTACCAAGTTTGACACCAAAGACTACATAAAAATTTTAAATATTTGTACACAAAAAGTATAAAATTAAATGGCAAGCAACAAAATGGAAAAATATTTACAATGTAAAACAGGCGTTAACAGGTCCATTCTGAGAGTCAAATTCTGCCTGCCTCTTATTTTTAAAACAAGTTTCATTGGCACATACCTACACCCATTCATGTATGTTTTGTCTACACTGCTTTCACAGGAGAATGGCAGAGCTGAGTAGTTGTGTTGCAAATTGTCAAGTATTTACTATCTGATCCATTAGAGAAAAAGTTTGCCAACCCCTGATACAGATGATAGAAGTTTAGCACCCCTAACATGTAAAAACTCTTACAAATCAGTAAGAAAACATACTTGGCTGAACCAATATTGACTCTGCATCTGTTTGTGCTGGACCCTATTGCTGAGAATACAGTAGGAACAGGATAGACGGTCCTTGCTCTATGGAGTTGACATTAAAAGTGATAGCAAATAGACAGCTAGTGGGAACCTGCTGTATAGCACAGGGAGCTCAGCTCAGTGCTCTGTGATGACCTAGACGGGTGGGATGGGGTGGAGAGAGGGAGGTCCAAGAGGGAGGGGATATATGTACACATATAACTGATTCACTTCATTGTACAGCAGAAACCGACACAACATTGTAAAACAATTATACTCCAATTAAAAAAAAACATAACAAGTAAACAAAAGGGAATGGAGCAGGTAATATAAATATATTAACAAATGAATAAAGTAATATAATTCCAGACATCGGTAAGTGTTGTGAAGATACTAAAAAACAGCAATAATAAACAATGTTGAATTTGGGACCAAGGCTATCGCTGGATGGAAGAGTTTTGACAGTGGTCCTCAGTGGAGTTTCAACTATTATTTTCTTTCTTTTTTTTTTTTAACATCTTTATTGGAGTGTAATTGCTTTACAATGGTGTGTTAGTTTCTGCTTTATAAAAAACTGAATCAGCTATACATATACATATATCCCCATATCTCCTCCCTCTTGTGTCACCCTCCCACCCTCCCTATCCCACCCCTCTAGGTGGTCACAAAGCACCGAGCTGATATCCCTGTGCTATGCGGCTGCTTCCCACTAGCTATCTATTTTACATTTGGTAGTGTATATATGTCCATGCTACTCTCTCACCTCGTCCCAGCTTACCCTTCCCCCTCCCTGTATCCTCAAGTCCATTCTCTAAGTTTGTGTCTTTATTCCTATCCTGCCACTAGGTTCTTCAGAACCAATTTTTTTTTTTTTTTTAGATTCCATATATATGTGTTAGCATATGGCATTTGTCTTTCTCTTTCTGACTTACTTCACTCTGTATGACAGACTGTAGGTCCATCCACCTCACGAAAAATAACTCAATTTTGTTTCTTTTATGGCTGAGTAATATTCCATTGTACATACGTGTCACATCTTCTTTATCCATTCATCTGTCAACGGACACTTAGGTTGCTTCCATGTCCTGGCTATTGTAAATAGAGCTGCAATGAACATTGGGGTACATGACTTTTTGAATTATGGCTTTCTCAGGGTATATACCCAGTAGTGGGATTGCTGGGTCATACGATGGTTCTATTTTTAGTTTTTTAAGGAACCTCCATACTGTTCTCCATAGTGGCTGTATCAATTTACGTTCCCACCAACAGTGCAAGAGGGTTCCCTTTTCTCCACACCCTCTCTAGCATTTATTGTTTGTAGATTTTTTGATGATGGCCATTCTGACTGGTGTGAGGTGATACCTCATTGTAATTTGATTTTCATTTCTCTAATGATTAGTGATGTTGAGCATCCTTTCATGTGTTTCTGGGCAATCTGTATATCTTCTTTGGAGAAATGCCAATTTAGGTCTTCTGCCCATTTTTGGATTGGGTTGTTTGTTTCTTTGATATTGAGCTTCATGAGCTGCTTATAAGTTTTGGAGATTAATCCTTGTCAGTTGCTTCATTTGCAAATATTTTCTCCCATTCTGAGGGTGTCTTTTTGTCTTGTTTATGGTTTCCTTTGCTGTGCAAAAGCTTTTAAGTTTCGTTGGGTCCCATTTGTTTATTTTTGTTTTTATTTCCATTTCTCTAGGAGGCGGGTCAAAAAGGATCTTGCTGTGATTTATGTCATAGAGTGCTCTGCCCATGTTTTCCTCTAAGAGTTTTATAGTGTATGGCCCTACATTTAGGTTTTTAATCCATTTTGAGTTTATTTTTTTGTATGGTGTTAGGGAGTGTTCTAATTTCATTCTTTTACATGTAGCTGTCCAGTTTTCCCCACACCACTTATTGAAGAGGCTGTCTTTTCTCCATTGTATATTCTTGCCTCCTTTACCAAAAATAAGGTGACCATAGGTGTGTGGGTTTATCTCTGGGCTTTCTATCCTGTTCCACTGGTCTATATTTCTGTTTTTGTGCCAGTACCATACTATCTTGATTACTGTAGCTGTGTAGTATAGTCTGAAGTCAGGGAGCCTGATTCCTCCAGCTCCATTTTTCTGTCTCAAGATTGCTTTGGCTATTCGGGGTCTTTTGTGTTTCCATACAAACTGTGAAATTTTTGGTTCTAGTTCTGTGAAAAATGCCATTGATAGTTAGATAGGGATTGCATTGAATCTGTAGATTGCTTTGGGTAGTAGAGTCATTTTCACAGTGTTGATTCTTCCAGTCCAAGAACATGGCATATCTCTTCATCTGTTTGTATCATCTTTAATTTCTTTCATCAGTGCCTAATAGTTTTCTGCATACAGGTCTTTTGACTCCTTAGGTAGGTTTATTCCTAGGTATTTTATTCTTTTTGTTGCAATGGTAAATGGGAGTGTTTCCTTAATTTCTCTTTCAGATTTTTCATCATTAGTGTATAGGAATGCCAGAGATTTCTGTGCATTAGTTTTGTATCCTGCTACTTTACCAAATTCATTGATTAGCTCTAGTTGTTTTCTGGTAGCATCTTTAGGATTCTCTATGTGTAGTTTCATATCATCTGCAAACAGTGACAGCTTTACTTCTTCTTTTCCGATTTGGATTCCTTTTATTGCGTGTTCTTCTCTGATTTCTGTGGCTAAAACTTCCAAATCTATGTTGAATAATAGTGGTGAGAGTGGACAACCTTGTCTTGTTCCTGATCTTAGAGGAAATGGTTTCAGCTTTTCACCATTGAGAAGGATGTTGGCTGTGGATTTGTCATATATGGCCCTTATTATGTTGAGGTAAGTTCCCTCTATGCCTACTTTCTGGAGGGTTTCTACCATAGATGGGTGCTGAATTTTGTTGAAAGCTTTTTCTGAATCTATTGAGATGAGCATAGGTTTTTCTCCTTCGATTTGTTAATATGGTTTATCACATTGATTGATTTGCGTATATTGAAGAATCCTTGCATTCCTGGGAAAAACCCCACTTGATCATGGTGTATGATCCTTTTAATGTGCTGTTGGATTCTGTTTGCTAGTATTTTGTTGAGAATTTTTGCATCTATATTCATCAGTGATATTAGCCTGTAGTTCTCTTTGTTTGTGACGTCGTTGTCTGGTTTTGATATCAGGATGATGGTGGCCTTGTAGAATGCATTTGGGAGTGTTCCTCCCTTTGCTAAATTTTAGAAGCGTTTGATAAGGATAGGTGTTAGCTCTTCTGTAAATGTTTCATAGAATTCACCTGTGAAGCCATCTGGTCCTGGGCTTTTGTTTGTTGGAAGATTTTTAATCACAGTTTCAATTTCAGTGTTTGTGATTGGTCTGTTCATATTTTCTATTTCTTCCTGATTCAGTCTTGGCAGTTTGTGCATTTCTAAGAATTTGTCCATTTCTTCCAGATTGTCCATTTTATTGGCATAGAGTTGCTTGTAGTAATCCCTCATGATTTTTTGTATTTCTGCAGTGTCAGTTGTTACTTCTCCTTTTTCATTTCTAATTCTGTTGATTTGAGTCCTCTCCCTTTTTTTCTTGATGAGTCTGGCGAATGGTTTATCAATTTTGTTTATCTTCTCAGAGAACCAGCTTTAAGTTTTATTGATCTTTGCTATTGTTTCCTTCATTTCTTTTTCCTTTATTTCTGATCTGATCATTATGATTTCTTTCCTTCTGCTAACTTTGGGGGTTTTTGTTCTTTCTCTAATTGCCTTCGGTGTAAGGTTAGGTTGTTTATTTGAGATGTTTCTTGTTTCTTGAAGTAGGATTGTATTACTATAAACTTCCCTCTTAGAACTGCATTTGCTGCATCCCATAGGTTTTGGGTCATTGTGTTTTCATTGTCATTTGTTTCTAGGTATTTTTTGATTTCCTCTTTGATTTCTTCAGTGATCTCTTGGTTACTTGGTAGTGTATTGTTTAGTCTCCATGTGTTTGTATTTTTTACAGTTTTTTTCCTGTAATTGATACCTAGTCTCATAGCATTGTGGTCAGAAAAGATACTCGATATGATTTCAATTTTCTTAAATTTACCAAGGTTTGATTTGTGACCCAAGATATGATCTATCCTGAATGATGTTCCATGAGCACTTGAGAAGAAAGTGCATTCTGTTGTTTTTGGATGGAATGTCCTTTAAATATCAATTAAGTCCATCTTGTTTAATGTACCATTTAAAGCTTGTGTTTCCTTATTTATTTTCATTTTGGATGATCTGTCCATTGGTGAAAGTGGGGTGTTAATGTCTCTTACTATGATTGTGTTGCTGTCGATTTCCCCTTTTATGGCTGTTAGCATTTGCCTTATGTATTGAGGCGCTCCTATGTTTGGTGCATAAATATTTACAAGTGTTATATCTTCTTCTTGGATTGAACCCTTGATCATTTTGTAGTGTCCTTCTTTGTTTCTTGTAATAGTATTTATTTTAAAGTCTATTTTATCTGATATGAGATTTGCTACTCCAACTTTCTTTTGATTTCCATTTGCATGGAATATCTTTTTCCATCCCCTCACTTTCAGTCTGTATGTGTCCCTAGGTCTGAAATGGGTCTCTTGTAGACAGCATATATACAGGTCTTGTTTTTGTATCCATTCAGCCAGTCTCTGTCTTTTGGTGGGAGCATTTAGTCCATTTACATTTAAGGTAATTGTCGATATGTATGTTCCTATTCCCATTTTCTTAATTATTTTGGGTTTGTTATTGTAGGCCTTTTCTTTCTCTTGTGTTTCCTGCCTAGAGAAGTTCCTTTAGCATTTGTTGTAAAGCTGGTTTGCTGGCGCTGAATTCTCTTAGCTTTTGCTTGTCTTTAAAGGTTTTAATTTCTCCTTCAAATCTGAATGAGATCCTTGCTGGGTAGACTAATCTTGGTTGTAGGTTTTTCCCTTTCATCGCTTTAAAAACGTCCTGCCACTCCCTTCTGGCTTGCAGAGTTTCTGCTGAAAGATCAGCTGTTAACCTTATGGGGATTCTCTTGTATGTTATTTATTGTATTTCCCTTGCTGCTTTTAATATGTTTTCTTTGTATTTAATTTTTGATAGTTTGATTAATATGTGTCTTGACATGTTTCTCCTTGGATTTATCCTGTATGGGACTCTCTGTGCTTCCTGGACTTGATTAACTATTTCCTTTCCCATATTAGGGAAGTTTTCCACTATAATCTCTTCAAATATTTTCTCAGTCCCTTTCTTTTTCTCTTCTTCTTCTGGGACCCCTGTAATTCGAATGTTGGTGCATTGAATGTTGTCCCAGAGGTCTCTGAGACTGTCCTCAAGTCTTTTCATTCTTTTTTCTTTATTCTGCTCTGTGGTAGTTATTTCCACTATTTTATCTTTCAGGTCACTTATCCATTCTTTTGCCTCCGTTATTCTGCTATTGATTCCTTCTAGAGAATTTTTAATTTCATTTATTGTATTGTTCATCATTGTTTGCTCTTTAGTTCTTCTAGGTCTTTGTTAAACATTTCTTGCATTTTCTCCATTCTATTTCCAAGATTTGGGGTCATATTTACTATCATTACTCTGAATTCTTTTTCAGGTAGACTGCCTATTTCCTCTTCATTTGTTAGGTCTGGCAGGTTTTTACCTTGCTCCTTCATCTGCTGTGTGTTTCTCTGTCTTCTCATTTTGCTTACCTTACTGTGTTTGGAGTCTCCTTTTTGCACACTGCAGTTTCGTCATTCCCATTGTTTTTAGTGTCTGCCCCCAGTGGCTAAGGTTGGTTCAGTGGGTTGTGTAGGCTTCCTGGTGGAGGAGTCTGGTGCTTGTGTTCTGGTGGATGAGGCTGGATCTTGTCTTTCTGGTGGGCAGGACAACCTCCAGTGGTGTGTTTTGGGGTGTCTGTGACCTTATTATGATTTTAGGCAGCATCTCTGCTAATGGGTGGTGTTCTGTTCCTGTCTTGCTAGTTGTTTGGCATAGTTTGGTGTCCTGGACTGTAGCTTGCTGGTCATTCAGTGGAGCTGGGTCTTAGCTTTGAGATGGCGATCTCTGGGAAAGCTTTCGCCATTTGATATTACATTCAACTGGGAGGTCTCTGGTGGACCAATGTCCTGAACTCAGCTCTCCCACCTCAAAGGCTCAGGTCTGACACCCAGCCAGAGCACCAAGAACCTGTCAGCCACACAGCTCAGAAGAAAAGGGAGAAAAAAGAAGGAAAGAAAGAAAGGAAGAAAATAGAGTTATTAAAATAAAAAATTAAAAATAATTATTAAAAAGGAAAAAAAAGAAAGAAAGAAAGAAGAGAGCAACCAAACCAAAAAACAAATCTATCAATGATAACAAGCACTAAAAATTATACTAAAAAAAAAAAAAAAAAAAAGGACAGACAGAACCCTAGGACAAATGGTAAAAGCAAAGTTATACAGACAAAATCACACAAAGAAGCATACACATACACATGAAAAGAGAAAAAGGAAAAAAAATATATATATATATCTTTTGGGAAGTCTGAGGTCTTCTGCCTGCATTCAGTAGGTGTTCTGTAGGAGTTGTTCCACATGTAGATGTATTTCTGATGTATTTGTGGGGAGGAAGGTGATGTCCACGTCTTACTCCTCCACCATCTTGAAGGTCTCTCCACCTATTATTTTCATTATAACTTTGTCTTCCATGTTAATATTGTAGAAAAAGACCCTGTGATGATATATTTTATTTATTTTTTAATGTTAAAAATCAACTTTATTGTTTTTATGCATGTTACAAACAATTAGAAAATACAATTGTAAGAGATAATTTATTTTTTTAACTTTTTATTTTATATTGGAGTATAGGTGACTAACAACGTTGTGTTAGTTTCAGAGGTACAACAAAGTGATTTGGTTATACATACACACGTATCTGTTCTTTTTCAAATTCTTTTCCCAATTAGGTTGTTACAGAATATTGAGCAGAGTTCCCTGTGCTATACAGTAGGTCCTTGTTGGTTACCCATTTTAAATATAGTTGTGGGGACATGTCAGTCCCAAACTCCCTAACTATCTGCCCCCCCACCCTTCCCCACTGGTAACCATAAGTTCGTTCTCTAAGTCTGTGAGTCTGTTTCTGTTTTGTATTTTGTTTAGAATTTTCCTTTATTACTTTGTTACTTTCATTTACATTTATTTACTTTAGTGTAATATGTGAAGTAGAAATAAACTTTGTTTTTTAACAAAAATGTTTAGCCAACTGAGCAAATACCACTTATCAAACAATCCAAACTTTTGAAATATCACATTTTCATGGAATAAAAATATTATATGATTGTCTTAGTCAGCTTGGGCTGCCATAACAGAATACCATAGGCTAGGTAGCTTAAACAAAAGAGATTTATTTTCCTGAAATTCTGGAGACTGGAAGTCCAAGATGGAAGTGCCAACATGGTTGGGTTCTGGTGAGAGCCCTCTTCTTAGCTGGCAGGTGGCTGCCTCCTCACTGTGTCCTCACATGGCAGAGAGAGAATAAGGGAGAAAGAGAGAGAGAGAGAAAGAGCTGTCTCTTGTTCTCTTCTTATTCGGCCCTAGTTCTATTGGGTTAAGGCCCTACCCTTACGACCTCATTTAACCTGAATTACTGTCTCCAGAAACAGTTGCATTAGGGGTTGGAGCTTCAACATATGAAATTTGAGGGACCACAATTTAGTGCATGGCAATGATGTAATGTGATATTTGGATCCAAAGCACGAAGAATTGAGTTAACCAGGCTCCTCAGTTCATGGCAAGCTGTCATCACCAGTCTGTGCAAGCAAATTTCTGATTTTCTTTTTTTCTTACTTTTTGTGTCAATTCTTCACTCCTACAGACACAGAACCTAATGTGTTTGACGAATTTCTCTGATATATATATTTTTAAAATTACAAATATCTCCTGTTACTATTATTATTTAACATTGGTTTGGAACTTCAGTCACTTGTGATCAGACAAGAAAAATAAATGAGATTAAAATATTTGAGATGAAAAAACGACCAGTTTTTCAGATGATACTGTCAGCTACATGTTTGTCATGTTGTGTATCAAAGTTGTATATCTATATCCATAGGTTATATATAGAGAGATATAGATCTCAAAGACACTATACATATCTAAGACAAATATATATCAAAGACATTCTTATAAAATGTTAGACTAATTACACATAAAGGTGCTTCTAATTAATTTACGTAAATGATATGAGGTTGTAGATCTTATTATGTTCCTTACTTTCAAAATCAACATTAGGGACTTCCCTGGTGGTCCAGTGGTTAAGACTCCATGCTTCCAATGCAAGAGGCATGGGTTTGATCCCTGGTCATGGAATTAGGTTCCCACATGCTGCACGGTGCAGCCAAAAAAAAATTTTTTTTAATTAAAAATAAAAAAATAAAATAAATGTTAGATAATAAACACCTTTCCATTTCAAAAAAATCTAAAAAGTTATTATAAAAGATAAAGGAGGGCTTCCCTCATGGTGCAGTGGTTGAGAGTCCGCCTGCCGTTGCAGAGGATACGGGTTTGTGCCCCAGTCCAGGAAGATCCCACATGCCGCGGAGCGGCTGAGCAAAAAAAAAAAAAAAAAAAAAAAAAAAAAAAAAAAAAAAAGATAAAGGAGAAAGTTTGAACATATAGATTGTAATGTCTATTTTTGTCTACAAAAAAAAGCAAAGGAAAAAGAAATAAAAGCACATTTGTATTAACTTAGGTTGAAAATTCTAGATCTGAACTATCCAGTATAGTAGCCATTAACCACACAAAGTTATTTAAATTTAGATAAACTAAAATTTTAAGTTCAATTCCTCAATCATACTATCCAAGCGCTAAATAAATACATAAGGCTAGTAGTCACTTTGTTGGACAGTGCAGATCTAAGGCATTTCCATTGTTGCAGAGTATCCTATTAGAGAATTCTTTAACTAGACAATCTTAGTACAGTGGAGATGGGGAAGAGAAAGGTGGTGGAGAAAAGATGATGCCTTTTCAGAGATGCAATGTCTTCAGAATACCATTTTAAATTTTAAAATAGAATTTTCTAAAGTTTCACTTTGTATCTTTTAAGTATATTTGCTGAGATTCCATTTATGCCTTCCTTTATTCATGTGCTCATGAACAAGTATATGGGTTCCTGCTAATTCCAGGTCTTTTTTCTAAATGCTAGAAACACACAGTGAACTAGTCAGAAACAACTCTTCTTTGCTTGATGCTTTTCTTCTGTTCAGAGGAGACAGGCCATAGTCAAGTAAACAAATGACACATAGAATAATTTCAGATGGTAGTAAGTGCAATGAAAAGTTAACAAGGATCAGGTGATAGAGAGGAGATTTACGGAGTGTCTCTCACAGTTTGGGGCCAGAGGGAAATTCTCTCTGCTGTGATATTTCAAATGAAACATGAATGATGAGAAGTAGCCTGCAGGTGATGGATTGCAGAAGAGTGTTTTGGGCAAAAGGAGTAGAAAATGTGAAGGCTCCAAGCAGTAAGAAGTGTGGAGTAATTGAGGAAATCAACAAATTCCAGTGAGGCTTGAGCCCAGTGAGAAAGGAGGAGGACAGGAAGTGAAATGGAGTGATGGACAATGACAGGTCACATAAGGTCTTGGAGGCCATGAGGAAGAGAATGCATTAAGTCCTGAACTCATTGGGTGAAATTTTTAAATTAATTTTTATTGGAGTAGAGTTGCTTTACAATGTTGTGTTAGTTTCTGCTGTACAGCAAAGTGAATCAGCTATATGTGTACATATATCCCCTCATTTTTGGATTTACTTCCCATTTAGTTCACCACAGAGCATTGAGTAGAGTTCCTTGTGCTATACAGTAGGTTCTCATTAGTTATCTATTTTATACATAGTAGTGTATGTATGTCAATTCCAATCTCCCAATTCATCCCACCCCGCCTCTTCCCCCACCCTCCAGTAACCATACATTTGTTCTCTACATCTGTGTCTCTGTTTCTGCTTTGCAATTAAGTTCATCTGAATCATTTTCTAGTTTCCACATATAAGCGATATCATACAATATTTGTTTTTCTCTTTCTGACCTACTTCACTCTGTATGACAGTCTCAAGGTCCATCCACATCTCTGCAAATTGCACAGTTTCGTTCCTTTTTATGACTGCATAATATTCCATTGTATATATGTACTACATCTTCTTTGTCTATTCTTCCATTGATGGACATTTATTTTGCTTCCATGTCCTGGCTATTGTAAATAGTGCTTCAGTGAACATGGGGTGCATGTATCTTTTTGAATTATGGTTTTCTCTGGGTATATGCCCAGGAGTGGGATTGCTGGATCATATGGTAATTCTATTTTTAGTTTTTTAGGAACCTCCATACTGTTCTCCTACTGAGTGAAACAGATATGTGAATATAACAAAGTTCCAAACAGAAACCCTTCAGTTTGTATTAATAAAATAAAGTTCATATTGGAAAATAAATGATTTAAAATATTTAAATAACAAGATTACAAAAATTATGAGAGATCTTTCTGACTCAGACAAGAAATCCAGAGTGAATAAAAGAAAACAATGGGCATATTTGATCACATAAGGTTTTTTTTAATTATGGAAATACTTATACACAGATTCAAACATCCTAAAGAATTTACCATTATAACATTTTAGACTGTAAAATATATCTTGACCTTTGCTCTAATAAGAGGCTATAGAACCATGGAAATGGTTCTAGCTCCCATTACTGGGAAATAATTGGGATTCATCATTAATTCAATGGATATTTGTTCTGTTGTGCAGGGCACTCTTAGGTGAGTGATAACCACTCCAAGGTCTTGCTCTCATGGAGCGTACATTCTAGTGGTCGACAATAAAAGATGATAATAATGAAGAAATGTGACATCTTATGGATGCATTGGGGGAAGGGATTCTATTTTAGATTAAATGTCAAGGAAAGCCTTTCCGAGCACATGCCATTGCATCAAGATCTGAAGGATAAAGGAAGGAAACTAGCCATTCAAAGACAGGAGTGAGAAGGAAGAGCAAGGGCAAAGCCATGAATGGGCTTCAAGCACTTCATGAAGCATGGGAAGCACCTGAACTTATGGCAAAACAAGTGTAGGGGACAGCCTTAAGAGAGAGACTGTCTTGGCAGCAATAAAGAATGCAGAAGGGACTTCCCTGGTGGCGCAGTGGTTAGGAACCCGCCTGCCAATGCAGGGCATACGGGTTCAATCCCTGGTCTGGGAAGATTCCACATGCTGTGGAGCAACTAAGCCCGTGTGCCACAACTACTGAGCCTGTGCTCTAGAGCCCACGAGCCACAACTACTGAGCCTGCATTCTAGAGCCCGTGAGCTGCAACTACTGAAGCCCATGCTCCCAGAGCCGGTGCTCTGCAACAAGAGGAGCCACCACAATGAGAAAGAGTAGCCCCCACTCACTGCAACTAGAGAAATCCCGCGCACAGCAACGAAGAGCCAAAGCAGCCAAAAAATAAAAAAGAAGAATGCAGAATATTATTCTGGTAGACTAGGGTTTCTCAAACTTGGACTATTATCATTTTGAGTCAGATAATTCTTCGTTAGCGGTGGGGAATATCCCTGTGCACTTAGGTTGTTTTGCAACATCCCTGGCCTCTACCCACTAGATTCTGGTAGCATTGTTATAGTTGCAACAACCTAAAATTATCTCCAAATATTTCCAAATATCCCCTGTGGACCGAGTCTCCCCTGGTTGAGAAGCATTGTACTGGACTACCCTATTCTTTAACTTCAATGTCATAATATCAACCCACGCCAATCTGTGACTCCAACTGCTAGCAATCATAGCAGCTAGTTGGATAATTTCTCAATGTCCAATGGCTGACTTGATTTTCCCCACTTTACTTACCTGCAGTTGGGGGACGATTGTATCACATGCTTGTACTAACCAATGAATTTTGGCTGGTACCCTTACATTTTATCAGAAACTATAAAACTGACCCACATAAAGAATCTACTGATGTGGCCTGAGTCAGAGACTCTAATCCGCACCCTCAGAAGGCCAGCTTGATTTCTGTTTCTTGGTAGCACTGTGAGATACCTTGCATCAGATAATGCATGACTGTACAACCATAGCAAGAGAAGAGGGCCCCTCTCTGGCTGGCCTTCTCACTGTGGCAATGTTCTTTGGGTTGAAACCAATATTTTATTTAATTGGTACATGGTTAGTGTGATGGTAAAGTTTATGTGTCATCTTGACTGAGTCACCGAGTACCCAGACATTATTCTGGGTGTGGCTGTGAGGGAGCTTCTATAGAGATTCACATCTGAGTCAGTATACGAAGTCAAGAAGTTGACCCTCCCCAAGGTGGGTGGGCCCCATCCAATCAGTTGAAGACCTGAAAAGAACAGGAAGGCTCTCTGGCAAGTAGAGGAAAACTCTCTTCCTGACGGTCCTTAAGCTGGGACATCAGTCTCCTCTGCCTTCAGCCTCAGACTGAGATTGGAACTTATAGCGTCAGCTCTCTTGATTTTCAGGTCTTTCGACTTGGGCTAGAACTGCACTATCTCTTCTGGGCTGCTAGCTTGCTGACTGTGGATCTTGAGACTTAGCCTCTATGATCTCTTTATTATACTATATATGTAGATATATACACACATATACATATAAAATAAATATCTATTATCTATAACATATGATACCTATTTAAGTATTAATATAATACATATTTATATATAATAATATATAACATATTTGTGTATATTATAATATTTAATATGTTATATATATATTTTTTATATACATACATAGACACACACACACACACACACACACACACACACACACACACACACACACACATACAGAGTTGTCCCTCAGAATTCATGGGGCGATTAGTTCCAGGACGCCTGCAGATACAAAAATTCAAGGATGTTGGGCTTCCCTGGTGGCGCAGTTGTTAAGAAATCGCCTGCCAGTGCAGGGGAGACGGGTTCGAACCCTGGTCCAGGAAGATCCCACATGCCGTGGAGCAACTAAGCCCATGAGCCACAACTACTGAGCCTGCACTCTAGAGCCCGCGTGCCACAACTACTGAAGCCCACCCACCTAGAACCCATGCTCTGCAACAAGAGAAGCCACCACAATGAGAAGCCTGCACGCCACAATGAAGAGTAGGCCCTGCTCACTGCAACTAAAGCCCGTGCACAGCAACGAGGACCCAACACAGCCAAAAATAAATAAATTTAAAAAAAAAATTCAAGGATGCTCAAGTCCCTTATATAAAATGGTGCAGTATTTGCATAAAACCTACACACATCTACCTGCATACTTTAAATCATCTCTAAATTATTTATAATACTTAACACAACATAAACGCTATGTAAAGAGCTGTGAAAACTATGTAAATTCCATATAAATAGCACATGGTAAATTCAGGTTTTGCTTTTTGGAACTCTCTGGAATATTTTTTCAAATATTTTCTATTCATGGTTAGTTGAATCCATGGATGTGGAACCCATGGATGCAGAGGGCCAACTGTATATGTGTATACACACACACACAGACACACACACACACACACACACACACACACACATAGAGAGAGAGAGGGAGAGAGAGATCTGTAGTTGGCAAGCTGGAAGACCAGGAGAACAGATAGTTATTATATATATATTATATAATAAAGAGATTTATTATAAGGAATTGGTTATTGGTTCTGTTTCTCTGGTGATCCGAGACTAATATAGATAGGATTTTAACTTAGGCTTTCAAACCCATAAAAAAGAGTCAATGTAGGGGACAGAACAGGTATTTTTCAATCAAATATGTGGCAGAATGATATTTTTGAAATATTTATAGAAGTATCCCCAGTCTGCCAATATTTATTTCATCTTTTTGTTTCACTCCCAACTCTTTCTATGCAAGACCTGGATTATTCTCTGCTCATTATTTCTGAAGGAGAATGTGACAGCAGAAAGAGATAAAAGTAGCTCCTATCTGGCTTTGATATCAAAAACACAGGTCTTGGGAGAAAAGGGAAAGAATGAAAGATTAGACAAAGACTTTAGAAAAAAATAGGAGAGGGAAGGCAACTCTTTGACCCCACCCTCTACACACACACACACACACACACACACACACACACACACACACACACATTTCACACTGGGCCTGAAGGATTCAGGGAACACCAGGAGGGAAGTGATGGGACAGAGAAGCCAGCAGGGTGTGGGACAGGGAGCACACTAAGAGTAGGAACTAGGTCACTTTTACAGTCTGCCTGAACTGCCCTTAAGCAGGGAGCCTGCCCACCGTATGAGCCCAGAGGCAATATCTGTTGCCTTTTTCGCAAGTGTCCTCTGACAGCAGGCAACTCTTTGCCCATAGGTAATTGAGCAAGAAGGACACCCTTTTGCGCTTGATCCCTTAAAACCTGTGGCAACATCCCAGGACACTTACAAGTCCACCAATGCCCATGACTCTGGTCACCAAGTTCAGTGAGGCTAGGGATGCTACGCAAAGGAGAGCCTCAGAGCTGGGTTACGCAAACTCAGTCCAGGGCAACAAGTAGAAATGAACCCTTCTTAAGGTCGCAGATGGCTACTCATAGACTGCTGTTCTGTACCTTTTGTAAAATGTCTGCCGACCCTCTTCTTCCTGTCAGCCTCAGGCATTTCGCTGAGGTACTGGAAGAAACTCACCTTGTCTCTCCAATGGCCCACCTTGTGTCTCCAATGGCCCACTGTCACCATCATTCCCTGACTAAGCTGCTGTGAACTTGAGTCTCCCAGAAGCTGCAGGGTGGTTGGTGCACCCCTCAATCTGGTCCTACACGCAGAAGTTCTCCCAAATTTCTGGCATACTGAGGACATTTTCTCTTTTTAAGTACTGAGACTGATTTTCCTCTCCTATTTCCATATTTCTTTGGTCATGTCAATGGAACTTCGAAAGGGAGAGGCTTTACGCAGGTGGACTAAATTCCTTCTCTTGAAATTCAACTGTGCATTAAGTTTCTCCCATGTCAGCTTAATTTCATCATGAAATGTTTTTGAAGTTTCTGGAATTCGAGTGGTGGTACAAACCCTTCCTCATCCGTGGTCATTTTAAGGGGGATATGTGAGAAGAACACATTTATGAATATGTGGCCCCCGACTGCCATGTTTTTACCAGATTCAAGAGATTTATTTTACATTCTTTTACATTACATTTAGCTCTAAGTTGACAGAGTGGACAGAATCTCTGTTCTGGGATTATTTCGGCTGTTTTGACATGGCTTATAGATGCTCTCTAGAGAATTTTGACATCGACAAGAACTAATAAAACTATTAAAATAAAGAAAAGAAAAGACATTCTCTTGTGTAATGCCAATGCATACAACTGCCTTCGTTTTCTCCAGTGCTGTGTGGACAGCAAAGGAGAATTCATTCCCCCTTTGTACCTCCTTCAGTTCTTTCATTTTCTTTACTGGCACTTTACATGAAAGAAAATGTGCAGAGTTAAGAACGCACTTTAGGATCTTTCACTCTGCCAAATTTGCTTGCAAAGTCTGCTTCTGCTGGAGGATAAAATGGAACACTTTTGACATTGCCAATATTCCTGACTGGAAGATCACTTCAGATACTACTTTCCCACTTAGCAATCCCTGAAAGTTGTTCTCCTCTGTGATTTGATACAGACCTTTGCCAATTTGCTCTCTCTTTTTTTCTTCACTTTTAACATATTTCCATGCAATATACAAATGCCAGTGTGCAAATCATCCAGAAGTATTCATATCCTAAAATAAAGCTCCTTTTCTCTCCCTGTGAGATTGTAAAGCTGAAAGTGAAGTTTAGGAAAAAGGAAAAGAAAAAAACAAGCCCAGACAGATTGTTTTCATTTGTCTCTGCTTGCTTAGTATCACAAGTGGTGGTTTCTGCAGTGTGACCTGACTACATGGTGAAACTCCTCACAGGCTGACACGGAGCAGGACATCCAGAGGAAGATTTTTAAGTGTTGTCGCAAATGACTAAAAAGCCAGGGTGGCCTGGTCATCATTGAGTTGGGATGTTAAGATTGGTACTCTTTTCTACACCCGTCAACAACACACCCCAAAGGAAACTGAAGAGATTCCCAGCAGGTTTGAGGGATTGGGGAATTAACTGTGGATCTAAACAGGGCTGACTGCCATTGCGGGGGGCGGGGTGTGGAGAGGGGCAGGGACTCCAGCAGGGCAAGACAGTTGCCTTCTGGGAGGGCCTCATTCCCACCTCTGAGTGCTCCAGAATCTGGTGGCAGACACAGAGGCCCAAACTTGGAAAAGGTCATAGGCAAGAGCAAGAGGTCAGAGGTTATGACCCTCTCACTGGGGTCAGCTCTTAAGACCGCCTCCCCCCACCCCCCACCCCCACCGACCTGGTCCTAAGACAGCTCAGCCACAGGCCTGGCTGAGCAGGCAAAACGAGACTTGACTGCCTTCCTATGGATCCTGTCTTTCCTTTCCTTTCCTCAGTCCTATAGTTTCCAAAATTAGTCGTTTGGGCTTATTTTAGGGAATGATTGACTGCTGCTGAGAGCTGACCTCAGCCAGGCACTGCGTTAATTGCTTTATACTCGTGACCTCATTTGATCCCCACAAACCCCCCAAGTAGGAACCATTATTATCCACTTTTTACAAACCAGGCAAGTAGAAGGCAGACTAGGCACGTGCTCATGGCCACACCACCAGCAAGTGATCACTCCCAACGTGTGCTATTACCACTAAGCTTTTTGGTTTCTTAAAGTGGACTCACACATTTCTCTTAAAGTACCTTAATTTGTTTCATCTCATTTTAACCTTCTAAGCTTTCAGGATTTCATAATCCCTTTTATCTCTCATTTTTACAGTCCTTTAAAATTTGTGTCTATTTGTCCTTTAAATATTTTATATCTTTTATTATTTACCCTTTAATAATTTAACATCAACATAATTTTTATGTCCGTTGATGTCTGAGCTTTAATTTCCAGTGGTGAGCACTTTTCCTGGCACATAGAAAAATTCATATTTTTTGAATAATGAGTGAGCGTCCAGCTTTCATAATTTTCATTTGTTAATCTGATTTATAAGTTTCTTTTTAATTATTTATCCCCTATTAGTTTTCATTATCACCCTTCGGTAGTTTAACTATGACATAATTAGATCACTTTAAGTTCTGAGCCACTGGTTTTTTTCTGTTGTGATTGTTTTAATTTCTCCACAGATTGTTAATATGTTTCAAACTTTTAATATTACCTGTCGAAGTCCTGATATATCATTCTTTTGCCCCCCCTTCATTTCCTTATATTTAACTTCTCAATTCTTAAATCCTGTTTTCCTTAAGCTTTTAGTTTCTTTCTTTTTCCAAGTTACCGTACTGTCTCATCTTTTTATTTACTCATTTTTTACCAGTCATTAAGTCTGGCTTTTAAGTCTATGGTTTAGGAGAGGATGGAAAACCAAAACTAAGTCCTCCTCACATTCTCCTCCATAGATTCTCCTATTCCATTGAATTCTACTGGTACAAACAGTCACAAAAATATTTGTAACATGAAAAGAATAACTAGACAGCAAATATCCACATACCAAGATGAGTATTAAGCCTATTTAACTATCAGAATAGACTCAGGCACAGGCATCAACCAATCAGAACCAATTCTGGCTGCCCACGACCTCCAAGGCTGCCTGGTGAGGACCAGCTGCCAGTCAGGGGCCGGGAACACGTCTGTCAGAAAGTGGAGACCACCATCGTTTTCCTTTTTCCTTCAGAGGAAGTCCCACCGGGAATTTGGGGCTCATTGTTCCTTGTATTTTCTTCATGGTCTGCCATATACCTATGCATTCTTAAACAGTACATTATTTGGTTTTTGCACTTTAAAAACACTTTTTGTAAATGGATTTATACTGTATGCATTATTTTATGACTACCTTTAAATTCACCAAGGCTAAGAGGCATCCTTGTTGCTGTCTATAGCTGTGGTTTATGTTTTTATTGCTGTGTCATATTCCATTGTGCAAATACACCCAATACATTTATCCAGTCTATTCATAATGTATATTTGGATTTTTGTTAGGTTTTTTTGTTTTGTTCTTTACTAAGCTATGAACATTTTGATTCTGTCTCCTGATGCACATTTTCAAGGACTTATTTCTAAATGTCTAACTAGATATCTAGAAATGGGAACAGGAAGTCTAGAGGGATGTTTATCTTCAACTGCATTACAGAATGACAAACTGTATTCAAGTCGTGCTACACCAATTCACACTTCCTCCGGTACAGTTATAAGAGTTCCTGTTTCTCCACATCCTTGTCAACATTAGATTTTACACATTTGAATATTTCTGCCAGTGTGATGGGTGTGAAATGAAATATCATTGTAGTTTTGCTTTGCCCTTTCTGAGTTCAAATAGTATTGGAAGTCTTTTCGTAAGATTTTTTCATCATTCATTTCTTCTTCTATATGACACATTTTCAAGGTTTTGCCTATTTTTCTATGAGCCATTTTCTTTTTCTAATTCATCAGTTAAAATTATTTATATATTCTGGATATTATACATTGTCACGTCACTTTATTTATGGACCTTTGGTTAAACATAAATTCTTAAGTTAACGTAGTGAAATTTATCAGTCTTGTTCTCTGGAGTATGCTTTATGTGTCTTGCTTAAGAATTCTTCCCAAATGCCAAAGTCATAAGCATATTCTTTTGTATTTTCTTCTAAAAGTTTTATAGCTCTGTCTTCTACATTTAAGGCTTCATCTATTGAAGAACTAACTTTTGACCTTGTTCATCCTCTCTATCACATGCTTTATTTCTACTTCATTAATCTCTCCTTCTCTCTGGTATAAACATTGATGATCCTAAGCATATTAAGATAAAAATGAACCTATACGTAAATAGAAAATTTTCAAGTCTCGCAGTAGTCATTTGTTTAGAGGATATTAAAGGGCTTTCTTAGTACACGTACATGTATCGACCAGAACACCTCACTTAATTCTTCAGACCTTGGAGAATTACCAAAATCTACCAACACTTTTAGTGGCCAGAACTACATTTTAAAAATATAACTTCCTGGTGGCACAGTGGTTAAGAATCCGCCTGCCAATGCAGGGGACACGGGTTTAAGCCCTGGTCCAGGAAGATCCCACATGTCGCAGAGCAAGTAAGCCCGTGCGCCACAACTACTGAGCCTGCACTCTAGAGCCCGCGAGCCACAACTACAGAAGCCCTTGCGCCTAGAGCCCGTGCTCCGCGACAAGAGAAGCCACTGCAGTGAGAAGCCCACACACCACAACAAAGAGTAGCCCCCGCTCACCAGAACTAGAGAAAGCCCGCGTGCAGCAATGAAGACCCAACGCAGCCAAAAATAAATTAATTAATTAATTACTTTTAAAACATAAATAAATAAATAAAAAATAAAAATATAACGCTGGCTGAAGTCGATGAGCTCATGGAATTCTGAATGATGTCACTGAAAATAGGTAGTTGAGGGGAGGCTTTAACCAGGTCTTATCAGGTATGAGGGATGCCAGAGAATGGGTTAATATTGTTTCAATCTTAGTATATTATATAGTTAGTGACTATTAATTGGCACAGGGAGTGCAATAAACTGAAGTCTGTGTCCCACCTCCCCACCCCCTTAAAATTCATATTTTGAAACCTAATACCCAATGTGATGGTATTTGGAGGTGGAGCCTTTGAGACATGATTAGGTCATGAAGGCAAAGTCCTCATGAAAGGGATTAGTGCCCTTATAAAAGAGACCCCAGAGAGCTCCCTTGCCCCTTCTGCCATGTGAGGACACGATGAAAAGGCAGCCATCTACCTCTCCCCAGACACCAAAACTGTCAACACTCTGCTCTTGGACTTGCCAGCCTCCAGCACTGTGAAAAATGAATTTTTGTTGTTGATAAGCTACTCAGTCTATGGTATTTTTTTGTTATAGCAGCCTGAAGGAACAAAGACACGGATGTACAGGAATAAAAACAGGCTCAGAGGATGAGGTGGGGGTAGACCAGCCAGGATCCCAGTAGGAAAAGATGGCACACAAACTGGATAATTTGATGAATCCAGGGAGAGCTGTATGGTGAGGATTGCCTGACAAGAGCTGCATCTTTGGTCAAGGGGATGTGGCCAAGCCACTGGGACCCAACAGATGCAGCTAGAGATACACATTTCCAACCTCAATCTTCTCCTACCTTCCAGTCTCTTGGTAATACTCCTCATTTGTCAAACCTGATGGGAAGCCAGAAGGAAAGGAATCCATGATATAGACAAAGCTAAGATTTTTTGGACACAGAGCAAGGAGCTAAAAGGTAGGGAGTGCATTTGAAGGAACAAACCGATGACATGCTGCACCACAGGCAAAAATGGAAAGATCCTTTAGATGTTCTTTAAAATCAGCAAAAAAGAAAAAGGAGAGATAGATGAAGCAATATTGGCAAGGTGTTTAAAGCCATGGAATGAGTTCTTCATGGGGGCTAGTTCTATTCCTCTGTCTTTACACTTTTGTGTATTTTTGAAATTTTGAGAAGTTAAAAGGAAGCAGAAGAAAACAAGAGGAGAAGGAAGAGGAGGAGGGAGCTGTAATTCTAGTGTTTCCATTAAAAGTTAAACCGTGTACTTACATTATAGTCAGTATGTGTTTTGCTTTCCCATTGTGGGAAGTTCCTCTTAGTGCCTAATGAAAGCACTGAAATAGCTGTAAAGAGAATACAACCAGCCTCAGAAAAAGATGTGGGGAAGCAAAGACACAATGGAAAGCCTGACCATTAGATTGTTGGTGACCAGACAGGAGAAGAGATGGTTGCACAGAAACAAGGACAAAGAACGGCCTTCTTGAGCATCGCCCCACTTCTCAGACCACGTCAGCTGTAGGGAGAGTAACTGATGAGTTACTGCAGAGAGTTGGAGAAGAAATAGCAGCTGCAGCAGATACTGTCCTGTTCTCCAAGGTAAGCAGTAGTCATCTTGGAAAGTAGGATGGAGAGGGAGCAGCCCGTGGACCTGGAGTAACAGTCCCTCTGGTAAGATTCACCAATATTTTCTACCTCAAAGCCCCTGAATACCCACCCTCACAGGTGAAGTGTGGGGGATCCTGGACTATCTCATTATTTGTGTTTGGCTTTGAACTTTCAGAAACTTTGCTCACTCCTTAAGAAATAGGATGCAGAAACCAGGGTTGGCTCAACATCAATCAGGAGTCAGGTCTTATTAAGATTGGATTCTGAGCTATCTGGTGTAGCATAGGTATGTTCATTGAGTTCCAGGTCAGAATCACAAAATTTACAGACTTCTTCTAATATATATATATATATGGCTTTCTCATCCTGTAGCTTAGTGTTTATGCACACAGAATTTGGTGTCAGACAAACTTGGGTTTAAGTTCTAAATACTTGCTAACTGTTGGCAAGTTATTTAATTGCATCAGAAAATAAAGAGCATCATAAATGTATCTACAGGGTTGTTGAGGTGATTAAATGCACACAAAGAGGTAGGAAATAGTTAAGATCTCAGTGAGTATTATCTGTGATTATACTTACCATTGTCTTTGAATACCAAATACCTACTAAGTATTATGCTAGGCATTTAACCTACATTTTATTTGGTCTTTACAATAACCACCAAATTATGCCAAATCACGTTAACATTCAGTGAGCCAGGCTCAATTTGTTAAATAATTTCCTTGATTATACAGTTAGGAAATTTGGGGATCACGGTTTAAATCTGGGTCTATTTCAGAAACAATTGGGATTTTTCACTGCATGAGGCTGAATTATGTTTCAGGTGATCCAGAGAATTTATTTCAAAATGAAGCAATGCCTAGATATGGATGAATTTATTAGGTACTAAGTTCAATTTCTGTCTGAATATTGTTTTTTCCGCTTTAATAAAGATGTGAGTTTTTAAAGTAAATGTGGAAAATCGTGGATGAAAGGAACAAACCTCATGGATTAATAAACAAGCCAAGTGAATCGAAACTTCCCCTTTAAAATATATTCTTATTATAAAAGATTTCAAATATTCAAAAGATACAGAAAAGGGCTTCCCTGGTGGCACAGTGGTTGAGAGTCCGCCTGCCGATGCACGGGACACGGGTTTGTGCCCCGGTCCGGGAAGATCCCACATGCCGCGGAGCGGCTGGGCCCGTGAGCCATGGCTGCTGAGTCTGCGCGTCCGGAGCCTGTGCTCCGCAGCGGGAGAGGCCACAACGGTGAGAGGCCCGCGTACCGCAAAAGAAAAAAGAAAAAGATACAGAAAATAGTATTGTGAAATCTCACGTACCTATACCCAGATTTGACACCTGCCAACAATTTTCCATATTTTTTAAGAAGCAAAGCTTTACTGGTAGAGTTGAAGCCTTAATCTCATTGTCCATCCTACTTTTCTTCCCCAGTAGCAATAACTCCATCTTGAAGTTGGTATGCATCTTCGTCCAGCTCTCTCTTGTTAGAAATAATTGTTTCCTTGATTTTAAATTTCATATAAACTATCATACTGTACATATTCTACAACTTGCTTTCATTTGTTCAATATCTTTTATAGTTAATATGTTTTATATATAATTGTAATGTATTTACTTTTTACTGTATTATAATAATATCCATACAACATGTAGTATATTTATACATTATGGTACAAGTTAATTTGTTTATTCTACTACTGTTGGGCCTTGAGGCTGTTTCCAATTTTTACCATGAGAACAGTTACAGTGCACACTTTGGTGCATGTCTCTAAATGTGGGGTTCTAGGTCCTAGAGTGTTTCCTACTTCAGGTTAACTGAACATTTCCTGGACATTGCAACTCTGTTCCAAATTTTATCCTTATAAACAGAATCAGTGATGTATGTTTTTGTACACTTTTTCCATGACTTTCTTAATTTGTTTACTTATTTTTTTCCCTTACGTCCCAACTCCTTCCCAACTACAGATCTGACTTATTCCTTTTATTAGCTAATAATATCCCATGTCACAGTCGTACCACAATTTATTCAGCCACCTTCCTTTGGATGAAAAGTTAGGTTATTTCAATGTTTTATTTGGCTACTACAAACAACTTTTCAATAGACATTCTTATTCATATACCCTTGTCTATTGATATTGTTGATTCCTCAAGTTAAATTATTCAAAGAATAAATGTTTTACGTTTTAATAAAATCACTTTCTGGGAAGGCTCTGGCAATTTTCTATTTCCACTCATTTGGTATTCTCTCTCTCTCTCTCTCTCTCTCTCTCTCTCTTTTAATTTTTGCAGTTTGATTTTGTGGCAACCTACTGGCAAGGTTGACAGTCTCTTCTGCCTTAGGGACCATTAAAATTCTCTCTGGTTGGAATTGCCTAATTCATCTTCTTTACCCAAATTTCCATTGGGCTTTTCCACTTACCAATTTGAAGGAGCTCTTTTTCATATTAAAACTATTTACTACCACAACAGTGAGAGGCCCGCGTACCGCAAAAAAAAAAAAAGTAGTATCGATCCCTAACCCAGGATGAAAATATCATTCCCATTTTCCAGAAACTGGTATGAAAGTGGCCTCATGTCCTAATATGTCCAATAAGATATAAGAAAAAGTTTATGGGAGTGGAGGCCTTCCAAAAGAGATATGCCACTCCCCAAAATAACTGATGAAAATAGCATTAGGCCATTTTGGGGGTGGGGATAGTGTATTATTTGCAGCTGAAATTATCCTAATGGATACTTCAATTACAGTCACTGCAAATATTTTCTCAGTTATCAATAAACTTTGATTTTGTTCGTATCTTCTGTGATGCAAAAAAAATTTTACCATTTTTAAATAGGGCTATATTTTTCTTTAAAGATGTGCAATTTCCTGTATTAGTTTAATGGTTTCCCAAATCCCCAGGTTATAGAATGGTTGCTGCTGTTGTTTTACACTCAAGGGTTTTTACAATGTTGGGAATTAATTTTTTATAGATATGACATAGAGAAACAATTCATTTTTTTCAGATGAATAGCGAATTGCTCCAAATTTATTGAACATTAAATCACCTATACTTTCCCACAGTATGCAAAATGAAGCCATTCCACTACTTTTTTATCATGACATTTAATAAATATGTAAATTTTGTGGTATCCCATAATCTAACTCAGTAAAGGAAGAGAACACAGCATTAACCAGGAGATCCAGTGTCCCTTTAAGAGATGCTCTCTGTGTTCTGCTCCATCTTCCCAAGATGGAGCTGTGCTGTGTCTCTCCTGGGAAGAATACTCAATCCTGTAAACTTGAGAAACATTGCCATGTTTCATTTCACCAATATAGTAAGTCTTCAAGTGTCAAATTTAATCTGGGGGAGAATAAAATTCTCTCCAATGCATTTTCTGTCTGGTGGGTAAGGAAATCAGAATGCGTCCTGGACACACTTTTTCCTGAGCCTTCGCCATCTGTGCGTTGTCGAACATAATCTAAGAGGAGAAATTGGGGCAAAGTTACACGGCTTTTCCTCAAAGTTAATTTTTCTATCACAGGCGGTCTGACGGCTCTATTCCAGCACTGTTAAATCTTCTAGTTTTTCCTGAAGCCAGCCAACATTGATCCTGTTAACAAGGATGACTTACCAAACAAGGCTTTTCAAAAGCAGCAAAATCAATGGCTTGCCTTCGCTCTGACTCTTGGAGGCTGACAAAAACAGAACCTGATTAATTAGTTCCTACCACTTGTATTTTTTGGAAACTTAGGCAGGGGTGTGTCAGAAATGGCTTAAAATGGCTATTAAGAAGAGCTAGAGCACGTTTTCATCTGCATACATAATTTATGCTAATGGAATACATTTTCCGTACAAAGATCTAGCAGGTTGAATTGTTAGTGGAATGGATACAATCAGGACATCACGTATGAGGCATTTTCCTCTCCTGCAATTTCAAGTTTGTAATGGAAAACACAGAACTACTTAACAATGACTATAAATGTGTGCTACACGGCAAAGATAATTGCTTTTACATTTTGTCTCTTTTTTGCTATTAGCATAAACTTCTCTATGTGTGGATTTCTTCCCAAACGACTTCCAAATGAGTATTTAAGGTCACCGTTTACAACTATGAGCTCCCTCTTCACTGCAGTCAGGAGATGTTAGAATGTTTTCTGCACCAGCATTTCTCAAATTCTGTGTGGAAAGTAACAAGTTTCCGCCACCCCACCCCCCCCCGTCCCCCCAACACACCACTGACCAATCATCTTGGAAAAGATAATGAAAGTGAATTGTTATAAAGATGAAATTTAAATGGTACCAAATATAATCCTCAGGGATTTTTTTTTTTTTTTTTTTTTTTTTTTATGGCCCCCCCGGGGTTTTTTTTTTTTTTTTTTTTTTTTTTGAGGTACACGGGCCTCTCACTGTCGTGGCCTCTCCCATTGCGGAGCACAGGCTTCGGACGTGCAGGCTCAGCGGCCACGGCTCACGGGCCCAGCCGCTCCGCGGCATGTGGGATCTTCCCGGACCGGGGCACGAACCCGTGTCCCGTGCATCGGCAGGCGGACTCTCAACCACTGGGCCACCAGGGAAGCCCAGGGATTTGTTTTAATGTTTAGATTAAACAGACATAAAATTACTCCTCTGTCCAATTGCTATAAAAGTTCTAACGCTTACTCTCAGTTCCTATATTTATCTCATTGCAGACCAGTGACAAATAGTTCCGGAGGGGATCCTGTTCACAAGCCCTATTTTGAGAAGCACTGCTCCAGATAATGATTGATAAAGGAACATGTGCCACTTTCAAGGTCTCCTCTGTTAGGAGATACTTAGAAAGTTAATAAAAGTGTCCCCATCACTGTCTAAACCCCGCAGATTTATGGGAGCTGATAATGTGCCCTCGACTATATTTCTGATGAGCTAGCTGAGATCAGAGAGCCCCTGGGTTCAGGATTTTCTTCCAAATCATGTTTGGATAACCATTTGAAGATGTGTATAAATCTCTTTGAGACCCCGTTAAAGAACCAGAATCTAGGAAAAAGCTTCCTGAGAATGGGTGCTCTTAGAGTGCAAGAAGAACACCTCTCAAATCTGCCCCACTCCGCTCCCTCCCCACTGCCATCATTTGATCTGAACATCTGCAAAATCCATCTGCAGTTCCACTCTGGGTCCCTTCCAAGTCACTCCTTGCTGAAGTCCCTTCTGTGGCTTCCCATCCCCCTCAAGATGATATCAAGATGGCAGACCATGGCATACATGATTGTCTTTCTCTCCCCAGCATCTTCTCTGTCACTCTCTCAACACTCCCAGAAAACAAGGTCAGGTCAGAAAACTTCACAAGCCAACTTCAAGTGGCTCTTACCAGACAGAGATGGGGAAATTTGAGCAACAGTAGGAGTAATAACTGCAACAGATCAGACATGCTAAATTATTTAAATCCATGTGTTCATAATAACACTTTAAAAACTTGTTGATCATCTTTGGAAGATGCTGGGGATGAACTCATTGTTCCGTAAGCAGGTGTATAAAGAAAAGACACAAGCATTTATCCTGCTTTTGCTATACAAACTATACCTCAGTACAATCAAATAATTGATGAGGGGAAGTTTTTCTATATAGAATTACTCCAGCTAAAGAAGAAAGAATATCAACAGTTTGCAGCCCCTAATGGAATAATGGATGTAGGTGATGATCAGCAACGTGAGTATTCTTGCTAAAAACTTTAACCTACATCTAATCAAGCCTCTAGATCCAGCTACAAGTTTCAGGCAATACAGAAGGTAGTGAAATATACTATGCATACTATGGGGATGCAACTGAGAAAATCCAGAGTATGGGAATTTTACAGGATGAACAACCCAGTTTCTCCAACAAATAAATGGCAGGGGAAAAATAGAGACAGGGAGTTGGAATCTATAGATTAAAGTACACTTAGATGATGTATCAACCAAATGTCATTTTTAGACTTTGATTTGAATAAACCAAACAATATATATTCTTATATACTCATTATATATATTTACATTATACATATATTAATATTTTGTATATTAATATATTAGTGAATGAATTGAGAAAATTTGATCCCTTAATACTGATACTGAGGAGTACTAACAATTATGTTAGTTTGATAGTGGTAGTGTGGATAGTTTTTTAAGACCCTTTATGTTTTAGATATGCACACTGAAATGTCACAAATGAAATTATGCAATGCCTAGATGTGCTTCAGAATAAACCAGTTGGGGTAGGTGGGAGGGTTAATATGGAAATATAAATGAAACTCGATTGACCATGAGTTAATAACTGAAACTAGGTGTTGAGTCCATGGGGGTTCATTATTCTATTCTTTGTAATATTGTGTTTGAATTCTCATAATTAAATATTTTTTCATTAAATCACCTATAATTTCAGGCTCCAAAGTAATCACTACTTGTAACTTTTTAGTTGGTATTTTTCTATGTGCATGTTTAAGTATACACATATAATAATTACTTATAATTCATATCTAATTTTATTTTTAAAAGAGGCAATTCTGTACATAATGTTCTCATTCAGCCACTTGTACTTAACGGTACATCATAAGTATTTTGCATATCATTGAATATTCTTTTACAATATTATTTTAATGACTTCAAAGAGCCCTATGAGATATATATATGTAACTATTTCTTACTGTATTTACAATTCCTATCTTTCAGTCATTTGTGTTATTTCTACTACGTTGCTGTGCATTGAACTTCTTTGTATGTTCATTTTTTTTTTTTTTTTTTCGGTACGCGGGCCTCTCACTGTTGTGGCCTCTCCCGTTGCGGAGCACAGGCTCCGGACGCGCAGGCTCAGCGGCCATGGCTCACGGACCCAGCCGCTCCGCGGCATGTGGGATCTTCCCGGACCGGGGCACGAACCCACGTCCCCTGCATCGGCAGGCGGGCTCTCAACCACTGTGCCACCAGGGAAGCCCTGTTAATCTTTTTTCAAACAATCATTCTCTTAGGAAATATTGCAGATGTCCTGAAATAAAAGATACAGAAGTTGTAAGACTCTGCACATTTATTGTCATATTGCCCTTGTGACAAGTGTGCTCATCTTCCTACTCCTCTTTCAATAGTAGATACTATAGACTTTAAAAACTGGATTAAAGCATTTTTACACTTAATTGTTGTTTAATCTGGTGCAGAACGTTATCAGAGAGCAACCTTCATTCTAGAGGGGACTTCAGACACGGGAAGTCAGTGGCCAACTATTTTCAAGGCCAACCTTGTCCTGCAGTAACCTTTGGGCCATAGCAGCCCTGGAACACTAAGAAATAAGAAAAGCTTCCCAAGAAACCATGACCCGTCATGGACTATGAAATGCATCCTGCTTTCCAACATCAAAATGTAGAAATTTTTGTATCTTAGACTTATCGAAATAAAGTATAGTGTTCACTTCTTCTCATTAGTTTATTTAATTACCCATTTATTCAGTATATAATTCCCACATTCAGAAATATTTTCCAAGCTCCAAACATAGTCGGGGTATTGTTTAGAACTGAAATGTAAAGCTATAAGAATGGATTCTCTGCCTTCAGAAAAGCTGAGGTATCAATCTATATAACGAATTACAGCACCATATTTTCCTGTTAGATCAGAGGAACAGGAAATATTATAGGAGCAGAGAGATTAGTATAATTCCTATTTTTCTGGGGAGATTGGAAAGCACTAGTGAAGACAGTGCATGCCACCTGTCCTCGAAGAAGGAGCCTGTTTCTCCAGGCAGAGGGAGGCAGACACGGTATGGCCCTGGCCTGGCCCTCTGATCCCAGGCCCTGGCATCTCTTTCCTTCGTAAAGGTGCGCCTCAATTAGGTGGGGTAGTAAAGGTTACATTTCAGTCTTGGCTCCAAAAATCAGAGAAACAGGTTTTTTAAAAGGCTTCTGAGGAATTCAAGACTACAATGGATTGCCTCTGATGCTGGAGTGAGAATCTAAAATCAGTGCAAAAGGTTAAAAGAAAAAGCGTGTAGCCAAATCTACCCTGGAAAAAAATCACTGTCTCCTTTAGATTACTAGGAATCAGACCCTTGAAGTTCAAAAGATGTGATCTTTTTTTCCCTTCATTGTTCTGTACATCTAAAGTGATGCCTTTCTTTTCCTTCTGGCATTTGGGGAAAAGTCCTTGGGAAGGCAAATGAGAAGATGAAAGGATTCTCTCAGCCTCTTTCTCTCCAGTCTCAGAGTTGAATTTGCCCAAATTGGATACTCAAATGATGTGACTCCATTCCCATCACTTGCAGAATATAAAGCAAGTAATTTAAAACATTTAAAGAATTTAAAGTGAGTAATCACTGGAGAAGACAAAAATAAATACCATGAACTAAAAGACAAACGAAAGGAAACCATAAAACACGTAAGTCACATGAAGTCATATAAAAGGGAGCACAACAGATATCAACATATGAGCACATTTAAATAATATTATATATGGTATATTTTCATATGTATAAGCAGAAAATCCACTGCAATCCAAATTGTTAACAGTGCCTATATTTGTGGGATAGAAACAGAAAGAAAAATGAAAAGCATTCATTTTTAACTGTATCTAATATCGTATTATCTGAGTTTAAAAGCAGTGCTTACACCTTCAAGTGAAATAATTATTTAAAATATGAACATTTAGTTTAAGGTTTTTAAATCGTTCTATATTTATTTTGAATGCATCTTTGCTCTTTCCTTTGCTTTTGTTTTAGAAATATTACTTTATTTGAGAAACTTACTTCCAAATTACTTTTATGCATTTTGAAAAGTATCAAAGACCATCTAAGAAGTATATTTCCTCCCCCACATTCATATAAGTGGGTAAGTAGGGAATCTGAAAGAGTAAACATTTAACCAAAAGAAATGGGAAAATGCATGAAATTTTACTAAATTCCTTACCTGCCCCCAGCTATTCAGTGAAAGTGTGGGAACCAGAAAAACTAGATTAAAAACTAAAGAAGTTAATTTTTTTCACTGCAAATCTGAATATAATTGAGTAATTTAGAGACCTAATAACACATATATACCTACCTAGCCAACCTTTCAAAAAATATCAAAATAACAAACATAAATAGATTAAAACATTTATGTAAAAGACAAAACCTCATAGACTGGGTCAAAAATAAAAACCTAAGTTTATGCTGTTTAAAAAAGAATATTTAGGGCTTCCCTGGTGGCGCGGTGGTTGGGAGTCCGCCTGCCGGTGCAGGGGACGCGGGTTCGTGTCCCGGTCCGGGAGGATCCCACGTGCCGCGGAGCGGCTGGGCCCGTGGGCCATGGCCACTTGGCCTGCGCGTCCGGAGCCTGTGCTCCGCAGCGGGAGAGGCCACAACGGTGAGAGGCCCGCGTACAGCCAAAAACAAACAAACAAACAAACAAAAGTTCCTCAGGTGGTTCTAATGTGCAGCCAGGGATGGGGAACCACAGGTGTGGTTGGTGTTTATTAAGTAGCTTCTATGTGTCAGGCTCTAGGGCAGTTGTACAGATGAACAAACCGGGCTAAGCAGCAAAAAAAAAAAAAAAAAAAGAATATTTAAAATCAAGGAAAACAAATTTGTGTTAGACAGATGTGTATTACATTTGAAAATAAATGTGAAAAACATTCAATGATATAAATGAAGTCACATATTAGAAAGAGGTCAATTGAAATGAGGAAGTATTGTCATAAACTTTTATGCAGTGAATGATATATCCTCAAAATAAATAAAGCAAAATTATTTGTAATTTTATAAAAAACTCACAGCAAAATTTGATGTCTTGATTTTACTTTTCTTCCTGAAAAAAAAAAAAATTCCCAGAGTATGTTTTTTTCCTGACACTTGCATGCTATTTATATATTTATACCCTGGAATGTTTTTGTTATTTCCACCTTCGGTCCTTAAACGTGTTTAGCCTTAGATCCTGCCCCTCTGTTTTCTCCAGAAACAAGTGAATGGATTCTCGCTGGATCACTTAAGCACAGTTGGGGATCTCCCTACAGATACCCAGACCCTATGCCATTTGACCAGCCCCGAGGGAGGTGATGGACCTGGAGCCCATGGAGACCCCTGTAACAGTCCTTCCTTTGGGCAGTTTTCCCCTCACTTTGGGCATGTGCTTCATGCTATGCCTGGTATAGCAGGGCATCCCTCTTGGTACAGGAATAGTCCCACTTTATCTTGGACCTGTTTCTCAAGCTGTCGAATTTTACAACAAAAAAAGAGTTTCCTTGAAAACCCTTGTCTAGAATCATTGCTGTGGCTTTGGCTAGTTCTGTGATAGTCTTGCAGCCAGAGTCCTCAGAGCCAGCTCATAACAACAAATGTAAATGGATCAAAGTAAAAGGCAAAACTTCACAGAATTTAAAAATCATACAGGATTTAGAGTGGAAATTTTCAAGACTGGAGGACATGAAAGATCTGGGGGAAAAAAAGGAAAGATTTTGATACAGATATGTAAAGGCATACTGTATTCCTATGTGGGGAAAGTCAATATCCTTAATCAATTCCTGTTCTTTCTTAAAAAATAATCTGTTAGTTTAGTGCAACTCCAGTCATATTCCCAGATATTATTTTGGGGGGCGGGGGGAGGGGATAGGGATGGAGGAGAGAATTGTAGGAAGGCTGGATACAAAAGTTTTTTAAAAAGCAAAAGAATTATGACATTTTAACAATGCAACAAAAAGAGTACAGAAATTTTAAATTAAAGGAATTGAGAAAGCTTTCATCAGCAAATATAAATAAAAAATATAAAATAAAATAAAGGATAAGGCCAGCAATATAATACTAGATTAAAAAAAAGATTTCAAGAGAAAAGGCACTGAGTGGGACAAAGAAGGTGATTTTAATTTTCTAAGATAAACTTGGAAATGAAGATGTGATATTTATGTATCTTTGAATTAAGTAAAATCACTTTCACATTCATCCTCCTTAAGATGACTCTCCAGTCATCTTGTTTGGAGTTGTGGATGTCTCTCAAATTGCAATCACGGGATCACAGGTAATCTTTTAATCTGATCCCTTAGATGACTAATTATAACCTGTGTGTCTGTGTGGCTCTTACCAATTTATATCCAAGTGTTGGAGAGGACCCTTATTTCCACCTCCAGATACTAACAACCGGTGTCAAAGTATATCAGTCGTTGTTTTTTTTTTTTTTTTGGAATGAGTTTGCCCTAGGTGGAATCAATCCATCAATCTTTGAATACAGCAAATGCGGGCTTCATGTCTTCTATATTATTTTTCTGAATAGGAAGAAAGGAGATGATAAGGAAGAATTGTTGGGTCTGCAATTCACTTCACCCGCAATGAGGTGACACTGTTAGGTCAGAACACCAACAGTTCTGAAATGAGTCAGAAGGAGTCAAAGGAAGAAAGAAACAAAGAATCATGTTGGATTCATTGGCGGGGGAGGGGTGTGGTGCAGGCAGGTGGATCCTCTGTGTAGAAGACACACATTGCCTTTAGGAATAGCCACAAACATAGTCCTCTTTTGCATTATTGAAACGTGTTCAGACATTCGTTATTGCTGAAGTATTTTACAACAGTAGGAGAGACTGCTACAGAAAATAAAACCTTGAAAAGAGAATTTAAAAAGCCATATCTAGGTTAGGTGATCATTTCATTTTCAGCACAAAAAATCCAGAACAGTGAAAGAAGCCTGCTGGTCTTTTCATCTTTATTCTCCTGCGTTGATTCAAGCATCCCTGAGAGTTATTTCAAGAACTGTTTTCACACATTCCCTCATTTTGTTTCTTTTTTTAAGCTTTCTGGAAGCAAAGCCCAAGCTGTCAGTTGCAGCCATGGAGATAAACAGAGATCTGTAAGCCATCATTTTGAAGCCTTCTTCTCTTTTAACTATTCTTAGCAGGATGAAGCTACCCTGACTGCATGATAGGTCACCTGGGGAGCTTTTCAAAAACCCCAGATACTCGGGACACACTCAAGGCCAATTAAATCTGAACCTTGTGAGGTGTGCACAAGGCATGGCAGAAGTAGATGCCCCCTGGCAGCAACATTGTCTTGGGAACCAGATTCAGGGGTATTTTCTAGGTCATCCTGATAAGCCCAGAGGTTAGAATAGCTTTCACTTCTCTCATAAATATTATCTCATTTAATCCTTACCACAAGCTGTGTGGTGGGTCATACTCTCCCAGTTTTACAAATGAGATTAAAGTTCAGATGAACTTGTAAGCATCAGACCCAAGTGTGTAACCCAGTGACCTAAATCTAAGGAAAAACTAGATCTTCCTGAACTACCCCCAGTGACTTAACTCTCATTACAAAATTCCTACAGAAGAGAACACCTGGGTCCATATTATCAAACCTTGAGGAGCACAGGTGAAAGCTCCCTTGGTTTCCATATCACTCCTCTTCTGATGAGAGTCTTCTGGTTTGGAGTGAATAATGAATTATTAGTATGATTAGAAATCTTCATGGACTCATACAATCCTGAGAGTTAATAGAAAATTTATGCTGGTCTCTGCCCCTGGCTCCTTACACAGGGCTCCTGAAACCCTTATAATTTCCTGGGTGATAGGAGTGTCTTTTGTTCTAATGAGGTGACTCTGGGTGGACTGCTGTATGAGGGCTGGTGGCTGGAAAGGCCAATCCATGATTAGACGCTTAGAATTTTCAGCCCTGCTCCCCATTCTCCTGAGAAGGGAGGAGGCCTGAAAATGGAGTTTATGATCCATCATGACTATGTGATGAGGCTTCCATAAAAATCCCAAAGTATGGGGTTTGAGAGCTTCCATGTTGGTGAACACGTGGAGATGCCCAGAGAGGGCCTGGACGCTCCACACCCCTTCCACTATACCTTGCCCTGTGCATCTCTTCCATCTGGCTGTTCATCTGCATGCTTTATCATATCCTTTTACAAACCGGCAAATGTAAGTAAGTATTTCCCTGAGTTCTGTGAGCCACTTGTGGATGAAAAATATCTCCTGCCGTATCAGTAAACAAAAGAAGTTACGGTCATCCAGCCAGCAGCCACTATAGCCTCCCCCAACGGTGCACCCTGAGGGAATTCAGGATGGAGAAAAGCAGGATACTGGCCCTAGACAGCTGAGGTGCCTAACAAATGAATGCTTTCAATGAGCCCAGCTTCTTGCACCTTTCCATACCTAGAAAAGCACTAAATTCATTTAATTGAGATGTCTGGTTTTAACTAACTGCAATCTTTTGATGCTCCAACTGCCTGGTTTTTATTACAAAACTCCTATGTATCCTGGCTCATCCCTGACCTCTTCAGAGCATCCCTCAGAGCGATCTGAGAGGCTGTCTTCTGAGCCTAAGTCCTCAGCAAATCTGCCGAATGAAGCAAGTTAATCAAACCGAAGGAGGGGTTTGTGGAAACCTCCAGTTGGTCAGAAACACAGACGAAAACCAGGGCTTGCAACTGGCATCCCAAGTGTGTGTGTGGCTGGCCATGCTGGGCAGTCTTGTGGGACTGAGCCCTTAACCTGTGGGATCTGATGCCCTCTCCAGGCAAGTAGTATCAAAACTGAGCTAAACTGTAGCACACCCAGATGGTGTTGCTGAATGGCTTGATGTGGGGGAAAACTTCCACACCTTCGGTGACCAGAAGTGTCAGAAATGAAGTATCTATGTAAAAGTAGAGGAGATACCCAGGAGAGAAACACAGGTAGAAAAACTGAGTAGGTTTTTCCTTAACAAATTCATAATTTGGAGAAAACTGAGATGTCCTCAAATCATCCTATGGTCAGATAGGGTCTTAGTAATGTGTACCGTTACCTCTTATGATGAAGCAATAGGTATCTGATACTGTTTGGGCTATTTTTAGTAGCTATAAAGAATGTTAGTTTTGATTGTGAGTACAGAAATTATCTGGATAGGACATCCACCGGATTGGCCAGACAGGTGGAATTTTTCTGCATAATCAAGTGCTTAGTTGCAGGATAAAGGGGTGCTTCCCACTTAGGGGAGGATGGTTCACTGGACCAGAATATTAAGATTGAAACCAATCAAAAACATGGATGAATCTTAAAATTATAATATTAAGATATGAGTGAGAATGATGCACTAAAGACCTCTGAAAATCATCTCCATAAAAGCAATAAAAACATACCAAAAATTGACAAAATTAACTTTTTCAAAATTCTAGAAATTAACCAAAGACTTGCAACAAAGTGAATGTTTATTCAAAAAGGCGGGAGGGGGTGGAATCTTGATAAAAATAATGAGCCTTGGGATATTTTAACTTGCCCTATTACGGTGGCAGCCTGTCAGTCACTCAAGGGGCCAGAGAGGGTTGAAGAAGCTCTTTCAAAGCCTCACTGTCAGAGAATTACCACTATTTGACCTGTCTGGCAGTTCCCTGGAAAACAGCACACACAAGGATTGTCTTTATTTGACTTGACTCAGAGGTCACACAATGCCAATAGATTTTTGCCCAGTGGCATTTGTTAAAAAATATTAGCAGCAATTGTTCAACATCACGGCTACCTGAAATGACAATAACAATTGAAGCAAATAACAAGTAGACCAAAAACTTGAAAGGAAAAGCTAGGGCGTGAGATTTCCAGAGGGTGCTTTGAAAAGCTTGAACACTTTCCTAGGAATCTAGAAGAACACACATATATGTGGGGTTGTGCACAGGCTCAGGAAAAACCTAAGAAGGCTCTAAGGCTCTCACATCTGACCGACCTTGAGGTTCCATGCCAGTAAAGAGAGAAGGCTAAGGCAGAATAATAAGTTAGGTGGCTGAATGTTGAAAGCATGCCCCCAACATATACAGAGTTCTCAGTAAAAACAGGGAGGCTTAATGATTCCATGAATTTAAGTACATCGGTGCCCAATCATTACCTGACCACTAAACTAACCATGGAAAAACGTCAGAAGTCACACAAGAAAAATATACAGAATTTACAGAATTAGTTGAGGAAAGAGATTTTTTAAAAAGCAGCAGCAACAATAACAACAAACAGCAATAATAGTAAATCCTACAGATGGAGAGAATCTGATTTCAAGAGTTGCCACATTATATTATTTAAAATGTTCAGTTTTCAACAAAAATATTTACGAGATGTGTGGAGAAACCAGAAAGTATGACATATATACGTAGGATAAGAACCAGTCAGCAGATATTGTCCCTGAGGAAGTGCATATGTTGGACTTGTTAAACAAAGACTTTAAGTCCATTATCTAAATATGTTCGAAAAACTAGAGGACACCAAAACATGATCCATGAAAGAAAATAATGATAAGTTGAACTTCATTAAATTTAAAACCTTCTCCTGCGTGAAATACACCATGGAGAGAATGAAAATATTTTCAAAATACATATCTTTGAAAGGACTGGTATCTAAAATATAAAACATTATTAAAGCTCAACAACAAGAAAACAACCCAATTAAAATGTGGGCAAAAGATCTGACCAGATGCGTCACCAAAGAAAATACATAGATGGCAAATAAGCATATAAAAAGGTGCTCAAACATCATGTCATCAGGGAAATGCAAATTCAGACAAGGAGATACCATTACACATCTATCACAACAGCAAAAATCCAAAACACTGAGAGTATTTTCGATACCAAAAACTGGCAAGAACATAGAGCAACAGGAACTCTCACTCACTGTTGATGGGAATACAAAATGGTACATTTTGGGAGACAGTTTGGCAGTTTCTTACAAAACTAAACATAGTCTTACCATATGATCCAGAAAAAACGCTCTTTGGTATTTACTCAAGCTGAAACTGTATGTCCACACAAAACGTTGCACACTAATTTTTAGAGAAGCTTTATTTATAATGATCAAAACTTGGAAGCAATTATCTTAAACAGACTGTGGTATACCCATACAATGGCATACTATTCAATAATAGAAATGAGAGGGACTTCCCTGGTGGTCCAGTGGTAAAGAATATGCCTTACAATGCAGGGGATGCAGGCTTGATCCCTGGTCAGGGAACTAAGATACCACATGCTGCGGGGCAGCTAAGCCCGAGCGCCACAACTACTGAGCTCACATGCCTCAACTGGAGAGCCTGTGTGCCACAAACTGCAGAGCCCACACACTCTGGAGCCCGCGCGCCACAACTAGAGAGAAGCCTGCGCACCACAACGAAGAGCCCCCGTGCCTCAATGAGGATCCTGTGTGCCGCAGCTAAGATCTGACGCAGCCAAAAGTAAATTAAATAAATAAAGAAAGAATATTTTAAAAAAGAAATGAGCTATACAGTCATGAAAAGACATGGAGGACCCTCAAATGCATACCACTAAGTGAAAGAAGCCAATATGAAAAGGCTACATACTGTAGGATTCTGACTTCATGGCAACCTGGGAAAGACAAAACTGTGGAGACAGTAAAAAGATCACTAGTTGACAGGAGTTTAGGGTGAAAAAAAATGGACAAAAGATTTGAATAGACATTTCTCCAAGGAAGATATACAAATGGCCAACTAGTCCATGAAAAGATGCTCAAAGTTACAGAAAGGCAAATCCAACACCCCAATGAGATACCACTTTGCAATTACCAGGATGGTTATAATCAAAAAGATGGATGAAAACAGGGGTTGGCGAGGATGTGGAAAAACTGGAACCACCACACATTGCTGGTGGGAATGTAATATGGTGCAGTTGCTTTGAAAACCAGTTTAGGCAGTTCTTCAAATGGTTAAATACAGAGTTCCATGGGATCCAGCTGTTACACACTTTGGTATATACCTAAGAGAAGTGTAAACATATATGTATACAAAAACTTGCATGCAAACATTTATAGCAGCATTATTTCTGATAACCCCCATAATGGAAGCAACCCAAATGTCCATCACCTCATGAATGGATAAGTAGAATGTGGTATATCCTTACATTGGCATGTTACTCAGTCATGAAAAGAAATGAAGTCCCAAAATACGCTGTAAAGTGGATGACATTGAAAACAGCATGTGAAGTGAAAGAAGCCTGACACAAAAGCCACATACTGTATAATTCCTTTTATATCCAAAAATATCCAGAAGAGGCAAATCCACAAGGACAGAAGGTAGATTAGTAGTTGCCAGGAGCCGGAGGAAAGGAGAAATAGGGAATGACCACTAATGGGTAGAGGGTTTTGGGGGGCGGATAATAAAAATGTTCTGGAATTAGTGATGATGGCTGCACAACTTTGTGATGATACTAAAAAACCCTGAATTGTACACTTTAAATGAACGAATTGTATGGCATCTTTATTATTTCTCAATTTTTTAAGAAAGGAAAAACATCGTGTTAAGCAAAATATCCAAACAAAATAAAATCCCATTTAAATAAATTTCAAAGGGCAAAGCTAAACTATGGTGTTGAGGAATACACACTTACGTGGGAAAACTATAACAAAAGAAAATTTAAATGATTATCATAAAATTCCGACTAATGATTATTTTAAGAGGTTTTTGGTTTGGAGGGAACACATGAGAACTAACGGGGTGCTGGTAGCGCTTTTGGTGTGGGTGGTGGTTATCTGGCTGTTCCTTTTATGACAATTCAGTAAATTGCACATTTATGTAGTGTACACTTTTCTACTATGTGCTATATTTCATAATACATGTTCTTTTTGGTTTGTTAGGAAAAAAAACCCATGAATTAGATGCTCTACAATTTACTTAATCATTCCCATATTGTTGACATTTCAATTGCTTCCAATTTTTCATTATTCTTAACAACACTGCAATTAACATTTTTGTGCAAAAACCTCCTCCCATATTTTTTAATATTAACTTGGGATAGATTTACATATGTGGGACTACAGAGTCAAAGGATTCAAATATTTTGCAATTGATACTATGAGCCCTCAAATGTAGTTTTCCTTTTTTGCGTTACATGTGGTTTATTTCAACCCAATGTTCCAGTTTTCCAAGGCCTTTCTGAATTCTGATTCTGTCCTTGGATATGTGAGCTACCCCCTCTCCCTCCAAGGCATTTCCATCTTCCTCTCAAGCAGGCTCACGATCTCTCATTACAAGCCCAGGTTATGCAGTGAGCTTGGTTCTGCTCCCTCCTAGTTACATGCATCAATGTTCAGGACCATATCCAGAGCACTCCTGATAATGAAGGAGCTTCTGCATCTGAGATTTGTAGCCTGTGGCTTCCAGGCAACCTCCACTCTGCAAAGTACTCTTAAAACCACAATGCAGTGCCATCCCCAGTGTCAAATTACAGCGTACATGACTCATACAAATATAGAATGAGTGCGTGCCAAATATTTTTTTCAACTCAGTTATCGAGAGACCAGTAAGGTGGTAAACTGTTAAGAGAACAATTCAAGGAATAAAGATTGATGGAGTCAGTCAGTCCAAGAAAGGCTGAAATGAATTTGCTAATAGATATAAAACTTTGTGGAGTCGTACAGGGTGATTAAACAAAAGTAATATTTGGAATTATTTTTTTACCAAACACAGAAATACACAGATGAGCATGTAACTTCACAGTGTGTGGGTTCTAATCAAGGGGTAACAAAGTCAAGTGTAGGTGTATTCGGCTAGATGATAAATAACCTTTAGGGGAAGGATTGTGAAATAGTGCCCCAGTATGACATTTTAAAGGACATGGAGCCATCCTTTGGCTTTATTTCCAAGTGTTGGATATTTTTCTAACCACACTTTTTCTGTGGCCCTGAAAAAATTTACTGGGTCTGTCTTTTGCTATTTCAAAAATGCTGAAAGATTTAGGTAGATTGCGTTGTAAAATCTAAGTCACTACATAGAAAAATGTTTTTTTCTTCCTAAGGCTAACTCAGTTCTATTTTGCATTACCTGAAAACTCACAAAAGGTCAGTTCTCTTTTGCTGAAGCCATTGATGCTTTGCAAGATGTAAGAAATCTCCCATCTTCAAGTGTCCATGGAGAGAGCATATGCCCATCAGTCTCCTAAAATTGTGTTCAGATTATTGGTATAGGCACACATGTGCATTTCGCTTAAAAAAGGAAACAAATTTCCATCCCCACAGAGGGTTAAGAAACACTGCCAAGTGGGGCTTCTGCAACTAGTATTTCCATGAAATTAGCCACCATATTGCAGGGTGCCTTTTCTTTATGCATGTCCTACTGCCTTCTTTAGAATCACTGGTTATAAACCCTGGTTTTAGTCCCATCCCTCCTATCCACCAGCCTGTGAGCAGCTCTCTCCTTCCTATGGGCAAAAAAGGTACCCATAATGCTCCACAGCACCAACCCAGACATGCGCAGAGTAACACTGCAAAAAAGGTAGAGAAACACAAAGGTGCCATATTCTTGGCTGTTACATTTTGCAAAGAAACACCTCAAAAAGCCCTGCTGTTAATGAAGCACTGATCATTTGTTATTGTAATTCCCTCTGTTCTAAATTTTATCTGCAGCCTAGCTTTGCTAAGAATTCGAACACACGTTTGCATTATGTGAATATATATTTAACATAAAGCTATTCCAAGATACCAAGAGTAATTGATGGCAAGGTTAGATTTCCTATGTAAGCTATGAAATAAAAGTCCAAAATCCTTCTCAAGGCAGGAACAATCCATCAGCCTGTGTTGTCTTTAGGTCAATCCCTAACAAATGCCTCAAGCAAAGCCATTAAAGGCTTCTTTCAACTCACAAATTTTATTTTAATTAGAGACTAGGGTTCCCGGTTACTGAATGAATTGTGCCTATAATAAGCTTTATATTTAAATACACTCTGAGACACTATTTTTACTATGTTTTTCTTATTTGAATAGGAGGATTAACATTACAGGGGCCAAAAAGTTGATAGGAAAGATAAAAGCAACACAAAGCAAGATTTCAATCTCTCTCCAATGATGGATAAATAACATTTCACGGTGTAACAATAATAATAGCAGGTGCCATTTACTTAACAATTAAAATGTGGCAATCATTGCGCTCTATGTCTGACAGATATTTAGTCGTTCATTTATTTAACAACTATTAATTAAATGCTTGTTATGACTCAAGCACTGTCTATGTGCCCTAGCCTATAAAATATAGTTTCTGCCCTCATCATGTTTAATAATGCTAAAGAGAGGAGAGACCATAAACACAGAAAGAAATACAAATACACATATACACACACACTTTATTGAGGTATGACTGACATACAAAATACTGTACCTATTCAGGATTTCCCTGGTGGCTCAGTGGTTAAGAATCCACCTGCCAATGCAGGAGACACGGGTCCGATCCCTGGTCGGGAAGGATCCCACATGTCGCAGAGCAACTAAGCCCGTGTGCCACAACTACTGAGCCTGCGTGCTGCAACTCCTGAAGCCCGCTCACGGCAACGAAGAGTAGACCCCGCTCGCCGCAACTAGAGAAATCCCGCACGGAACAATGAAGACCCAACGCAGCCTAAATAAATAAATAAATAAATAAATAAATAAATTTATTTTAAAAAGATATTGTACCTATTCAATGTATACAATTTGATGAAGTTGGAGATAAGCATACACCCATGAAACCATCACCACAGTCAATGCCATAAATATATCCATCACCTTCAAGTTTCCTCCTGCCATTATTATTTATTATTATTTGTGATAAGAACGCTTAACATAAGATCTATCTTCTTAACAAATTTTTAGGTATATACTACAGTATGCACTATGCTGCACATCAAATCTCTAGGATTGGGACTTCCCTGGTGGCACAGTGGTAAAGAATCCACCTTCCAATGCAGGGGACGCAGGTTCGATCCCTGGTTGGGGAACTAAGATCCCACGTGTCGCGGGACAACTAAGCCCATGCTCTACAAATGCTGAGCCTGCACTCTAGAGCCCATGAGCCACAACTACTGAGCTCCCGCACCTCAATGAGACAGCCTGTGTGCCACAAACTACAGAGCCCATGCTCTGGAGCCCGCATTCCACAGCTAGAGAAGAGAAAGCCCATGCACCACAATGAAAGATCCCGCATGCCTCAACAAAGATCCCACATGCTGCAACTAAGACCCAATGCATCCAAATAAATAAATAAATATATTTAAATCTCTAGGATTTATTTATCTTACATAACTGCAGGTTTGTACCTTTTGACTACCTCCCAATTTCCCCCTCTCCCCCAGCCCAGCTTTCTACTCTCTGCTTCTGTGGGTTTGACTATTTTAGATCCCTCATATAACTGAGGAATCATGCTGTATTTGTCCTTCTGTATCTAGCTTATTTCACTTAGCATAATACTCTCAAGGTCCATACATATTGATGCAAATGGCAAGATTTCCTCTTTTTAAAGGCTAAATAATATTCCATTGCCTGTATAGCACATTTTCTTTATCCATTTGTCCATTTATGAACATTTAGGTTGTTTCTATGTGTTGGCTATTGTGAAAAATGCTGCAATGGACACGGGAATGCAGATAACTCTTTGAGATCCTGACTTCAATTCCTTTAGATATGTATAGCCAGAAGTGGAATTGCTGGGTCATGTAGTATATCTATTTTTTTGAGGAACCTCCATACTATTTTCCATAGTGGTTACACCAATTTACTTTTCCACCAACAGTGTACAAGCATTCCCTTTTCTCCACATTCTCACCAACACACTTATCTTTTGGTTTTTTGTTAATAGTCATCCTAAAAAATGTGAGGTAATACCTAATTGTGGTTTTGACTTGCATTTTTCTGGTGATTAGTGATTTTAATCATCTTACCATATACCTGTTGGCTATTTCCATGTCTTCTTTGGAGAAAGGTCTACTCCATTTCTTTGCTCATTTTTAATCATGTTATTTGTTTTTTGCTATTGAGTTGTAGTAGTTCCCTACATATTTGAATATTAACCCTTTGTCAGATATGGTTTACAAACATTTTCTCTTATCCCAAAATTTTTCTTTTCATTTCGTTAGTTGTTCCCTTTGCTGTGCAGGAGCTTTTTAGTTTGTTATAGTCCCACTTGTCCATTTTTGCTTTTGTTGTATGTGCTTTTGGTGTCACATCCAAGAAATCATCGTCAAGACCAGTGTCAAAAAAATTTCCCCCTATGTTTTTTTCCAGAAGTTTTATGGTTTCAGATCTTATGTTTAAGTCCCTAGTCCATTTTGACTTAACTTTTGTGCATGATGTAAGATAGGGGTCCAATTTCATTCTTCTGCAAGTGAAATATTTAGTTTTCCCAACACCATTTATTGAAGAGGTTCTCCTTTCTCCATTGTGTATTCTTGGTACCCTTGATTATTGGTTCACCCTTGTCAACACACATATGTATGTATATAATTTTATAACCTGAAACATACCTTAAAGAAAATAGGCTAATCAAATACAGAGGTAACTGGAGTGGGTCAAAGGAGGACTATTTTGGCCAGATGGTCAAAGGCCTCTCTGAGGAGGTCCCATGAGATGACTTGGGGAAGAGCTTTCTGGGCAAAGAAAACAGCAAGTGTGAAGGCTTTGAACTTACTGAATAGAATTGAATGGCATTTGACATGTTTGAGAGACTCAGAAAGAAGTCCAGCAGTCATATTGGATGAAGATGAAAATGAGGAGATATGAAAAGCCCATTTGAGGGTTTAAGTGGGAGAATTATGTCTCTGATTCATTTTTCAAAGATCCCTCTGGGGAGTGCATGGTAAAGGAGTAAGAGTGGAAGCAGGGAGATGCGGAAGTTGTTGAGTTGGTGCAGATGCAAGATGATGGTGGTTGTGACTGGGTTTATCAGTGTGCAAGGCAGGAAATGGCAGATTCTGTTTAAATTTTTGTGGTGGAGTGATTAGGATTTGATAATGGATGAAATATAGGGTATGAGGTCAGGGAGGAACCAGAGATGAATACTGGGACATAATAGAACCCCTGCTGTCCTTATCTCCTTTCCTATAATGGAAAAATTGATACACAATATCAAAAATTCACTATAGCAGCCAAACAAGTGTCCCAACACAGTGCAAAATATGTTTAACTTCAAAAATAATAAAATAAGTGAAAAGTTACAAACCAAAACTGTCATTTTGGTTTGTCCAATTATCAAAGACTTTTAAATGATATATATCAGGATTATCAAGGTGGTTAAAGAACCACCCTCACATCCCAATAGTAAACTGCAAAAGAATCCAAAGACTCAGAAGGGCAATTTGAAAATTTACTTTCAATCACCTTCATACTGTACACTTTCTCCAGCAATTCTACCTCTTGGAAAATATTCTAAGAAAATAATCAACTATGAGCTAGATTTACATTCAAAAATCATTAATTGCAGTAATAATAAAGGAAACTTAGAAACAATATAAATATCCAATGATAGCAAAATGGTTAAAAATATTATGGTACAAACATTTATGGTGTCCTTAAAACCATATTTGGTAATATTTTTTGTGATTATAAAATGATAATGATATAAATAATGAGTTCAAAAATCATGATAAAACAACTTTACATGCATAAACATGCCTATGTGTGCAAATAACAGGAAGTAGAAAGCTAAAAGGTTAATAATGGTTTTCTCAGAGAGGTCCAATGATAGACGATTATTTTCAAAATATCCACAATGAATATGTATTACTTTTTTTCCCCAGCTTTATTGAGGTATGACTGACAAATAATAATTATATATATTTAAGGTGTACAATGTGATGTTTTGATATACGTACACATTGTGAAATGATGGAACTTTTATCGTTACAAATTGTACAATCCCCAAGAAATCCAGGGACATTTCTGGGCTGCAGTATAGTGAGAGTTGCTTTCAAACCAAGCCTGGCAATTTTCATGGACCCCTGAGTCTATCTCTCTAAGCTTGGGGATGTTTGCAGGGTTCTCCTGGAAGACTCTCACAACCACTCTTGTACTGGATTCTCTTTCTCACGTGACTTACATATATTGATTGGCTTTTCCCTTCATCTGACCTTGGCTGCAGAAATTGGGCTGAAATGTCTTGAAGTTGGAAGCGTGCTTCTCTGAGACTTGTGCTGGTAAAATACTTCCCTCTTAGGTTCTTTTCATTATTTAAGCGGGAATGCAGGAGAGGTGGAATCAATTTGCTGAGCCCAGATCACATTTGCACACTGTACCCTAGTAGCAGGGCCTCTCCACATCTCCTATCTGCCAAGTTCCCTCACATACCAGCAGGAAGAGAACAGGGGAGAAACAGCAGATTATCATTTTAGGGGGATCACGTACATTTGTTTTTGCCATTCTCTCTACTGCTATCTCACCAAATCAGGGTCCCTTTATTTTCTAATATGTGTAAAGCTGAGAAACCAATGAAACCAAACATACACTAGCAAACATCTTTTGCCACAAAGGCCATATTTAGCCAGCGATAGAAATATATGTACAATTGATTGATTGGTGTCCAAACACACAAGAGAAACCAAATTTTCAACCTATTTTGGATGCACAGTCTGACTTAAAGGTTTGTGAATGTAAATCAGCAAATTTCCCCAAGATTATGCCATCCAGTGACTCCAATGTTAATTTTATCAATTATCAAATTTTGTTTAATTTTATTTTCTTAAAGTCTTATATGAAGAACTTTTCTTCCATGATCATTGCGGCTCTTGTGGGTTTTGGAGAAGCAATGCCATGAAAAGGTGGTTGCTAAAGGGTAATTTAATCAGCATTCTCATAAATTACACATGTTTTCTGTCTGATTTGCAGAGAGGAAAATGTCTCAGGACAGAAAGCATGTCCTCCATATTTTAATTTGATTTCCAGGTCTAATTACATTTGCTTAAACTCAACACACTTGTGATTCTACAAGGAGGACATGGTTGTATGACATTATTTCAGCTTTTTAAAACTTCTAAAGTTGGCTTCCTTTCCTGGAAATTGAGCTCCTACTGTCATCCAAAGATACAGGCATCAAAGGTAACTTACTTTTATCACATGTTAAAGAAGAGATTTAATGCAAAATTGATAAATTGACCATAGCCTCTTTGCAAAAAAAAGAAAAGATAATGGAAAATATAGCTAGAATTATCAAATAAGAGCAATAGGATAAAAGGGCCAACTCTGTCAATTCTTCCAGATACACAAGCTTTTTACTCCTTCTCCCGAAATGCACCAGTTATATCACAAAAGGTTTTCAAATCCTGCCAATTTCTTTTGAAATGCTTTGCACCATTTTTCAGTCCTTTTCATTACCAAATTCTAGATCAAACCTTAAGTATTTTTTACAAGCCTGAAACATTACAGTATCTTGTATTTCCTCTCTAGTCTCTCACCTATCTAACTATTTGACACCTCAGTTTTCACTTTTATTATTTAAATTACCCAATTAAAATATCAGTAATCATCTCCTCAATCAAAATCGTCCCAACATTGGTTACTTCCAATGGGTCAGACCCACTGTTGAGGAATTAATGTTATGGATGATGGGGCAGTTGCAAGAGAACAGACATGCCCTCAGTTTTCCGTGACCAGGGTGAACTGTCTGAACTCTGAGCTGCACGGCATCAGGAACCAATGTTTTCTCTTCTTGGTCTTGGTCATGTTCAGAAACATGACAGCAAACGCCAGGAACAGTCTTGCTGAGATCATTCTCAGACTCAGAAGAGTAAGGAGAGATCAAGGGACTCAGCAATTTCAGAGTCTCAGGTTACAGTTTGAAGCCAAAAGCTGAGCAGAAAAGGGCAGATTAGCAGAGCAAAGTCTTTTTCTTACGTCTCTCAGACTCTGCCCAGCCAGGAGGGTACATCCAAGGAAATAAGGATTAAATAGGATCCACTGAAGCGCTTGTTGGTGCCCTTTCTTTCTTAGAACGTGGACATGAAAATATTTAATTTTTCAATGAGGTTACATATGGAAACCACCTGGAGAGCTAGGACTCGCATGTACTTAGTAAGTGTATGAGTCAGCTGGGGCTGCCACAACAAAATTCCACAGACTGGGTGGCTTAAAAAGCAGAGATTTATTTTCTCACAATTCTGGAGACTGTGAACCAGATCAAGGTGTTGGCAGGTTCAATTTCTTCCAAGGCCTCTCTCCTTGGTTTGCAGACGGCTGCCTTCTTGCTATGTCCTCACATGGTTTGTGGGTGTGTGTGGTTTTTTTTTCATGAGAACATCAGTCAGGTTAGGTCAGGGTCCACACAATGGCCTCATTCTCATTTTACTTTAATTGCCTCTTTAAATTAATTAACTTGGCTTATCTCCAAATCCAGCCACATTTTGAGGTATTGGGGGTTAGGACTTCAACATAAGAACTTGGAGGGGAAGTTAGAGATGGTGATACTAGAGCTGCTATACAGAAATAAAAATCATAGCAAGATGGGCATCAGTTCATGATAAAATAGACTCATCTGGAAGCACTCAAGACTTTAAGAATGTGTCCATAAGAGTTGCCTAAATTGCCCCAAACCTGTTTTTATTCTTCATAATCTCATAGGCTAAATAATCAAAACATCATATTGTAATATGATAGTAGTGCTTTTATTAGCATTCAATGCTAATGTGTTTATAGAGTTCCATTTTGGGGTATTTGATTCATGAGTTTTTAAATGCCTAAGCACATGGTGCATTTTTCATTATCATTGTGTTATTGCTTTCAAGTTTCATTGCACTATGGTGAGACAATGTGTCATGTATGAAAATAATTATTTTAAATGTGTTGAGGTTTGCTTTATGGCTTAAGACTTATCCAAATTTTCTAACTGTTCCATGTGTATTCGAGAAAAATTGTATTCCTTGTCAGATGCTATATATGTCCATTAAAATCTACCTTATTAACCATGTTATCAAAGTTTCCAATTTGTGTGTCTGTGTGTGTGTTCGACCTACAGTTACTACTGATATAGGCAGTGAAATTTCTTAATATACTGATGAATTTGTCACCGTTTCCTTGTAATTAGTTTTATATATTTTGATGCAATTTTAGGTAACTGTGTTTAGAATTCTCTCTCTCTCTGATGAAGTGACACTTTCATTATTAGTTAGTGATATTCTACACTTATCAATGTTTTGTCTCAAAAACCATTTTGTTTAATATTAATAGACATCAGCTTCCTTTTGGTTAACATTTTCCTGGTGTATCTCTTTTCACCTTTTGCTTTTGATATTTCTGTCATTTCAATGCCCTTATACGGTATTTTAGTCTCTTATAGTCAGCAGATAGCTAAATTTGGTGTCTTTTTAATCTTATAACACAATTTGTGCCTCTTAACAGATGTGTTTAGATCCTTCATCTTTTTGTGTTCTCTATTATTTAGTTGTATTTACCTGAAATTATTTTATGTTATTTTAATATTTTTGTATCTTTTCTCTCTCTTTTTGCTTACTTTTGATTAATTGCCCACATATGCACTCTTATTCTACCATCTTTTGTCTACTATTGGAAAATATACCCACTATTTCTATTCTTTTAAGAGTTCTGCCAATCCTCAAATTCATAGCAGTTGGTTTGGAAATTTTTTGTTTATGAGTTTGTACTTGGCTAAATTTATTCTCTGGGAACGCTGAGGACTCTGGGTAGAGGATCGTTTTCTCCAGAGAGGATCTGCATTTGCTTCTGTTTAGTGTCAAGGGCACTACCAACCCAATACCATTTAAATTTCATTTTCTTAGCTGGGGATTGTCATGGCCCTGCAGGCAGCAGCTAGTCACTCTCTAAGCTCAAATGAGGTCTCATTTTGGGTTACAGTTTTTCTGAGTGAAAATTGTTGTTTTGTTTTGTTTTACTTTTTTTGGCTTCTTGTCTGTCTGTCTGTTTGTTCTCCCCAGTCCAGAGCCTTGTGGAGATGAGCAGATTTCCTTGTTGATGCTCTGCAGCAGCAGGCATAAATGTTTTAACTCCCTTTTTGAGGGAGTATCCCTTTTAAGTGTCCTGATGTGATGGGGTGTCTCAAGTTCATCCCCCCTCCTCCTCAGGCAAAGCCCTAATCTCTTGTTCTCCCATTTGCTGTCCTCAGGGACGCTCCCAGGTCTGTGCATTTTTACATCCTGGATTCAGTCCCCACTAGGGTAGTTTAGCACTTTACTTTCTGGAAAGTTCAGCAACGCTTATGCGATATGCTTGTTCTAATTTATCCAGCAACTATTTATTTTGCAGTAGCAGAAGTTTTCAGAATCCCTAGACCACCATAGTGATGGACACAGAAGTATAAAAAGCACTTGTCATCAGGTTGAATATTAAATTTGATCAAATGCATTTTTATCCCCTTTTGAGAGATGTTTCCTCCCCTTCTGTTTACTAATTCATAATATTTGTAGAGAATTTACAATATACAAGGCACTGTGCTATGTGTTTTATGTGCTCTACCCTATCTAATCCTCAAATCCTCAACACCTTGAAGGGTGTCACAGATCATTACTCTCTCAAGATGGGATGTGCTTCCAGGCATTTCTTTGCCAAGACCTCCTTTTTCCAAAATAATCCACACAACTCAGTGAAGCAGCATTTAAAACGGGCGACTTGTTGTAAATGTTATTGTTCAGCTGTTGTTTAATTATATTGCTTCATCTTTTTAAGCCTCAGTTTCTCATCTGTCAAAAGAGGGTAAAACTGACATCTACTGGACAGGATTGTATGAGATGAAATGGCAAAGAAAGTGGGTAAGAATGTAGTAAAGTACTTGGAGCATAAAAAGTGCTCAGTGTATCTGTTCATTCATTCAACCAATATTTAACTGATGACTTTTGATTTCCCAGGCATTGGGCTCAGTGTTGGGAAGTTAGCACTGAACAGGAACAGACACAGTCGCTGCCTTCAAGGGGCCTACATTCCAAGGGAGGTAAAAGAGGTTAGATCACAAATTCCACAACTCCCTTCTTAATTACAATTGTGATCAGTGCAATGAAAGAGAAATACAGAGTGAGATGGCCTAGGAACCAGAGCTAAGAGTCTAAGAAAACTTTCTGGAGGTACTGACAGATGACCTTTTCCAGCTCATCTGGAAGGCTGTTAGAATGCAATCTGCGATGTACCAGACTGTAAATACAGACAGAATCCAAGGCGTTCCTCACCCCCTTCTGGATTGGGGAGTTAGTGGAGGTTTCATGTGATTGTGCAACTCTAGATAAAATAGCAAAATAAACCTGAGATAGTGACAATGTTACTCTGCCCTTTTTGAGCCCAGATATACTTATTTTCATAGAAATGTATACCGTTTTGTGCAACTATTCACCAGCAGGACTCTTATGCCTTTGGATTCTCTTTTTCATCACTATTCAAAACATGTCTCATGGCTCCATCACTGGAGTGAATATATTCTTTTAGTTTATCTACAATCTCCTCTTGTTATACACTGCCTTTGCTACGGCATAATTCAGTTATTTATGTTGATATTCTCTGGCAATAGCTTTGATCCCAAACCATATTTTAAACCAATTTCACAACCAGAAGAAATGAACCAGCTTATCAGTCATCATTCAACCCTTCATTCAATCCATCCTGAGCTTTCTCCAACGTGCCAAGGCTGGATATACAGAAGGAGCCAGACTGGAAAGGTTCCTGCTTGCTTCAACCGTAAACTCTGGCGGGGGCAGGGGCAGGAAAATATAAAATGAGATGATTCTTACTTTGGAAAGGGCTAGATGAAAGTAAGAAGAGAGATGGAGAGAGTGACTGGGAATCATTGTAGACAGAGCAGTGAGGAGAGATCTCTCCAGTGAGGTGACGTATGAACTGAGAGATGAGACAGAGCCAGGTGGTGAGGCAGGGAAAGAACCTTCCAGGTCTCCCCTTGCACACTGGAGTCTGGCTATGGCGAGAGTCTTGGTGCTGCAGAATTCAACCATGAACGTAGGATCAAAGGTGCTGATGCTGCTGGGGGGTGAGGAGGTTGACTATGACCCATGCTTCCCTAGTGTGTGACTTCCTTGTGGAAAACTAGATGTGCAGTACAGTAAGTCCCCTACATACGAACCTTCAAGTTGCAAACCTTCAAAGACACGAATGTGTGTTCCATCAACGTCAGGCATGAATGAAATTGCAGCTCGCCCTCCGTCTCCGATTGCTGATGATCCTTCAGCTCTACCATCTCCCACCTCCTCTCCCTCCTCCAGTCGGTAACTCTTCTTGCCTGCTCACTCGATCCAGCCCCTGGATGCCAGCTCTTGTACTGTACTACTGCACTTTTCAAGGTATGGTACTATAAGAATCAAAATGTTTTCTTTATTTTGTGTTTGTTTTTTATGCATTATCTCCCTCCTCAGTCGGTAACTCTTCTTGCCTGCTCACTCGATCCAGCCCCTGGATGCCAGCTCTTGTACTGTACTACTGCACTTTTCAAGGTATGGTACTATAAGAATCAAAATGTTTTCTTTATTTTGTGTTTGTTTTTTATGCATTATTTGTGTGAAAATTATTATAAACCTATTCCAGTACAGTACTATAGAGCCAACTGTGTTACTTGGGGACCTAGGCTAACTTTGTTGGACTTACGAACAAATTAGACTTATGAACGTGCTCTCGGGATGGAACTCGTTCATATATAGGAGACTTAGTGTACAGCAGGGGCAGGGTGCAGGTCGGGGTGCCTCTTTGGTTCCTTGGGTAGAACCTGTGTGTGCAAGATCAGCTAATAACAGACGGAGGAAGGTAAGGTGGGTAGCAACTGTCTGTTAGAGCTGCCAGTTCCCCTGTCAGCTGAGCCAGGCCTTCTCCTTCATTGGTTTGAAGACAAAGTGTGTGCAGGTCTCTGATTGCAGATTGATGCAAATTCACTCTGTAGTTAGCGAATCATCCCCCAGACTCTTTGCTACAGTTTTCAATCTGGTCTTTTTCTGCCGCTATCTGATGAAAACCATAGCAGGACTTGCTATCTTAAAAGAGAATAAACCACAACGTCTAAGGTTGTGTAGACTTTTTATGTTCCTGCTTTTCTAGCAGATATTTTTGTATATCTGATGACTTTGCAACAAGAACTTTCATAAGTCAGCTCTGTAGTGACACATCTTTGAGCACTCCCCAAGTTTGTTCCAAAGAGAGCCCAGAGAATGCATCTCTAGGGGTCCTGCAAGAAGACAAAGCTTGCGGGGTTTTTTGCATCAGATTTCCACAGTCATGAATCTATAACAGCAACGGGCATTAGCAAAGAGCCTCATTACCTCCCTTCCTGGGAGGGTGTCACAGATGGTGACTAGTGACAAACAGGGTGGTTTCCTTTGGCCTGCCTGACTCCTGTAAACAACACAAAGGATCTTTGGAAATGGAATCCTGGTTTTTCTGGTTCTCTGGTGCCATCTGGAGGTCTGATGCTAAATTCACATCCAATTATTTATTTCTACGAAACAAGTCCAAATGTGTGGCGAAGAGGAATAGTACGTAATTCATCAGTTCAGACTCTTTGTTGTATCCTTAAAGGTGAAGCGAAGCACTGGGCTGAGGAAATTATTTAGATACTTTTGACCACACGTCCTTCCTGATGTAAAATCAAATAGCACGGTTTATCGTTTGTTCGAATTGTGAGAAAGAATGAGCTATACAGATGGACTGCCTGCACCGAAAGGACTCGTAGGCAACCTTTTAGGGCTTGAGTAGACTCGGGTTTAAACTGCATTAGCCCAAGTTCACGTGTAAGGAGAACAACAGGAAAATATGTAAAGCATTTTTATTTAAGAGTGTGAGTTCTGAAGACAGTTTGCACTGGTTCGAATACCACCGCCACCACTTAACAAACTGTGTGATCTTAAATGAGTTATATAAATTATTTTTTTCCCTCCAAAATGAGTTTAATAGTCTGTACCCTAAAAGGTCATTGTGAGAATTAAATGATATAATGTGTGTAAAGTGCTTACCACAGAGCCTGGAGGGCAGTGCTCAACAAACACTAAGATGTATTAGGTGGCACCAGAAGCTTCTGAGCCCTCTACCCAAAGGCTTCTGAATAATGAAGCTTTCTAGTCCAGCTGGTGGGAGCAGGTTCTATGCCAGTGAAGACAGTGAGCCCTGGGTAGTGAGTACTTCCAGAAAGGGTTAAGTGTTCAGCTGACCACACTGGCCACGTGTGGAGGGGTATCATCAAGGCATGAGACCAGGTTGGACGTAGGCAGATGGCTTTGCTTCTGAAGACAAATCGTTGGAGTTCTTATTTGCAATTGGAAATGACACCCAATGCAATTCTAGAGAAGTCAGCCCATGGGACTTAATGTGTTGGTTGGAGCTGGAAGGTGAACAAGATCTGATCCCTCCCAAGGAGGAGTATTTTCATGTTTCACAGTAGAGTTGAGGACATTATACCAACACAGGCAGGATTCAGGTTTAGTACGGAGAATTCCGTCATAGGTGCACAAGAAAAAATGTCTGGACACACACAGAAGGAACCCAGAATCCCCAGATATGGATGGGATGGAAGAGAGGGCCACGGTCTCCAACGGGCTGCCCATTGGAGAAGCAACAAGATAGGCTGTGATTTAAAAACATGCTGCACACAGCATCTTTTTTTTCTTAAATTCACATTAACATAACGCACAAGTCAACTTCTGAAACAAGGAAACATTCTTATTATATTAGTGATTGTTATTCTTGCAAATATCAGTAATATCCTCTGATAATCATGCAGCCTTTGTAGTTTGAGTTGATAAACACAAAGCACCTTAGACAGAACTTAGCACACAGGCAGTGCTAAGTTTATTATTATTGTTGGCGTCGTTGTTGTTATCTTTAGAGGAAAATGGTCTCCAGTTACACTTGGATCTAAAGAGAATTTCTTCATAGCGTGTTGCAGCATATAGATGTGACTTTTTAAAATTTATTTATTTAGTTATTTTATTTTTCACTGTGTTGGGTCTTCGTTGCTGCGCACAGGTTTTTTCTAGTTGCGGCGAGCGGGGTTACTCCTCATTGGGGTGTGCGGGCTTCTCACTGCTGTGGTTTCTCTTGTTGCGGAGCACGGGCTCTAGGCACACAGGCTTCAGTAGCTGTGGCACGTGGGCTCAGAAGTTGTGGCTCGTGGGCTCTAGAGTGCAGGCTCTGTAGTTGTGGCGCATGGGCTTAGCTACTCTGTGGCACGTGGGATCATCCCAGACCAGGGATCGAACCTGTGTCCCCTGAGTTGGCAGGCGGATTCTTAACGACTGCGCCACCAGGGGAGTCCTAGATGTGACTTTAAAACATATCCAATATAAGATTCTCTCTTCAATGAAGAAAGTAAATTATTGCTTTGAGAAAAATTAAGCTCTTTATGATCAAGCTGTTTGTCCCATAATTGAATCCCTGATATCACCTTCTCAACCTTAAAAATTGTGATCTTTGCTCTTTAGGTGACAAATTCACGCTACTTAAGACATTGACCACTCAAGGGTGTAACTCGATTTATTGAAGAGTCGAAACTAAATAAGCACAACAGGAAATGGTTTTTGTTTTTCTCTCATCTTTGCTTTCAAACTCAATAAGTCGGATCTCTCCTTTCTCATCCATTTAAGGATGCTTTGGGCAAATCTCATAGCTTTTCAGTCACTTTCCAGTATTTATGTGATAGTTAACAGCCCAGTCTAACCCAGTTGGTTTTGAATTTCAATCACTTACCAGATCTCATGTCACCTGTCTCCTGTTCCCCAGGACCTGCCAGGCATCAGACCAGAGACTTGAGCATAATATGATACACGCTCTCTGGAGCACTTCTCCCTCTCTCTTTTGTCCTCCCACCTTAGGGCGGGGGAGGATAAATCAGAGAAAAGGTGCAAAGATGTTTTTATTTAATTGGCGTTATTGCTGTTCTGGCAGCCAATGTGCTCTGTACAGGAGGCTATTTTGTGAGACACGCATGTGTTCCTTTGGGGACTCCATGGGTGGCTTCCTCATGCTCATTTTCTTTATTACTTGGGAGAGTCACTCCAGCTTAATCCCTCAGTAAGTCCCCTCCCCAGCTCCTGCCTCCAGAGAGATGCCCTTATCCTCTTGTTTTCTGGTGAGCCTACAGCTACTCTTGCTTGACTGACAGCCCACTTTGGTGAGATACCATCAAAGTGACTCAAGCCTGACACCCTTCCATGGTGTCCACTTGAAAAGCAGGAAATCTGCCCACCGTGTCCCACCAGATAAAAGGGATGGAGATGGAGGGCGCTCGCTGTTGCCCCTCTATCTGCCATCTCCCTCCCCTCTTTTCTTTTGTTTGAACAGGCACAGATCGCATATAGGAGCAATTCACCGCCTACACAGATGTCTAGCCAGGGAATGAGAAGCCCGCTGCCCCCCACTCACACGGACATTATAGTTTGGGGGTTCTTTTAATACATTTATTTATTTATTTATGTATTTATTTATTTTTGGCTGCGTTGGGTCTTCGTTGCTGTGCACGGGCTTTCTCTAGTTGCAGCGAGTGGGGGCTACTCTTCGTTGTGGTGTGCAGGCTTCTCACTGCAGTGGCTTCTCTTGCTGTGGAACATGGGCTCTAGGCACGCCGGCTCAGTAGTTGTGGCTCACAGGTTCAGTAGTTGTGATTTGCGGTCTCTAGAACACAGGCTCAGTAGTTGTGGCACACAGGCTTAGTTGCTCCGCGGCATGTGGGATCTTCCCAGACCAGGGATCAAACCCGTGTCCCCTGCATTGGCAGGCGGATTCTTAACCACTGTGTCACCAGGGAAATTACACAGACATTACTGAATGTCCAAATCTCTGTGAGTCTTAGAGCACTTCTCATTTTGCCTGGAGGAGAAGTGTGCAAAGCCCCAGGCTTTGGCTATGACTCTGCAGGGTCCCCTCCCTTCCTCAGTCCTATCCTCACCTACACTGCAGGCTGTGGTAGACAGGGGGTACCCAGGCCAGTTCTTCCATCTCTTGGCAGTTTCTGGGCAGGCCCTGTGCATTCAGCCCTCCTAACCTCTGATTTCCACCACTAGATATTAGTTTCAAGGTAGTAACGTAAAAATACAAATGGGGGGCTTCCCTGGTGGCGCAGCGGTTGAGAGTCCGCCTGCCGATGCAGGGGACGCGGGTTCGTGCCCCGGTCCGGGAAGATCCCACATGCCGCGGAGCGGCTGGGCCCGTGAGCCATGGCCGCTGAGCCTGCGCATCCGGAGCAACAGTGAGAGGCCTGCGTACCGCAAAAAAAAAAAAGTCCATGACATTGACTCCTCCAACTAGATAAATGATAGTTGTATGAACTGAATGTTTATACCCCAAAGTCATATGCTGAAATTCTACTCCCCACTATGATGGTCTTTGGCAAAGTAGCCTTTAATGTGGCTGATCAATCATTTGCTAAAAAAAATTAATGTGAATGTGAACCAAAGACCTAATTGGTCATCTCAGTGGAATCCTGGAGTAGCAATGGGATTATACCAGCAGACACATGGCCAGCTGGGACTAAAGGAAACAGAGACAATAGGACAGAATGAAGGTAGGCTTCAAACATGCACTATTCTTCAGCACAAAGGGGAGGTTGACCATGAAAGCAATTCACAGGTCATCAAGGCCATACCTCAGCTTCAATAAGCCAGCCAGTCTCTGCCCAGAGCCATGGGAGTGGGATCTCCCAAAGCCAGGGGGCAGGGCCACTCAGAGCCTTGGGGACACTACTTTCACAGGAAGATAGAATGAATGTACTTTGAGGTAAGAAGGGCAGGAATTTGGTGGTGGTTGGGCATGAATGTTTGTGTTTCCCCCAAATTCCTGTTGAAGCCTTAATCCCCAGTGTGATGGTATTTGGAAGTGGGACCTTTAGGAGGTAATTCAGTTGAGCTGAGGTCATGAGGGTAGAGCTCTCATGATAACATTAGCTCTCTTATAAGAAGAGGAAGAGAACAGAGCCCACTCTCTCTCTGCCACATGAGGCTACAGCAAGAAGATCGCTGTCTACAACCCAGGACAGGAACCTTAATCAGACATCGAATCCGCTGGCACATTGATCTTGGACTTCTCAGAACTGTGAGAAATAAATATCTGTTGTTTAAGCTGCCCAGCTTATGGTATTTTGTTATAGCAGCCCAAGAAGAATAATATAATAGGATATACGGGGTGGGGGAGTAGGGCATATATATCTCTTTCTGGGGAAAATCTGTAACATGCATAAACGTCAAGGTTGTTTGAGAATTGGATGGGGGAGTTAGTCTAGTATAGTTCATCTCTGATGTCAGTGTAGTTAAGAGTCAGTTTTTCTATTTGTTGAATAAATGTAAAAAATAAAAGAGAGAGAGAGAAAGAGAGAGAGAGAATCATCCAGGCCCATGGACTTTACCCCCATAGCATATGATTCAGTAAATAGTAGGGTCCAAGGACCTGAATCCTCAACAAACATCCCAAATGATTGATACAAGTGATCCATGGACCTGACCTTTAGAAAGACTACCTTAGATCATGTTTAAGACCTCTCTGAATCCTAAAATCTGATTCCACGAATTTCATATGACTGTCGGGTCACTGGAAGGACTTTGTCTGACACAAGGTGACAGCATGTCAGGGATTTTCTGGCAGTTGTTTCCACACTTGATGAGACATTGAACCCATCAATCTTTAAAACCCCGTCCCATTTTTAAAATGTGTCCATTCATTGTGCACAGCTCACAAGCATTCTTTACCTGGGACCACTAGTGTCCCTGGAAAGAAAGGAGCTGACACATGGAGACACTGCTGTCCTCCACAGGAGAATCTGTCACTCCACAGGTCAGAACTAGGAGAGGGATTGTGGTCCAGGATGACAATAGAGGCAGAGAAGTCTCCCTCAGACATACTCAGCACCAAGTTCAATGAAGCGCAGCAGGTGATGATCTGACCACTACTGCATGAAGCACGTCCTGCAAGAGATTCTGGATTTGAGCCCTGGAAGTTATGGCAGCTTCCCCAAAACACCTGTTCAGAGAGGACATCCCCATGCTCTTACCTGGCGGCTGGACAGAACAGAAGCCACTCACACCGTACTCTTAGTGTTGGGAAATGGCCGATAAAGAATTTCATGTCACAGGTAATTACAGGAGCTCTCTCTCCAACAAGAGTTACCCGAGAAAAACCAAGAGAGCTAAGAAATACAGTATTGTAAAGGATTGACTGCTAATTTACAAGAAGCCTGAAGTGTATCTAAGATGAGCCATCTTCTAGAAAACATCCACAATGAACAGAAAAGACCGAGGATACTCAACATTTTCCCACAATGATGTCCTCATTGGACAAATGGAATATTCCATTTAAAAAATATTTCTTGGAGTCAACACACTTCTTGAACAATGAACACTGAAGTTAAATAAATAATAATAATAATAAAACAAATGATTTTCTGGAGAATAATAAGCAATACTCTGAAATTACATTATATTTGTTAGCTCTCTCTCTTTTAAATCAAATTATTTTTCCCACTTCAATTCAAAAAAATCTTCCTGTAATTCAATCGAATAATTTGATAAGTCAAATATCACTGTGAGGTTTATAGTAAAAAACACAATAAAATAAAGACTGCAATCACTTGGGCTTCTTTTCCTAACCTCTAGGATAGCTGACACAAAATCCAAGTAGGAAAAAAAATCATCCTTCCACCACCATGGAAGAGGGCTGGGAGGGCCCTGAGTTGGTCTGAATTTATTCAAGTGACCTTTCCTGAATACATCACTAAAATCAGGGAGATTGTCATAGTGAGCGGCTTATGCCAGTCAGGACCCGCTCCTGGAACTGGACAAAGGTCCCTCTGAATGACACCTCATGGCTGCTCTCCAGTGGTGGCAGTGATGCTGGACAGACCAGTAACAGTGTCCACTATACTCTTGGTGACACTTTTCCCAAGTCCTCTTCTTTTTCCCCCCTGTAGTAAACTGAATTGTAATCCCCAAAGATATCCAGGTCCTAGTCACTGGAATACGTGGATGACAAATCCCTGGACCTTATATGGCAAAAGGGATTTTGCAGATGTGATTACCTAAAGGACGTTGAGATAGGGAGATTATTCTGGATTGTTCAGGTGAGTCCGACGTAACAACAGGTATCCTTATAGGAGTGAGGCAGAGGGGGATTAGACACAGAAGAATAAGGCAAGGTAAGGACTGAAGCTAGATGCTACCCTGCTGGCTTTGAACGTGAAATAAATGGACATAAGCTAAGGAATAAAGGAACACAGCTCTAGAAGCTGGAAAAGATAAGGAGAAAATTCTCCCCTAGATGCTCTGGAGGGAGGGTGGACATGCAAACACCTTGATTTAGGTTCAGTGAAACTGATTTTGGACTTCTGACCACCAGAACTGTAAGATAATAAATGTGGTTTTTTTAAGCCATCAAGTGTGTGGTAATTTGCTACAGCAGCCATAGGAAACTAATACACTCCCCAATTCCCTGATTTTTTTAACCAAAACACACTCAAATCTCTGCTGCAACTTCCTATCCTACGCACTATCTTCATCATGTAGATTGCCCAAGCCCATCCCTCAGTACTTTTCCCTGCTCCTCTATGCTCCAGGACATTCTTCTCCATGTAATTTTTTATTCTGCAGCACACACACACACAAATCTAGGAACTGGTCAAAAAGAGAGAGGCTCTAAGAGCTAGAAGAGGCTGAGTGTAGGAAGGGAGAAAATTGGCTTTGCCACTGAGGATTCTCTTTGTAGACTGAGGTGAGTCACAGGCGTGGAGAGACTGTGGACAACTAAGCATTAATAGTTGGGTCCTGCCAAAGATGGTCAACCAAGTAAGAATAAATTTAAAAAACAATTGCCCCAATAATAAAAGGAAATACACAATGAAGAAACATAATTGGCTAATGAATATATAAGACATTATATGGTTAGTTTACCTACTAATAATCAAACAAATGCAAATTTAAACCACACCATGATTGCATTTTCACCTAACGAATTGTCCGTCCGAGATTAAAATCATTGCCTGATATTTTGGAAATAAATGTTCACTCTCATAAATTGCTTACTGAGAAGTAAATTGGTGAAGACTTTTTTTTTTTCTTTTGCGGTACGCGGGCCTCTCACTGTTGTGGCCTCTCCCGTTGCGGAGCACAGGCTCCGGACGCGCAGGCTCAGTGGCCATGGCTCACGGACCCAGCCGCTCCGCGGCATGTGGGATCTTCCCGGACCGGGACACAAACCCGTGTCCCCTGCATCGGCAGGTGGACTCTCAACCACTGCGCCACCAGGGAAGCCCTGGTGCAGACTTTCTATTAAGATTTTTTTTTTTTTTTTTTTTTTTGATGTGGACCATTTTTAAAGTCTTTATTGAATTTGTTACAGTATTGCTTCTGTTTTATGTTTCGGCTTTTTTGTCCGTGAGGCATGTGGGATCTTAGCTCCCTGACCAAGGATCAAACCCACACCCCCTGCATTGGAAGGCAAAGTCTTAACCACTGGACCACAGGGAAGTCCTGGTGCAGACTTTTTGGAGTACAACTTGTGATCAATATCAAATCTCTTTAAAATACGCATTCTGTTGAATCAGCTATCCTACCTTTAGGAATTTATCCTTAGGAAATAATCATGAACACGTGTAACATTCAACTTTAGCCACAAAAATGTCCTCAGTAGAATTTTTATAACAACAAAAAAAATTAAATTGTAGAAATAATATATGGGTGAAATAATTTATGCTCCATCCATACAGTATATTATTTAAGTCCTTTTTGCCAAATAGCAAGGTAGCATCAGTTACCTCTCTGTCCTTTGCATAGGTCTGTTTTATATTAGTCTTAATATCTTAGTTCTCCAACTTTCATCTTCTAGCCAAAAATCTAGCCACAATTTAATAAATTTCAAAACTTTTATCTGCTAAGAAAGGTAAAAACCAACTGGTTCAGCCCTACCCCTGGGTCCGCCACATTTTCACACTTTCTTGAGACTCTTTTTCTTGTCTTCCAGCACCAGCTTTAATGATCTGCTTTCTTTCCAAAACTGTATATCACAAAGAAGGTGTTTTATCACTTCAAGAGATCTGCACTCGGCACAGCTCAAGGTAAACAGCCGTCCTGAAACAGGATTCTGCTGGCCTCACTCATGAGGTATGAGAACGGTTTCCTGCATTAACCCTGCTCAACTTCAGAGTTGTAATATGCCCTCCCATGGAATGTTTTATGGACTAAACACCACCTTTTCTGGGCTTGTGGCTGCCACTCCTGTTTGGTTTTGTTTAAATTTGCCTTGTATACATTTGCCCATCTTTTCCTTTCAACCCTTCTCCATTGTGTCATTTTGGGTGTGTCTCTTATAAACAGAGAGTCGCATTTTGCTTTTGATCCAACGAAGTATTTTTCTCCTTATAGGTTAGTTAAACCCATTAGTAGTTATTTATATGACATGTTTTGTATCAGTTCTGTCATATTCTTTTCTGCTATAGTTCCTGTTTTATCATTTTAAAAGTCTTTTGCTATGTGGAGTGTGTGTGTTTGGTTTTCTAATACAGGTATATCCCTCTTGCTGAAAGCTTGCTTTATGCCACTTGGCTTTTACGAAAGACCTTGCATTAGTACCTGGAGAGAAATTCGAAGAGGAATTTTACTTTTACCGGAAAAGCCATTGCCATACTGATGTAGGTCTTTCCTAAAAGTAAGTGACCTAACTTGAACCTTTGGAAATCAGGGGATACTCTCCACTTTACACCACTTCAGCTTGAGAAAGCTTTCATAGGAAGGCTCTACTTGGTGCTTTCAGGTGTCAGGGGAAACCTGTATTTCTAAAGGTCTGTATGTGAGTTCTAGTGGTTACCTATATGACATCACTGAATACCATCATGTCTTGATTTCTTTAGATTCAGTGAGAACAAAAAGTGATAAATTAGCAAAGTTTTCTTCCTTTCCCCCACTCCCTTTCCTACAACCCCACTGTAGTTTATAATTTTATATCTCTCCCTGTTGCTTTTGAACTACTAAATAATGTGATTACTTGACTTAAATTAAGCTTTAACTTAATGGCTTTGGTTCCCAACTCTCACAGACTAGGTGCTAAGTATTCTTGTTTTATCTTCCCACCTTGAATCGGTTTCTCTCATCCAATTCTGTTGCTTATATCAAATATTATATCTCAGCAAATATAATATTTCTATTCTTCTCTAAACCCTTTCCTCTGCATTATTTTACTCTTACTTCTACAATTAAATATATTTCTTGCTCATCACTGGTCCTTCTGTCATAGTATGCTCAGCCATTGTTTTTTTCAATGAGATGCACCCTTCGGTGGTTTCCTCAAAAGAGTCTGAGTTCTTAATTACCCACAAGCATGCCTGTAGCCCTTACACTTGCATTACATTTCACTTGGAAGTAAAATCCTTGGATTTTCCTTTCTTTTGTTGAGCATCTACAAGTCTTGTTATGCTCTCTTCTGGCTTTGAAAGTTGCAATGGACAAATCTGAAGCCAGCCTGAGTTTTTTTCCACCTATAAGTGATTTTATTTTGCTTGGACACTTGAAAGGGTCCTTCTTTATCTATAAGGTGCAATACTTTTATTCAGATATATCTTGTGTTTTTGCCCATAGGTCATTTTTCCTTGATACAAGATATGTCTTTCACATGTTTTGTTTCAGGAATGCTCTCTTGGATTATAACTTTAAATATCAGTTCTGTTCCGTTGATTTAGTTTTCTCACTGGAGATACGTTGGAGCCTCTTTACTCATCATTTTCTCCCCAATCTTTAATTTTTTCTTCTTTGTGTTCACTGTTTGCATTTCTGTCTCGTGTCTTCACTGTGTTTTCCACAGTGCCTATTTTTTCCTGTGCTCCTTCCAGTTTTATCCTTTAACCTGTGATGCTTGTCTCTGTTCTCTCTCCATCTCCCTTGTGTTTCTGCTCCTGAGACTCCTTGATGCTCATGAAGGCTTAAAAAAAAATTCTTGGCAAATTACTTGGTCACTATTTTTATCTCTTTTGAGTCAACGTTGTTATGGTGTGTGTTCTCCATCTCTTGGCAGTTTTACTCCTGTTTTCTTCCATATTTTTCTTTTAAAGAAAAATGTTATATGGCTGCTCCACCAGTTTGCTTTTTCTTCATCATGGAATCATTTTTTAAGACCAGCTCTTTTATCTACTTATTTATTTATTTAAGACTTACTATTTCTTCCACCTTTTCTGCTACCTTAGAAATTGGCTGCATCATGTGCGTATGGTTCTCCTGTGTGATTCCTTGAAATTCCCATTCCCTCTGCTTCTCCAAACCAAATCAGGCCCAGGAAGGCTTCTGCCACCAGCCTTGCTCCCTGCAGTTCCTGCACCTGTTACTGCAGATGAGGTGTCTATGGTGTTCCCCTTCAGGGCACACCTCTGACTTTCAGGAGGGAGGTCTTGCTGCTCCTTTCTGAGATCTGCTGGCACTGGACTGTCTCTTTACTCTGCATGTTTTCTCTTTCTTCAGTATGTGTGTTTTCTGTCCACTCTCAACTGCTTTCTAAGTTCCCTAAAAATGGAGACAGTAACTTCCCCCGACACCCCGATTTTCCTTGTCTCATGGGGGTTATTTGGGAGGAAATGTGGTTTTTAAAAAATTGTTAGTTCGTCCAAAACAGCATTTCTAATAGTGTATTCTAGAGACCACTACTTTATAGGAAAAAGAGTTACTCAAAATAATGGAAAAGTTTGGAAAATATTGGATTAAACTAGTAAAGACCTCTTTACTATAGGACAGTCTCAGATACTTTTGTATGCTATTGGATTTGTCAATCTCCAACACTTACTGTAATATTTCCCCTTGTCCCACAGCTGCCCCTAATAAACTATAGTGTGCAAGTTAGGAAGCCTGATCTAAAACGTTTCTCTCAACCATCACTTGACCTATTTGCCCTTAACATTGATGTTCTGCATATCTGGTGGGAGATGAGCCTCAGAGTGCCTGAGGGCAGTTCCCTCCCCCAGGGGCACAACCTAACCCCAGAGGAGTCTGGTGAGCCGCAGGGGACCCCATCATGGGCTTGGATTCTTTGGGACACAGCAAGACCCTGTGCTGGGATAAAGAGAGCCCAGGAGGGCAGCAGGCACAGGAGACCTTGATGGAGATGTGATATTGAACATGGGAGGCAAGGGCCGTTTCACAAGGAACAAAGCAGGAGCTCAGTCTTTGGAATCTGAGTGCACAGTCAAAGAGTAATCCGGCTGATTTCACGAGCCAGCTAAGTGTCCCAGGTCCTCATATTTCCTGTCTCCAGTCACTGTTGCTGCAGGTGATAATGAATCCTGGTTATAAACAGAAAGGGAATTGGGCAACAGAGAGGGAAAGGAAGAAAGACTGTGAATCTTTCCTTTCAGAGGCTCCCAAATCCTAAAACGTCATACCTAGCTTTTAATGCTAGAAATTTCCTTAATGTGGTTTGAAGCTTCATTTCACATTTGGATGTAGAAAACATCCAAGTCAAAGACAGATGGTTACCTAGGAGATTACTTTCCCTTTGGAAAGTGAGATATGGAAAGAAACAGAGAATAACCTAACTTGAGAAGGTCACCCCTAATAGTAGAGAGATGCTGGCATGAACAGCCAGGGAAGATGGGCAGGTCTGCACAGCCTTCTAACTTTTCCTGCAATTCTGATACCATGATATTTGAGAGTCTTTAAAAGAGCTACAGCTTTCAACCACTGAGCTCCCATCTCCCAGAGGTACAGTGGTAATTCTCATACAGTTACACCGTTGTGAATGAGCTTGGGCCATTCACACAGAGTAGGCCTGCTGTTTCTCCCAGGTAGACCAGAAAGCCCTGGAGCTTCCTCTCTTCACTGTTACCTCAGGACTTGCCCTCCTCACTACCCTCTCCCTCAAAGACGTCTGTGGTGGGCAGAATTCTTGAGATGGCTCCAAAGAATCCCACCTCCTGGTGCACACACCCTGGGTAACCCTCCCCCTGAGTGTAGGCAGAACTTGTGGCTAGGATGGGATTACACTCTCCTGATGATATGTCATGTTCTACAGCAAGGGTGAAGGGATGGCCCTGCCATGATGGCATTACATTATGTAAAACTCCATCTTAGCAGACAGGAGGGAGGGACTCCCCTGCTGACCCTGAAGAAATAAGCAGCCGTGATGTGAACAGCCTACAGAGACGGCCACACAGCAGGGGAACCGGAGGAGTGGAGGGCCTCTTTCCTACAACGTCAAGGAATTATATTCTGCCAACAACCACATGAGCTTTGCAAAGCACCCCAAGATGCAGATGAGACCACAGCCCCAAATGACACTTGATTTCAGTCTTGTGATGCCCTGAGCAAGAAACTCAATTGAGCTCAGAATGCCCAGTTGACTTCTGACCTACAGAAATTATGAGATAAAAAATGAGATAATAAAGATGCAGGGACTATCTTTGACTTTTGCAAGGTGAGAAGAGAGTTTACATTTTGATTATTTGATGGCAGGAATCCCTTTTAAAACAGGGCCAGTCTGCATGATGCATTTAACAATCACCCTTTTCAAATATAGCCATAATCCCCACAAGATTTCTTGATGTCTCTGGGGTCAGATAAACCATCACATTTCACAGTGGCGCCCTGTATATGAAAGTGATAAACATAACCTGGAAGCACGGCAGTGGCTAAAAATATGGAGCTGGCAGCCATTCGCTGAAATGATTTTTTGCTTTTAATTCATTGCATAAAATGCTAATGTCCAAATTCAGGCAGGTAGATCTTACCAACCATCAAGAGCTTCAACCGTGCTAACAGCTAAGTATGCACTTTCAAACCCTACTTTGACTGCTCCAGAAACTTACTGGGTTGCTTTAATGTCTCTGTTACTGTTTCCTTTGTGTCATTTTGTTTTTCTTTAAACACATAGCTGTGTGATCTTGGGGAAGTTATATTATTTCCTTGAGACTTGGTTGCCTTCTCTGTGAATATCTGGGTATAATTTTAGTATTGCTCAATAGAATTTTCGGTGATAATGAAAATATTCTATATCTGTACTATGCAAAGCAGTGTTCAACAGCTACATGGAGCTAATAAACATTTTTGAAATATGAAAAAAAAAATGGGTGTTGTTTTAATCCACTAGATTTGTGGTGGAAGAGGAAACTACATGGAATACATGGAATAGGAAACTAATGCAACTTTGACACCCAGTTTAACAGCTCGGATGTCAACCTGCACAAGAACCACCCAGCCATTGTCCTGACCTTTTAGATTCTCAGACCATCTCAATTTCCATAAAATTTTAAATTCTTTATTCCACTTTAGCTACCACTATCGTAATAGCACTTAGGACCTTGCCATGGCCTAGATCTAATACACCTCTGTATCCTTGTCTCCATCCCTCCTATCACTATCTTAGTTGGGCCCATGTTAGCTTTTAACCTTCCCCTGCCCACCCAATCCATTTCCTAGGACACCAGGGTGCTCTTTCTAAATGCATATGACTTAAATGTTGATGCTCAGGACAAAATCGAAGCTCCTGGTAGTAATTTACATTGTGGTCTAAGATTTTGTTCCTTTTTAAAATTGTACCCACTCTTACCTCATATGTAATGATCAGCCACTCTCTCCTCCGTCCCAGTGCACTTCCCCTGGCTAACACCTACACCTCCTTGAGGTATCAGCTCAGATGCATCCTGTTCTACAATACCCACTGGAGTCTCCAGGTATCCCAGGTGTTCCAGAGCACACCCTACTTGCATAGCATCTAACACCCTGTACGCCCCTGTCTGCACAACTGCCCCACTAGACTGTGAACTCACTGGGGGCAGGGACTGTGCCATGTACCAGTGTATCGTCACTTCCCAGCACATAGTAGGCCCTCCCCTGAGTAAAAGAATGAATAGATATCTCTGCATAGTTCACTGTACAAGTTGAAATCCCCTTCCAAATGGATGAATGAAACCTGCCCTGCTCAACTGAAGCTAACAAGCTGTGTTTATGTTTCTTGTGGAAGACATTGACAGCTAAGCTGCTCCTCTAAGTTGACTTTTAGGTTGCTTGATGTTCACAGTAGTAAGAGTGACTGCAGAGCTGAATTTAGCCACAAGGTGGAGACTATCCTAGTCCTGGAAAGCATCCCAGCTCCTGGAACTTCTGTACTCAACAATTTTCGGATGAATACCTTAATTCACTTCTAGTCCAGCCTCTGGCCCCATCTATAAAATGGAGGGGTCACATAGAGGTCATAGAGCCTGTTTTCTGCAGACAGGAAGGAGAGATTCTCCTGCTGATCTTGAAGAAATAAACAGCTGTGATGTGAACTGCCTATGAAGAGTGCCACAGAGCAGGGGACCACGTAGGGCCAGACCTATTGAGGAGTTTAGACTGGATTTGGAAGAATTCAAATTAGTAGTTTCTTATGGGATGAAGGTGACAGCACTATTTAGTCTCCTTAACAAGGTAACTCAGCATGTCCTGGACGTCCCACTGAATGGAATGGGGTAATGGGCTGAGCAGTAGGGCCAGCGTGCAGCAAAAGGGTAGGGAGCATCGCTTTCTTTCTGGCCTTAAAGGTCATGTCTTCAGGATGAGAGCCCCTAAAAGTTTCAGGTATCCCTCCTACCTACCCATACCCGCTGAGTAGGACAAGGTCTGGTATCAGTTGATTACCACAGGGAAAGATCTTCCCAATCGGGGAATGTGAATGTGAAGAGGGAAAGTCTAGCTTCTGTATTCTTTTTTTTTTTTTTTTTTTGGACGATTTTTGGGTGCGTTGGGTCTTCGTTGCTGTGCATGGGCTTTCTCTAGTTGCGGCGAGCGGGGGCTACTCTTTGTTGCAGTGCACGGGCTTCTCATTGAGGTGGCTTCTCTTGTTGCAGAGCATGGACTCTAGGCATGTGGGCTTCAGTAGCTGTGGCACGTGGGCTCAGTAGTTGTGGCTCGTGGGCTCTAGAGCGCAGGCTCAGTAGTTGTGGTGCACAGGTTTAGCTGCTCCGTGGCATGTGGGATGTTCCCAGACCAGGGCTCAAACCTGTGTCCCCTGCATTGGCAGGCGGATTCTTAATCACTGTGCCATCAGGGAAGTCCTAGTTTCAGTATTCTGACGTAAGTCTCTCCAAGTCCAAGGTGGCAGGAGTTGTCTTCTCAATGTGGCCTTGTCATCACTGGGCTTCAGCATCTGGAAAGGAAAATGAGTCTGTGTACATCCTACACACCCCCCCACCCCCC
>NW_006798027.1:2248141-2249863 GCF_000442215.2 Lipotes vexillifer
CACCCACCCACACACACACACACACACACACACACACTGAGATCACCTAGTTTCCATCACTTGTATCCTGGACTCTATTGTACCTTCCTGCATAGCCCCCGCCCCCAAAAAGGCCAGACAATGAGACATCAGTCCTTCACTACAGAACCAGAAGACAAAGGTTGCAGATACTTGACTGTGAAATTCAAAAGCTCAATGGCATTGAGATGGGCAACTTGTCTAAGTAAATGATAGGAAGGGTTGTTATTTCCTGCCTTTAGATACCAGGAAGCCGGGGGAGAGCCAGAGAAGGAAGGGACAAGGCAGACAAGAGAGAATGAGACCCAAAGATCTCCAGCAGCACAGTGAGCAGGCATCGCAAGTCAGCATAATCTTAGAGCCCGTTTGTCTTTCATTTCATCATCAAGGGAAGACCAGAAATGGAGGACAGCCATCACTGCTTTCAGTTATCCAAGGAGAACATCTATGTTGTGAGAATTTGCCCTATAGCCTCCATCCAAACCATGCCATGTAGATATCCCCCCCTCCTATGGTACAGAACACATTTCAGCTGTGCCACATACACAGGATGGGGTCCTGGATGCCTACAGAATTGTGGAGTCTAAAGGAGTTACCCTCTTAGCACATCAATGTGTGACATTAGCAGGATATTATCAACAAGGAGAGCTTACCCCAGCTTTGGTGCCCAGAGTGTTTATTGGGGTTTCATTATGTAGGCATGATTGATTGAATCATTGGCCATACGGTTGAACTGAACCTCCAGCCCCGCTGCCATCCTGCGAGATTGGGCTGATACTACCTGCCTCAAAGCTTCACCCCACTTAATCACACAGTTGGTCTTTCTTACAGGACCAGTCCCCTTCCTGAGTCATCTGCTTAGCATAAACTATCAAATGTGGCCCCATGAATAACAAAGATACTTATTTATTTATTCATTCTTTCAGTCAGTCACTCATTCATTTATTTGGTTGTGTCAGGTCTTAGTTGCGGCAGGCATGCTCCTTAGTTGTGGCTTGAGGGCTCCTTAGTTGTGGCATGTGAACTCTTAGTTGCCGCATGTATGTGGGATCTAGTTCCCTGACCAGGGATCGAACCCAGACCCCCTGCATTGGGAGCACAGAGTCTTAACCACTGCGCCACCAGGGAAGTCCCCAAAGATACTTCTATCCTGCAAGAAATTCCAAAGGTTTAGCATCTACCTACCTTAATAACAAAGACACTCCTATTATGCAAGAAATTCCAAACGTTTAGAGCTATAGGGGCAAGGGTCAGCCATACAGTTGATTACACACCAGCTAAAATAATAAGGATCATGACAAGAGTTGGTTGTAGGATGTGTCCATTTTCGATGCCAGATCATAGTTACAAGGACAGTGATGGTTGGTAACGTCAGAGTGTGTGAGGATCAAAGGGCCCAGGAGGTGGGGTTAGGAAATAGGGGGCTAATGCATAGCAAAGTCTCAAAGTGTGAAAGAAGGATGGGGAGAATCCTGCCTTCTGGCTTAAAGGATTGGAATCCGTGGACTCTTTCAAAAGCTGTCATCTTCCAATGCTCTTGTGTGACCTGGCACTGACATCTCTATTGTTGCTCCCAGATTTTCCTGGAGTACCTCAGTCTTCAAGTACTGACCTGCTGTCCAAACACACATTAAAACTCTTCTTTGTGGGCTTCCCTGGTGGCGCAGTGGTTGAGAGTCCGCCTGCCGATGCAGGGGACACGGG
>NW_006798027.1:2250272-2252997 GCF_000442215.2 Lipotes vexillifer
AAAAAAAAAAAAAAAAAAAAAAAAAAAAACCACTAAAAGAAAAAGAGTAGCTTGGAGATGTCATTCTGAAAGACCGGCAGTCTGTTCCAAACCATCTAATCATTCAGTTTGTCATGTAGATAAATCTCGGACTGGTCCATTCAACCAGCCCTCCCAATATGCCTGGTCGTGCCTCTACCATATGAAGGGACCCAACCCCAGCCTGGAGATGAGGTCTCCTGTGAAACAGAGATAAGGAAGGTTATAATGAAAGGTTGGCTGTGGCCTAATGAGTCAATAGATTATTCACTGGGAAGTCAGAATTCTAATGCAAATTTATAGTTCTATTCCCAAAGATGCTTTGTTTGTGTTGACCTGTGTTTTCATTTGAAATGGCTTTCTCGTGATCCCTGTTCTCCAGGAGCTCATGATATCTTTGGAACAAGGCAGTGCTGCGATAGATAGCCTACTTCTTTCTGTTCTGAGTAAGACACCGAGGGCTGCCTTGGGAAGACACTTGGCTAGACTTCCACCTATTTGTCTGCATCAGGGCTGGCGGACAATGTAATTGCATTTGCTTCATTTCCTATACAGTTTATAGGAAGATCATCGAGCAACAGGAAAGAACAGAAGTCAGAATATGTGAGAATGATACTGAAAGTTTTAGGCTGGCCATTGGAATTAGAAAAACCAGAAAGGTCTGCTTCAAGGACTTACAAAAAGGTCTGAAACAAGGCTGTAATTCTCTCAGGGATTGTCATTCCTTCAGCCAATATTCTTCAGGAGATTTTTATTACAAAATAGATCATCAGTCATATCAATAAAGACTACTACATAATTACATTGTGATTACATAGTAGATATTATACATTAAGTCTCGGTCTGTGATCATCATTAAAGAAGCTGTGTTCAACACAATAAAAATTAGTATCTGGCTCATATCCGAGACTTCTGTGGTTCCGGTGATGTTCCAGAGAAGCTCTTCTCCGTGTAGTGACTCAGAGATCCAGCTTACTTTCATCTGTGGCTCTGCCATTCTCACCCCATAACCTCCATGGTCACTGCCAAAGGAGATAAGACATGCAGATGGGTTATAACAGCTCTTAAATGGTCTATACATATAACACATTTTACTTTGGTTCATATGTCATTAGAACCAGGCACAGGACCTGGACTAATCACAAAGGTGCTGGGAAATATAGTCTCCCCCATGTGTCCATGAAGGACAGAAAAATCAGATATGGGTGAGACCTGGTTGCCTCTTCCTTTTTGGCTCATAACCGTCCTTATTATCAGGGTTATATTAGAGGTATACTATTATATTTAATAGATGTAAATAGCACACAGGAGGTACTCAGTGAAAGCTAGCTTTTGTCATCATTTATTATTCCATGTCATTACTCATTACAATAAACATGTGGTTTGCACAAAAGAAGTAGCATAAAAATAAAAGGAGGAAATGACATTTGGAAAGGCAGCTTAGAGCTTTATTTCCCCCCCAGTACTTGACAGTACCACGTTTTTTAAAATAAACTTTAATTTTATAATACTTTTATATTTAAAGAAAAATTGTAGAGATAATACCCCACACCCAGTTTCCCCCATTATTAATATCTTACATTCGTACGGTACATTTGTCACAGTTAATGAACCAGTGCAGATACATTATCATTCATTAAAGACCATACTTTATTCAGATTTTCTTAGCTATTACCTAGTGACCTTTTGCTGTTCAGGAATCCCACCCAGGATCCCACATTACATTTAGTCATCATTTCTTTTGACTAGAACATGTCACCCCAAAGTATGTCACTTTGGCATATTGCTTATTTTGGATTAAAGGCACTTAAGAAACAGCCAGTACAAGAAAGACACTCTGGCCCTCCTTTGTCCCTCTAAAAACAGGAGACAAGTCTCCCATGTGAAAGGTACCCTCCCTGTACCAGGATGATAGAAGGCATCCTTTTCAGCAGAGACGGGGAATTTAGGGCTGAGAAGGCTGTATTAACAAACCTTGATGCTTATTGCCCATTTACTACCTTTGGCCCAAATCCCTTTGTCTTGTCAATTGTTCACAAATTTATTGTTTCCTTGTCTACAAAATACAAAAGCTTCCTCCTCTGGTCACTTCTCTGGACCTTCATTCTCTTGAGAAGGCTTCAGTGTACATGTGAAAATTCAGTAAAATTGGAATGCTTTACTCCTGTTAATCTGTTTCATATCCATGTACTTCTGAAGCCCAGCCAGAGACGCAAATTGGGTAGGGGAGAGTTTTTCCTCCTACGCATAACACAGCAGTTCCCTCACTGCGCGGTGATTCTTGCTTTGTTTGTCTGTCATGCCACGAAGCATCATGTTGCTTTAAGGAGAGGATCATGTATTGTTTTCCATTTCATCCCTAAGGAAGTGCGCAGAACCAGGCACAAACCAGACAGTTGGTAAATGCCTGGTGAGCAAACACAGGAATAAACGTGCTTGTTTACATCTTACATCCTGGCACATCTGCTTGTCCTCCTGGCCTCGGCCATGTCAGCTCATCCCCAGAACAGGCCAAGTTTGAGAATTCTACCTGGGGACAGAGCAGAAAGGCTACGGACAGTAGGAGAGGAACAGAATTTTCTTCAATGAGGGTGCCAAAGAATTTCTGCCCGAAGGGAGAAAGAAAAGGAAAGGGTCAACCCAGCTTTCAGCATAAACAAGTCTGGATTTAGCAAGCGACACTTTATTCCCGCCCCTCCCCCCACTC
>NW_006798027.1:2253014-2272000 GCF_000442215.2 Lipotes vexillifer
TCGCATGTCTGTTGACTGCCATCTCTACTTGATGGCCATTTGGACATCATTTGAAGTCCATTCTGTAACTGTTTTCTTGCTAAGCTTCCTTTATGCAGAAAAAAATGATAATACAGTTAGGATGCTTTCAAAAGTCCCGGGGGAAATTAATTTGTTTACAGGATTGTGTATCATACGGTTAAACCAACAAGGAGGAACAGACGGCTCTCTTTCTCAGCTGCGCTAAGCCACTGTCCAGTGAGGTCACAGTCAGGCGATGCTTCCAGGGTCCCAGCGAGCTCAACACGGGCTCTCTGTTTTGAACGGTGGCCATGCAGACACACCCTAGAGCCATTCTTTTGAGAGTGGCTCCTGTATCATTCTCACCACGGTGCTGCTCTCACTTACACTAGCTCACCTCTCTGCTCCGGGATTTTGGTCTTCTTCCTAGGATTGATGTGTGCAGCATGGACTGACACCTCTCCTGCAACCCACCCCTGGTGCTTCCTTGCCTGTGCCTTCATGAATCTTTTCTCTCCATCTTGCAACCACTCAGATGCTTTCCTGGCACTTGGGTATTATTCCTGCAGCCCAAACATTACACTGGAAGTGAACCTCAATAACATTCAAGCAGATGGCACCTAGGGGTCGAAAATAAGTACACAAAATTGAGATACAATAAACTCCCATAAATGATTGGCCTGCATCGTCTAGCGGTGTGCTGTTAATATAAAATTTCCACGTGAGAGCATTGAATCGTACATACATCTTTATTCTCTTTAACATATGCCAAGTCTGCATTATCAGAGTTTCCAAATTTGCAGGGTAGAAATTTAATAAGAACCAATCATAATTAAGCCTAGTTCGTCTTCCTTTTTAAATCTCATGAAAGATATCACTTAACAGATTTCATCCTTCCTGTGATTGGCTGGGACCACGGGTGTTCAAGGACACAGTGAGGTCTCTCTCAGCAATCAGCCTGCTTCCCTGGGAGCTCTGGGACTGAATCCCTGTGTTTCTCCACCTTGGCAGGCTGCTTCCCTCTTCCATGGCCGACTGCAGTAAATGCAAACACCCAGAGTTAAATTCTGTACTGGTAATTGGCTACCGTTTGGGCTTACTTATTAGATTCGTACGCTTTTTAGAAAGGGGAAGGTATTTTCAAAGTTGTATTTGTAGCCAGATAAAGGAGCACACGGTGTGGGCTTCCTTGGTGGCACAGTGGTTAGGAATCCACCTGCCAATGCAGGGGACACGGGTTCGAGCCCTGGTCTGGGAAGATCCCACATGCCGCGGAGCAACTAAGCCTGTGTGCCACAACTACTGAGCCTGGGCTCTAGAGCCCGTGAACCACAACTACCGACCCCACGTGCTGCAACTACTGAAGCCTGTGCACCTAGAGCCCGTGCTCTGCAACAAGAGAAGCCACCGCAATGAGAAGCCCGTGCACCACGATGAAGAGTAGCCCCCGCTCACCGCAACTGGAGAAAGCCCGCGTGCAGTAACAAAGACCCAACCCAGCCAAAAATTTAAAAAAATTTTTTTAAAGTTTAAAGAGCACACAGTGTGTGTCTGTCAGGTAGTTAGTAAGCAGATTTGCAATATACTTTCTTTGCAAATTCTCTACATGAATCAGGTCAGGTCTCGAGAAATAAATAATTTCAAAACCATTCTAATCAAGCTTTCAGACTGAAGTTGAAATAATGTTAGTAATGGTGATGATAGTGGTCATAACAATAGTTCGTATATAATTGCTAAACTTAAACCATTCTAGCCGTGCTTTCATGGTGAGGTTTAAATAATACTACCATTAGAGACACAACAGTAAAACGTAGTTGCAGGTTGTTAGGTTTCCACCATGCTCCAGGCACTGTGCTAAGCTCAATATGCGTACTAGTAATAATTCATACAACTTTGCAAGGTGATTGCCACTCTGCAGGTAAGAAAAGAAAGCCTCCGGGATAGTCAGTGACTGTTAATATTGTGAACTCTCTCCTAAGCGTCTAACCTTTGACAAAAGATTTGAAGGAGAAAAGGTAGCAGGAATTCCACCCAGTAGAAGAAGCGGAGAATATTAGGTTTCTTTTTTTTTTTTTTTTTTTTTTTTTTTAATTAGGGGGAAATCTGCAGTAGCGCTAGGAACTGGGAAAGAGATGCTTCCACATATTAAGTGCTTCAAGAAGTTTCTAGAAGATAAGGTAAAATGTAAGAAGATTAAGGAAAGCTCTGATGACCACTTTAGAACTCCTGTCCACCGGAAAGCTCGCCACACAACAGGCCAAATTCAGAGACAGCTGTTGAGGCAAAGGAATATGACTTTATTGGAGTTTGGATGCCAGTTTCTTTTATAGAAGAGAGAGGGGGAGGGGATGAGGAAGTAAAATAAAAAGGTCATAAGTTATGCAAATATCCCCTGGAATGGCCAGCCTGGGGAGGGGATGTGTTAATTTCTTCTTTCTTGCAGCCATCCACAGGTAGAACAGTGTCCCTTTGCTTCCCTGAACAAAGGTGCTGTGGTTTAACATTCAGGCAGAGGGGCAGGGTTCCCCAAGGCAGGCCATTATGCATAGACCGTATCCTTTTAGTGAACAAAAGCAACGGGAAGCAAAGGTTAAAGTAAAAGAAACAGATCCAACATGCAGTCTGATTTGGCTCTTCCCTGTTACAAGTTGAGGTACATTCACAGGAAGTTGCTAGAGCCCCATAAACACCACTATTATGAAAGAGCAGGGGCTAGATATGAAGACGGATAGTGCAAGAGATGGGAGCATTTTTTATTCTGCCCCTTTCCCTGCTGTAGCTTAAAAACATCCAGAATGATAAACAATATGCAGTAAATACATACAATGGAGTATGAGTCAGCCTTAAAAAGGAAGGAAATTCTGACACAGGCTACAACATGCATAAACCTTGGGGTCCTTTTGCCAAGTGAAATAAGCCAGTCACAAAAAGACAAATACTGTATGATTCCAATTCTTTGAGGTCCCTGGAGTGGTCACATTCATTGAGACGGAAGGCAGAACGATGGTTGCCAGAGGCTGAGGACCTGGGACCCTTTGCTGCAGTGCTGGCACCTGGGCAAACCTCTCCTCCAGCAGCAAAATACAAAGAAACTATAAGGGACTGAAAATAACTGTGTGCATGCTGCAGTTGGGGCAAATTCTGGACAAAAAGATACAAAAATACCAAAAAACTCAACTGCCACTTCTGAAGAGCCGTGAACAAAGCAGGGGGTCGGGAGCAAAAGCAGGGTACTTTGCATGCTCCCAGCACACACCATCACCTAAGCCACCCCTCCGGCCCAACCCCTGGACACACCCCTACCCTCACCCCATATAAGGAGCAAGCTTGCCCCCCCCTTGGGGAGCGAGCAAGCAAGGGAACCTGTTGTTTGTTCTCTCTCCCGGCGGCTGCAGCAGGGGCCCAAAAAAAGCCTTGCCTGAACTTCTGGTCTGGCCTCTAGTGAATTTCTATTGATTGGGGAAAGCCAAGAATCCTGGTCAGTATCAAGGGGAAGAGGGGTATGGGGAGTTACTGTTTAATGGATACGGAGCTTCTGTTTTGCAGGTGGTGAGAGATGGTGGTGATGGTTGCACAAGAGTGTGAATGTAAATACCACTGAATTGCACACTTAAAATGGTTTTACAATGACAAATATTATGAATATTCAGAATTAGATTGAAGGGACGGAGGTGATCAAAATAAGAGTGGCCATTCCAAACAGGAAGTCTCCAGCATGGGTATTTTCCACAGATTCTGGCTCTCTCCAATGTGGTGAGATCTTCCTGCTGTGGAAAAGCTCCTAACAGAGCAGGAAGGGAGGCAGACTGAGCCACATAAGGATCTGAGGAAGAGGCCACGATGAACAAAAGGGCACAAGGAGAGAACTGCCTTCTGGTGCAAGAAAGGAGGAGTTAACCGAACGAACACCCAATTCTTCTTTTCAGGATGCTCCCCACCTCGCCTCCCCCTCCACTGCCTCACCCCACAAAGTCATCACCCAGCAGTCTCCCCCAGTGATGAGCTGAGAGGAGGAATCCAACAGCATCCCTGAAGCGGCGAGGAAAACCAAAGAACATTATGGGGGAGCAAATACCAAACGTTCAGAACACTGCTTATTCAAGGAGCATGAACAGAAAAAGAATTAACTAAAAATTCTGCAACATAAAAAAGGAAATGAACGTGAAGCATGTAAGAGTAGAGAAAAAGCATATTTCAGAAAAAAGATTTCCTGCAGAAAAAACGCAAATCTTAGACCATATTTACTTCTCCCAATGAAATAAAATCAAATGATTCTTTCTGAAACGAGAGGCAAATTGAGGTAACAAGAAAAGATAGTGAGTTATAAAGGAAAGGGGAAGAGTTGAGAAACTGTGAGTGGAAATTGACATGTGGCAAAATGAAAACAGGATTAGCAGAACTCCAAGAAATAGGATAAGGGTAATCCCAGCCCCTCAATCGCCTTGAATGAAACGTTAAGGCCAAGGATTATAAAAATAAGGGAACACTTTAAACATGGTAAAAACAAGGATATCAGTCATATAATACATATTTCAATGAGCTTTTTAAAGATACATCATAGACAGATCAAACTACTAACCCAAAGTAGGTCATCAAGAATCTAATCACAAGGGCTTCCCTGGTGGCGCAGTGGTTAAGAATTCACCTGCTAAAGCAGGGGACACGGGTTCGAGCCCTGGTCCGGGAAGATTCCACATGCTGCAGAGCAGCTAAGCCCATGCGCCACAACTACTGAGCCTACGCTCTAGAGCCCGTGAACCACAACTACTGAAGCCCGCGTGCCTAGAGTCCGTGCTCTGCAACAAGAGAAGCCACCATAATGAGAAGCCCACGCACCACAACAAAGAGTAGCCCCCGCTCCCTGCAACTAGAGAAAAGCCCTAGCATGCAGCAACGAAGACCCGACGCAGCCATAAATAAATAAATAAAAAGAATCTAATCACAATTCCCACTTGGCTCTTCGCCCTTTCCGAGAAAGGAGTGGGGGAGGCAGGGTTTGAGGAGAAAGTCGAATAATTCTGGCAGAGCAATACAACCATCTCCTAATTTAAGAGAAAAACTCCAGAGGCAGAAGCAGCCACGAGAGCTTTTTCCATCAGGTTCAACCAGAGGAGCAGAGTCGATATCTGGGATTTGTAATAGGGGTTAGAAGGTCTTCAGTCATGGCAGCTGGTGAAGTCGATGCAAAGGTGTTGCTTTTGCCTCTGCTCTTGGGCTGAAGTTGCTCTAGGTCGCCTGACCTGGGAGTGAGGAAGGAGACCTGAGTGTGAAATGGAGCAGAGTGAAGACAGGAGAGATTCCTCCCTTCCCCACCCCCCGCCGAATGACCGGAACCCACCTGGGCAAACTAGAACCCACCTGTGTCCCCCATCATCTCCAACCTCAAAGATGCAGATGACATACAGGGGTGGTTGGTGCCTATCACACAGAGGTGCACATACACCTGGTCCAGCGCTCGGAGGGGCTGAAAAACGAGACCCGATAGGAGGAGGAGTTGAGTGTTGGGCTACAACCCCACGCCCAGGGCGGGCTAGCCCCTCAGAGGCAACGTGTGTGAGCCGCGCACAACCTGCTGCTCGTCACCAGCCCTGAGAGCACAGAAAATGGCGGCTCTTTCTCTTCCATCTTCCAGGTCATTTACGTATCTCCTGTAGCCAACCACAGCCCAGAACCACACAGAAAAGGGGCCACTGGGAAACACCTTTCCAGGTTAGCCGTGTTACCACCGTACAGAGCCTCCCTCAAGAGACAGGAAGACCCTATGTTTAGAATCTCTTTTGTCACTACAGATCCATAACCCTCCTGTATGTCTGCCCAGGAGATTCAAGACAATGTTTCACTACCAAATACCAAAGGGTGCTGCCGATGGGCTTCTCGCTGATGCTACAAGTTTCAACCTCCACAGAGAAGCGCTCAACCTACTCCTTTGTGGTCCAGTGGGACTCCTCACCGCCATCCCAGACCCAGCAGAAGGTAGCAACAGGAAGGCAGCCAGTCAGCCACAGCCACACTGGAAACTGCTGGAATGAAAGTGACTTTGGAAACAAACGGTGATACCAGAGGTTGGCAAAAGAAAGAGAAGCACAATAAGAGATTTTACTTTTGTCTGCTTTTTCTCCAGTCCTAGCTGCCCCTGCTTCGGGCTATTAAATCTCTAAACAAGTAGTATAAAAATCCCAGAAGATTTATAAGGAAGATCCTCATGACATTCATGGGTACAATACTTAAGATGAGAATTGAGTTTGTACATGAACTATTTTTGAGCATAAATGGGTGAGAATAGACCTCTCCTCATTTGAAAATCAACAAACATGAACGGACCTACGAAAATATGCTTTAACCTAAAAGGAGATATGGTTCTAAAGGAAAATAAAGAGAGAAGGGCATTTAATTGTTTAAAAGTCTTGCTTAAGGGGCTTCCCTGGTGGCTCAGTGGTTGAGAGTCCGCCTGCCGATGCAGGGGACACGGGTTTGTGCCCCGGTCTGGGAAGATCCCACATGCCGCGGAGCGGCTGGGCCCGTGAGCCATGGCCGCTGAGCCTGCGCGTCCGGAGCCTGTGCTCTGCAACGGGAGAGGCCACGACAGTGAGAGGCCCCCGTACCACAAAAAAAAAAAAAAAAAAAAAAAAAAGTCTTGCTTGAGGAAAGGAAAGTAAATTTTAAGGGAAAAATTGCTTTGCACTTTAAGAAAAAGGATTTTGAAAGGTCACAATAAAGCAAGAAGTGAAAATATGTCAAAAAAAAACAAGATGAAAAGAGAGGTCAGTAAAAATTGAAAGAAAAACGAAAATAATTTTTTTTAAAGAGAGGATTTTAAAATATCACACTTAGACTAAAGCAAGAACGTGGTAAACTTCACGGTTAGGTGGTAGGTCAACATATTATAAAGATGTCTCGTGGGGAATCTGCTTTGTTCTGTTCACTCAGCCGATCCGTAGATGTTTTTGGCTTCCATCAGCTTTTGGAGACATAACGTTTCTGTGAAGAATGGGAAGGAAATGCTGAGATGAGGCCACCACTGCCAAGAGAAAACACTGCTGAACTGTCTAAAAGTCCCCCCAAACTACGGAAAATACAATCTAAAAATCGTTAAAGAAAAACCTCAGCCAGCTACTAAATGTTTGCTTAACAAGGAATTCAACTGCTTTCCTTTACCCCCGTTTTTGGGAATGCTCGATTTTTCCCTGTTTCCTAGGACAGTTTATGTGTTTAGATGTAATCACCTAAGAAAAAGAATTTCTTTTTTTGAGGAAGCATAACTGCAGAGCAGGATAGGAAAGCTCTATAATTCGTATCCCAGTTGCCACCCATCTGATAATGATCAATTCTTCCTTCCACAGGATTCTGTTGGGGTGGTGACAATCTGTCTTCACTGATTGCAGGGAGCGAGTGTAGCAAAGGACCCCTCCAGCCCTGTGGTCAGCCTCTCACAACTCTCAAAATGAGTAACAGAGTATCACGATTTTCCTCATGGAAATCTCAGAGTGTCTGCTCAGTTTCAAACTTATTTGCAGCTGGTGATTTCAGGAGGAACTCAACAATAACAATTTGCTCTCATGTCTCAACAAATTCCGTTGTCATTTAGAAAATTGGAAACAATTCTTGAATGTCTTCCCTCAATAACATTTTCTGGACCCAAAGTGCATTTCTAAACTTCAAACAAAAGCTTTTAGAGTCACTCAAACAATATAACAGGCAAGTAAATATATCCCAGAAATGGAAAAGTCTCTCTTGTAAAATCCAGAGCTAAACACTTGATAACTTAGAAAAGGGAGCTTGGCGTTGCTGATGAGACTCAGTACCCTCTCGGGGATATTCATGTCTCAGAATTCACTTAGCAGCAGGGGGAAATGTCTTTAATTGACGATGAAGGGAATGAATGTTATTGTTCCTGTAAGCTAAGCCATCTGATGATTTCTGTTAAAACCTCCTGGGATTTCTAACAAAATTTTATTCTTTTTTTTTTTCCAACTGAAAGGGATTTGTGTGTTATACAAATAGAGCTTCCCTTGCTACTCTCCTTTTCAACCTTTATTATCTTCTTGCTTCTCCCACTACCCAGAACCTGTAAGCAGTTCATCTAGGAAATAATAGATTAGCCCATTTTGACACTGGATCCTTTCTGATTTTTTTAAGTGTTTAAATTGTTCGCATTTAAGGGATTTTTAGTCATTTATCTATATACACATGCTGGCTTAAGTTAAAACCACCCAGCACATCTAAAACCTCTAATCAAATTGTCAGAGGAAGTCAGATGCACGCTCAGTAATTTATCCCTTGCACACAGGAAGCGACATCCCCTGCCTGAACTTTCTCTCTCTGCCTGGCCCTTGGGAGCCCAGAGGAGCAGGGGGCCCAGAGGGGAATTGGGGAAATGAATCTGAGTCCCCCGTGCTGGGAACAAGGAGTAGCAATGACCCCCCTCACCTTGCACTCATCACCACAATGAATGCCAGGTGGACTTCAAAAAGAATTTTTAAAAATCAGATGAAGGAAGCCATAAAAAAAAAAACAAAAAAAAAAACAGACAAATTTGAGCACATTAAAACTCATTTTACCAACGTTAATAAAAACACATCATATCATAATTTGTTTTAATAAATCCCTGTAGTATACTGCAAAAATTGCTATTATCTTTTCCTACCCCTTGAAAAACACAAGCATATATATATGTATACACATGTATATATACATATACATGTGTATAATATATATAAGCAAAGAAGAGACAAAAATGCTGAAAATAGTTGATTGCATAAAATTAACATAAAATATTTCAATTTTTGAATAAATATTTCAAAATAAGGCAAAGCGGTCTTTAGAAAAAGTAGGATGAAAAAAATCTTTGAAATGCTCAGATATAGTTCATGTAAGTAAAGATCTCTAAAAGAATGCTACAAAAAAAAAAAAAAAACTAACCTCAGGAGGCTAGAAATAATTCTGTTACTATGCCATTTTGTTCATTTGATAAACACAAATTTTATCTAGTATTAAGACAGACTATCAGGTCAAATAGCCTCAGGCAAATTGGCAGACAGGTGACCTTACTTCACAGGCCCCAGTCCATCTCTGAGCAAAGGCCAGCTCTGGCGCCCCAGCCCTCTGCTTTCCTCTCATGCCCACAGCCCTAAGTCTGAATACCTGTCTGGTAGTCCCTGAACCTCAATGTCCCAGGCTAGGGCTCTGGCTTCCTTTGTCAGTCTAGTGCATGGCAGACAGTAAGAGGGATCTAATGATTTGCTAATGAATTACTAGAGAAATGAATGAGTGCATGAATGAAGTCCCCCTCCTAAGCCCCACACCTGGAGTTACTAATAGATTTCCTTTCTGTCCTGTTGTCTGGTGCCTGCCCCATTCACTGACTCACCCCGTTGTGGCATCTCTAGTGTACTGACTAGGAGGCGTCTTCAATAGCAAAGGCTGTTTCTATTTCAGTCCTGCACCAACCCATTCAGTTAATGTACAATCAACCTTGCTGCAAGCAAACTGTTTCTTGTGTTAATTTTAAAATGGAGGTTTATATGGTGAAGCTATGGGAAAGTCCTGGACTTGGGGATGAATTCAAAGGTTAAAGTAAAAGAAACACATCTAATATGGAGTCAGATTTATTCTTCCCTATTACATGAACACGGACAGGACTCTTACCCTCTCTAAGCTTTTTTCCTGATAGTTACTTTAAAATGGTGTAGGGGGGAAAGTGTATAGATAGAAATAAAGCAAATGTGGCAAAATGTTAGCAATTGGTGGATCTATGTTAGGAGTATACAATATTTGTGGTATCGTTCTATCATTTATGTAGGTTTGACTTTTTTCAAAATAGAAAAAAAGCTGAGAATAGATAAATAAAAACAAATAAAGTGTTATGACGGTGCCTCTCCTGGGGCTCTGCTGTGTGGATGTTACCGAATGCAAGTTTGTGTGCCTGATGCACAGTGAGACCAAACAATACCAAAATGTCAGAGTCTGGAGCAGAGAAAGGTTTATTGCAGGGCCATGCAAGGAGACAGATGGCTTGTGCCCCCCAAAACTCAGAACTCCCCAAAGGGTTTCAGCAAAGCATTTTTAAAGGCAAGATGAAGAAGGGGCGTGGTTGGTTATTGCAAACTTCTTGGTGTCGCAATCCTTTGTTCCCGCAGCTGTCCACCTAGGTCAGTTCACGATGTTCCCGTAAACCTCCAACAAGGCAACTGTTATTCTCTGTTCTGCAACCTTTTATCTCTATATGAATGGGAAAGTGTTATACCCTTAAAGATCAGAGCCTTGAGAATGGGCTCTCCTGTATATTTCAGGCTATAGGCAACATTCTTAACTCAAAGCAATAGAATACAAAGGTTAAAGTAAAAGACACAGACCTAGGGCTTCCCTGGTGGTGCAGTGGTTGAGAGTCCGGCTGCCCATGCAAGGGACACGGGTTTGTGCCCTGGTCTGGGAAGATCCCACATGCTGCAGAGCGGCCGCGCCTGTGAGCCATGGCCGCTGAGCCTGGGTGTCCAGAGCCTGTGCTCCTCAAGGGGAGAGGCCACAACAGTGAGAGGCCCGCGTACCGCAAAAAAAAAAAAAAAAAAAGAAAGAAAGAAACAGATCTAATATTGAGTTACATTTATTCTTCCCGGTTACATGAACACGCACAAGATTCCTACCCTTTCTAAGCTTCTTTCTTGATAGTTAAAAACAAAAAATAAAAACCTATGCCTTGCATTCTCCCTAAGTATTTTGTGAACACCAGTCATGGTAATAGATGCAAAGTGCTTTGCAAACCACAGAGCCCTTTCTGGGCACAAGGGTAACCAATGTGATTATTTGGGCAGCACCAAGTGCTCTTAGATCACCTGGCCAAGCCTCTTGCCTTTGTCTGTCTCGACTCCAGCCAGTCTCTGCTGCCACAGCCACCTTAACATACATATGCATGATTGGCTTCCTGGCTTCTCCCCAGCTCCGAGCATCGGCTACAGACGTGCAGTCCAGCTCCTGAGAACTGGAGGGCAGAGCTCCTCGCAGATCCAGTTCAGAAACCTCCGTTGGAGCAGCCTCCTGCCTGCCGGCTTCCCAGCACACTGCCCACCAGTACTAATCACTGGCAGCCAGTCTGCTCCCATGAAACCATCAAAGGCATCCCAGCGTTATAGGAGCATCCAGAGAAATGCCAGCCATCATTGCTTCTACCAGGAGTCCCTGCTGCTCAGGTGAGCCAGTTCCATCCATCCACTGGGGCAGGTTTGTGAGGAGGGAAAGCCTGGGTCACCCTTGCTTGCATCTGACCAGAGGACCAAGTCCCCATGCTGCTCGGTTCTCCTTCAGAATGAACTCCGAAACTCCTTTTTCCAGGTCGCTATACAAAAAGGGTGGCAACCCCAGCGATGTACACAGACATCAATGGCTCTACCTGCTTCTGATCAGAATCCAAAAGCCTGTACCCCAGCCTGGCTTTATTGTTGGCCAAACCCAGAGACCTGCTTTATCTGTTTTCTCTCTGTTTACTCAATCAGCAATGTCAAGAGAGAGCAGACAATACATCTGTTGTAATAAATGAGGTTTCTGTTGGAAAAGGCTACAGGCTGGTTAGAAGTGGGGGGAGTATTATTCAAATTTGTTAAATATTTATAAATGTATATTAAAATCTCCATTAATTTGGAGAAACTGGAGAAAATTCTCCTTTGAGTAAAGTAAAAACAAGCTGAATTTGAGAAAAGCAAAGGAATTATTTTCCCTTTTACTTTTAAGTGCATCATTGATGAAATAGCCACAGCAAAATACCCTTAACTCCTCCTGAAAAGTTGCATTAGGATTAGTGTATGCATTTTCACTGGGAATAAGTGTTGCTATGTGTTGAAAAGTTGTTCTCCTAGAGAGTAACTATTTCCCTGAAACATTTGTACATGTAAATTTGCTTAGCTAATTTCTTGTTCATAGAAACTGCTGCCTGTTTGCCTCTGTTATCTCTGATTTCAAATGAATCAAAGCAGGAGTACAGAGAGTGGGGGATCTCTGGATGAGAGAGTTTCATTTTTATTTATTTTACATCCAGAGTTAGGGGACAGGAGGCGTCCTTTCTCTGGAATTAGCTGATTATTTCAATGAGCCTGAAAAAGAAATGGTTTTGCCACCAAAGATGCTGCTATTCAGCAATCCCACATGATCACTCTCTTGGTTCCTTTTATGATGTCTTCTGATAGTATCTTTTATCCTTTGAAGCCTTTCTCTTTCACTGACCCATCAAAGTAACAGAACCCAGTGAATGTGTTCCAGTGGCTGCTAACAACTGCCGAATTCTCTCTCTGACTCCCCAGATCCCTCCCCTCTCCTTCTACACACACTGACTTCATACAGATGATCCCGAGGCAGCAAGATGCTAAACTTACCCAGGGCAAGATCTGGGATGGAAGCAATTCTACTAATCAGATTTCCTCCTTAATGCCCTGATCATTTCAGCAACTTGGATGACAGTTTTACTGCTGATGAAACAGGGGACAGCCATGATCCAGAACAAATCTTCCAGAATATACAGTTCCAGAAAGATCTCATGGCGAACATTCGCTGCCGACCCTGGACCATGGGACAGAAGCTGAGGGCACTGAGGTAAGGGTTATGGGTTATTGCAAGTATGCTTCCCACTAAACCACCCACCCTGCCCTGCCCTGGGAAACAAGCATAAAACTCCACATTGGTGGGAGTGGTGGGTCGGATGCTCTTGATCTGACTTAGAGAAGACACAGACACGTCTGAGGGATCCACCTGGTCCAAACGGGCCTCAGTGTGTGTGTCTGTGTATGTGTGTCTGAGTTGGCTGTGTGTCTTTGTAGAGGGTTTTTTGGGTTTCTACCTCCTTTTCAAATACTAGATTTTAGCACTATGCCTAGAGATGAACAAAATAACTAAACTCACTAGGTATGCAATCTAGAATGAAAATAAATATTAGTTTTCTCTGCTTGGCTATTACCTCCCTCTTGCGGGGGGATCTCTGTGGGAAACTAGATTACTGGGACATTTAGAGTCATATTGGAGAGTCTGTTTAGATAATAATGAAGAGCTGAAGGTTGGAAGACATTGCCTTGCCATGTGGTATTAGGTTCTTTTCATAATTTCTCTAAAGACCAGTTCCTTTCTCTGTAGAGTTGAAGTGAAGGTGGAGAGCACCTACCTCCTGTGGCACTGTTAAGCTGTTAAGCAATCAGGGTGCTGCTAAAGACAAAAGTTCCTGGTTGCCCTCGGACTTAATCAGAAACTACGGCAGAGGGCTCCAGCATTTTTAGCATGCATTCAGGTTGATTCTTTTGCAAACTAGAGTTTGAAATCCCTTGGGAGCGTTTCAAGGATTAAGTGAGGTAAACCATATGATATTAAGCCTTGTATCTGGGCTACAGTAGTCACTCCCTATGGTTGGGTAGTAATTGATGATGTGGATCCCTGGGATCACAGCAAGGGGAGTGAGTAGAATGGTTCTTCATGACCAGTGCCACTGAGCTACTCTGACCCATGAAGTGGACCTTCCTAGAGAAACAGACATTACACGTAATCATCGGGCACCTACTGTGTGGACAGGATTAGAACCACTGTCGTATCTTACATTTTAGTGCCCCTTTCCAGACACCAAGCACATTGCCCTGTCTCTCCAATCCACCATTAGGTTTGCATTTCTTTCCCATCAAATCATGCCTTCATTAGATTTCCACTCCAGGCATTGTTCCTCCAGTCTGGCCAAAGATCCATCCTGCCCCCCCAGCTGGCCGTGGCAGATAGCTAAGGTCATCCATCGTTTCCACTCCCAGAAGTTTCCAGTTAATTCTCCATGCCCGATATCAGTTCTCGTCACTTCCATTTCTTTGAGTCAGGATGACATTTTTCAAATGAGAAGACTGATACTCAGAGATATTAAGTGGCTTCCCCCAGGACACACAGCTTCTGAGTGCTGGAATTGAGCTTTAAAGCTGGGTTTCCTGACCTCAACTCCAATATTCTATTCTATTGAAACAGAGGAACTCTACCAATTTATCCTAAAAACAAAAACAGCCATGTAACTATATTGCACAAGGAACTATATTCAATATCCTGTGATAAACCATAATGGAAAAGAATATATATACACACACACACACATATATATATGTATAACTGAATCACTTTGCTGTACAGCAGAAATTAACACAACATTGTAAATCAACTCTGCTGCAATAAAAAAGTCATGTATTCTATCAGGATTTTTAAAATCATACAGGAATGCTGATGATTAATAACTATCTGAACTGTAAGAGAGTGAGTCTTTTTAACCTGCGGGCAGAGCAAAGCAAATGATAACTTTTCTGTCAGAATCAAAAGAACAAACCAGGCCTTCCTCCACAAGCGTAAGCCAGGGACCTCAGCCAGGGTTCCGAGACACCAACGCCAGCGAGGCACAGGCCAGTCAGTGGTCCAGCTCTCAGAGAACAGCTCACCCTCTGAGACCTGCATTTGTCATCGCCGCGTCGCACTTTTCCTCCCCGTCACCTTGAGAAGCTACTGGAGCAGTGCATCACTAATTGGGCCTGCGAGACTCATCAGGTCTGTGGAAGGCGCAGACCCTGACTGCTTGGGGCTCAAGGGAGCATTGCTGACACAGATAAAGCAGCGAGCTCTGTCTATGGGGGGACAGAGCATATATTTATTTCCCCAGTAGGGAGGCAAGTGGTCAGTGCCATGGAGTCAGCATTGGTCTATGATGGGGCCTGGGTTAGGTACTGTCCCCACTGCTGTTACTGACCAGGGTTCTTGGCCTCCTTAATCAGTAGAAATTAATCAGAGGTCAGACAAGGAATTCAGGCAAGGCTTCACTGGACCCCGACTGCAGCAGGGGGAGAACAAACAACAAGTTTCCTGGCACACTTGCTTGCTGAGAGGGAGGTGAGCATGCTCCTTATTTGGGGTGAGGGTAGGGGTGTGTGCAGGGATTGGGCCAGAGGTTGGCTTAGGTGGTCTGCCCATCCCCTTGGTGGTGTCGTGTGCAGGGCACATGCGCAGTACCCTGCTTTTGCTCCTGACCATTCAGAAGTGGCAGTTGGGCTTTTTGGTTTTTCGTATCTTGCTGTCCATAACTTGCCCCAACTGCACTTGCACGCAGTTGTTTTTAGTCCCTTGAAGTTACGCTGTATTTTGTTGCTCAAGGAGATGTTTGTCCAGGTGCAAGCACTGCAGCACAGGGTCCCAGGTCCCAGGCCCCAGCCTGTCTCACTGCCGCCTCAGCCCCCTACTCAGCTCCCCATTCCAACACTTACACACCCACCCACTCCTATTGTTGTTTCAGGTCTCTATCATCCCTATTAGCTAGTGGGCTTCTCTAGGGCAACAGCTCTATCTTATGCACCTCTGTATTCCATTATACTTGACCCAAACAAGTGTGCAGAAAATGTTTGCAGGGAAAAAAATTATAATGAATGAAATTAAATGAATTATTATTTCACTTATATAGGCCCCTATCTTTTAGATGCTATAAAAAGTATAACATCAACCCTCACCCTTGCCTGCATTTCTGGTTCTGACCAGAATGAAGCCAGCCCATTGGCGGGGCTATGAAGGTGGAGTATTTGCAGTAAGGGCAGGGAGGTCCAAAGCTCAGCACTCTGGTCAGGCATGTTCTGAAGTGATCACGCTGTTTGTGGAAAAGGAAGTCAGCTAGTTCCTTGTGTCAGTCAACGAAAGGCTAGGAACCTGTGGGTGTTACTTGGGATATACATGCATGAAATCCCTACCAAGTACCCTGGTCCAACTAACAAACTGAATGATTCAGCAGTTCTTCAATCCTGAGCATAATTAAGTGGTCAACCATGGATTAATGAAGATCTCATCAGTGTAGTCACAGATGAGGTCACCTTGAAGGTGACATTCTTCGCTAAGAGTTTTTGACTTCAGTCCGTTCCATGGAATTAACATTATTTTTTCTAATCCTGTGGTTCTTTAAGTGTGAATTTAACCATCTATCCTAATGAATTCAGTCTATTTTCAAGGAGTAGCCATTCAGGTGACCCATCAGGTCAGCTCACCAAAGTGGTCAGCTAGTGTGCCAGTAGTTAGTCTGGGCTAAACTAGGCTGTTCATGGCTACATAGACACAACTTCCTTGCTCACATTAACCAGACACTACCCTTTTCTCAAAGCAGATTCTCTGAGCTAGGTCTGACTTTCACTTCCAAAGAATTAACTGCAGGAAGAAGGCAGCTGAGATTAAGTGGAGGAGCTGAGAAGCTGGTACGTGATACCAGGATTTCCAAAGCCCATAATACCCAGCCAACAGCCAGAATCAGGGCAGGGCGTTAAGAAATTCAGTTGCAACTGATTTTAGTATTCACTCATCATTTCCTATGAATTCATGCATTTAAATGTTATAGAAAATATTTTAAGGGAGTTGTCTGGTTACCACTGTTTGACTGTCTATTCCTGCTGCACTTCCATATGTTTTGCCAAGATTATCAAGGTGATAAAATTGCGCTCACCACCAAGTATTTCTTCTCTCAGGCGAGCGAAGGACATTGTGCTGAAGTTTGAGGGGAGGCTGACCAGGACCCGAGGCTACCAAGCGGCAGGTGCAGAGGTAAAGAGCCCACACATGGACATGCCCACCCTTCCTGTGGTCTCCAGGCCCGGGACGTTGTACTTGTCCTTGCAGTTGCTGTACTACATAGGTTGTGAACATCCATCATTAGTAGCTGTAGAACAGTGAGCTTGAAGGTCTGCATGTCCCCAAACTTGGATTTTAGTTCCTGATGCTGTCACTTACCAAATGGTGTGACCCTGGGTAAGCCCAACTCATCAGAAAAAGGTTATATCTGCCCTTGGGAGAATCATCTAGCCTCTTCCCTGAGTTAAGCCCACCCATGTGTGTAGGTTTCATTCACTGTACAGTAAGTCCCCTACATACGAACCTTCAATTTGAGAACTTTCAAAGATGCGAATGGGCGTTCACATGTCCAACCACATAAGTTAGTTTACGTATCTGGCATATACCGTCATGTGCGTGCACCCTCTACAAGTGGTTGTGCTTTTGTGTACTTTACTATACAGTGTTGTATAGAGTCAAGTAGTACAGTTTCTTTATTTCTTGCCTGTTCACTCGATGCCAACCCCTGTATGCCAGCTGTTGTACTGTACTACTGTACTTTTCAAGGTACTGTACTATAAGATTAAACATTTTCTTTATTTTTTGTGTTTGTTTGTTTTTTATGTATTATTTGTGTGAAAAGTATTATCAACCTATTACAATACAGTACTATATAGCCGATTGTGTTAGTTGGGTACCTAGGCTAACTTTGTTGGACTTACGAAAAAATTGGACTTACGAACGTGCTGTCGGGACGGAACTCGTTCGTATGTAGGGGACTTACTGTATTTCTTATAATGAGAAAGTTACAGGCATATTCCAATGCTCATTTTATAATACAATGCTAAGATTTTTGTTTGTTATTTTTCCCATTCAGTTCCTTGCAGTTAAACTTTAGTATACATTGAAATTATCTGTTTACAGACATTCCAATAATTTTCATAAATGTTTCCAAGACAAAGAAAAAAATCATTTCTCCTACTATAATCCCCTACTTCCCAAGACAGAATCTTTTTTAAAATTTCACATTTCAGCCATTGTATATATCATTTTCACATCGGAGTAAGTAGAGTATACAAATATTTTTGTCTTGCTTTTTTTCACTTAACACCATAACAAGGATTTTTCTCCATGTTGCTATGTAGTTTTTATACCTATTGTTTTCTATGACTGTGTAATATTCCATCAGAAAAGTGTCTATTAATTTAATTAGTTACGTGCCTGCTGGTGGTCCTTAAATAGCTTCTAATTTTTCGTTAGTATTAACAGCCTTGCAAAGACCGTCTCTGCACAAACGGCTTTTCCTATCTTTTAAAATTCTTTTTCTAGGATAAATGTCAAAACTCGACCTCTGTAGAAAAGAGTATGATCCATGCTTTTTGGCTCGTGATAAATACTAATCAATTATTTTCCAAAAGCTTTGCCATCCACAATGAAAGAATTTGCTGTCTTCATAGTATCTCCACCAATGCTGAATATTGTAGTTTTTTCAAGTTTATTATTTTAACAGAGAAAAACTGACAGATACACTCTTTTTAGATTCTCTGAAACAAAAAATATTCTTAGTAAAGTTTAAATTAAAGCTGGTCATAAATTTTGCATAACTGAATAGTTATAAAATATCAAAGAATCCCCAAGATTCTGCCTTGGCTTTCTTTCTTCTTACTTTTCACAGAATCTGCCTGAAGACACTAATCCACTCCTATGATCGAAATTATCCATAACTCTTTATGCCTGTCACACTATGATGGAGCTTATGGAATAAATCTATAAAACAAAATTATCTTTTCATAAGCATATGTGCTACCAAGCTCTCTCATTTTCTCTAAATAAACTGTATGAAATGCTATGGAAAAATATCTGAAATAATGTAAGGTCTCTCACTTGGGTTCAGAAAACCTGTAATATATATAACAGTGAAAAAGTCCTGGGGCATTTAGTAACAGTGAGCTCAAAGTGGGTTAAAGGTGCAAGTTAATAGTGGACTGAATTCTTAGAGTCAGAGTTTTTAAAATGAGAAAAGTGACCCAAATGTTCAGTCTTACCTACAAATTGTCCCAAAGTTTTCAGCCTGCACTTAACAGACACAGCTGCCCCAGTCCTTTCCATTTTACCAATGGCCCTGCAGAAAGCACTTCAACCCAGTTTAGCTTAATCCATGTGCCAAGCTTTGTGCTGGGCACTCAGGGGAAAGAGATGGCTGAGATACAGTGTCTTCTGCCCTCTGGAGACACAGCAAAATGTCAAAGAAAATCATCCTCCCACCATGTCTTCCTAACACTTTGGTTTTCCCCCTTCTCCTTCTGAACATCATTCCTCTACCTTTTTATATTTAGATTTTTTTTTTTTTTTTTTTTTTTTTTTTTGCGGTTCGCGGGCCTCTCACTGTTGTGGCCTCTCCCGTTGCGGAGCACAGGCTCCGG
>NW_006798027.1:2272400-2275389 GCF_000442215.2 Lipotes vexillifer
CTGTACGCGGGCCTCTCACTGTTGTGGCCTCTCCCGTTGCGGAGCACAGGCTCCGGACGCGCAGGCTCAGCGGCCATGGCTCATGGGCCTAGCCGCTCCGCGGCACCTGGGATCTTCCCGGACCAGAGCATGAACCCGTGTTCCCCTGCATTGGCAGGCGGACTCTCAAGCACTGCACCACCAGGGAAGCCCCTATTTAGAATTTTTTTACACTGGAAATTTTAATACAGACCCCTGAGGATCAGCAGCCACTCCAAAGTAGAGAAAACAGAAGCTATCTAGCTATTACCTGCAGCCCAGTGAGTTTTGTCTCTATTTACAGTCTTGAGTTTCTCTTAGAAAAATGATAACTTCGTTTTTCAAATAGTAAATTTTGTATAGTATAACTACTGTACACTTTCTCCCATGATTCCCAAGACTGAGATCCTGATCACCACTCACCAGGGCTGCCACTCTATCCTCTCTTGGGAATCCCTGTTCCAGAGCACAAGTCATCCTCTGGAGTCCCTCCCACTGTGTCCCACCTGCATCCTCTGTGCACATGGGTTTCTCCTTGATTCCAGCAGGAAAACACCTCGTTACAGACAATCTGCCTTTAGCACCAGTTTATTTCTGTGTTTCATAAGAAAGCAAGGTCTGAACATGTGAGACCACCAGGACCCAAGGAGTCACGTAGGCAGAAATGCTACCCTGGGCACATGGAACACCAAACACCAAGAGTCAGGACACCTAGGTCCTTCTGCCATTGTTTCCCTGCTCTGGGTAATGACTTGGAACCTGATGAGGTTTTCATGCTTGATTCCTAAGATGTCTTCTAGTTCGAATAGTCTATGTCCTTGGTTTCTCACATGATACCAGCAAGGGACGTCATTATTCCTGAGAGGCTTCATGGCATGATTTGGCAAGAACGCTTCCTCTGTGCAGAAGCTAAAGGTACCTGCCCACGATGGTGTATAGACTGACTGGCCTCATAACAGATCTTCCTGTTTCCACTCACGTCCCTCCATCTTCCACTCTCTTCCACATAGGAGCCAGGGAAATCTTTGATACAGTAAACTACGCATGCCATCCTTTAATTAAAATAATGAATGATAGGGACTTCCCTGGTGGTGCAGTGGTTAAGAATCCACCTGCCAATGCAGGGGACACGGGTTCAATCCCTGGTCTGGGAAGAGCCCACATGCCACGGAGCAACTAAGCCCGTGTGCCACAACTACTGAGCCTGCGCTCTAGAGCCCGTAAGACACAACTACTGAAGCCCGCGCACCTAGAGCCCATGCTCCGCAACAAGGGAAGCCACCGCAATGAGAAGCCCATGCACAGCAACAAAGAGTAGCCCCTGCTTGCGGCAACTAGAGAAAGGCCGTGCACAGCAACAAAGACCCAACGCAGCCAAAACTAACTAAATAAATAAAATAAACTTATTTTTAAAACTAATAATAATAATGAATGGTAGATAGATAAGATAGATAGAGTTTCATCACACTTAGAATCAAATCCAAACTCCTTCCTCTAACCCACCTGATCTGGCCATGACCTAACTATTGGACCTCATCTCACTCCTCTCTCCTTTATTCTCTTCTATAAAATGCCCAGCTCATGCTAATCCACAGGCTCCTACTGGCCATTCTCCCCTCCTAGACAGCTCCTCTGCCAATTGAGGACTCTTAACGACTTTACAATGGACCAGAAACTCAAATGCTTTCAACACCAAACCCTCCCCAAAGGATACTGGGCATTCTGCCTCTGTCTGCTGTAGGGGATGAAAAATCAGAAAGCCATGGTCTTCCTCTCAGTGCTGGAGAAGAAAAAGCCAGGTGCCTCTCAATATAGAGGCAATATAAGCTAGGATGTGATAAGCATTATCAGAGACCAGAATGATAGCTGGGGAAGTTTACAGATGGAAGAATGTATTTCTGGCTACAGAGAATCTGTGTGAGGTCTCCATGGGAGTAGCTGTATTTGAGTTGGATCTTAAATCATGAGCAGAAAGTGAACAATTCCAACTTCTGATAACATTCAAGTAGATTTTCATTTACAAGCAGCCGTTTTGGCCTCAGCAGACATATTCAGGATAACATAATCATGCATGTCTGCATCAGGACCACGTGCTGTCTTATAGTTCAGAAGGTTGTAATTACATTTGTAGCCCTTCTTTCTGCAATGATATCATTTGCTTCCAACACAAACCCACATGGTTTGTGTGTTAAAATGAACAACCTGCTAATGTTGTGGGAGAGAAAGCCCAGTGTCAGGGCACATTTTCACATTTTGCTTTATTCTCCTTTGAGAAAAAAAAAAAAAAAAGATTTTTGAACTTTTGGCGATTGTGTCTTAAACATCCAAGACAGATTTCCAGACCTTATTTTGGCAACTTTGGCCAGGAGAGAGGCTGGGAGATGAGCTCCAGCTGCAGGATGGGAGGCACACAATGGGGCTCATTTTCAGGGTATGTTCTAGACTCTTGGTCCTTAAATAGGGACGGGAACTGTAATCACTGGGGAGTGTGTGAGCCATGTGGATTCCTGAGCCCCACTCCCGAAGGGGACCAAGGGGGTGTATTTGGACATCATTCCTCAAGTAGTTCTTAGTCCTCACAGCAGGAGTGGTGTGAATAAGGCAGGCTGAAACCCTAGAGAATATGCACCTCAATACAGACACCGCAGCTCAGAGCCCTAAACAGGAGCCTTCACCTGGGCAGGAGCCCAGAGAAGACGAGCGGCTGCTTTGGTCCTAGGGCTCCCTAAAGGCCTGGGAAATCATAATGAAAGGTATCAACTGGTGTGTCTGCGGGCCTCGCCTCCATTTAGGACCCTCATTCCACAAAGGCATTGCCGTCTTCACGAATGTCAAGTCCTCTAATCCTACTCCCTCCTGTCTAGCTGTGGCGGAAGTTTGCTCGTCTGGCCTGTAACTTTGTGGTCATCTTCATCCCCTGGGAAATGAGGATAAAGAAAATCGAGAGTAAGTGTTGGTACTTGGAAGAGCG
>NW_006798027.1:2275399-2294288 GCF_000442215.2 Lipotes vexillifer
AGCGGGGCGGGGATGCGGTGCCAGTAGCCAGACAACGGTGAGGCCTGAGACGGATCTGGGACGTCCCAGACCTTACACTGAGCAGCCGGGGGCCCTTGCACACGTATTGCCGACCTAGGCTGGACATGGGTCCGTGGAGATGGAAGACACAGTGCCTGTCCCCATCACTTCCCAGGATAAAAACGGTCCCACGTTCCACTGTGGCTCTGCAGTTCTCTGTCAGTTCATGCCTTAGACACAATACAAACTCAGGATAGAGGGGAAAACTGCATAGAGGAATAAAAGGATAACATGGGCAGCTGCAGAACAAAAATGCAGAAATTTGCATTTGGAGAGAAGTGACTGTAATCATTTAGAAAAATATCCTAAAATATAAATCGATCACAGTCACATTTAAAAACACACACACAGTACAAACACACAAATGCAACACACAAGACCAGGAATAAATATAACCAGAAGTCTGAAATAAAGGAACTGTAAAATTGGACCACGGGATTTCTTAAAAGTCTTGTGAAGAGACATAGAATGATTTAATATTTGGAAGGTGTTGATTTTCTCAATATCAGTTTATGTTTTAATGCAATTCCAATAAAATTCTCAATGCAATGTTTTTTGTATTCAACATAATGAACTCATATGAAAAAAAAAACTAATTGAAAACTTTTTTAAAAGGAAAAACTCAGATGAACTTGTATAACCAAAATGTTAAAATACATTATAAAAGCTACAAGAATTGAAACAGTGTACCATAGCACCATAAATGATGCTGGAACAATTCAACTGTTTTAAAGAATACCATTAGATCTTTCATTTCAAAGTTCCATTAAATATTTAAATAGAAAATAGGAAGCCATGAGAGAATTAAAAGAAATATAAGTAATGTGATCTCAGAATGGAAGCCTGTCAAATTATAAAAGTAAAGAAGGAATCATCAAGGAAAGTACTGTTGTATTTAACTATACATCAAAGAAATTTTACATACATAAAAAATAAACAGATCTAAAAGATGACAAATTGAGGGGGGAAAAAATTTTCAACACTGAAGTGGAATTAAATACCAGCTGATGGAAATGTCAATTGGGATGATGTTTCTAGGGGAAAGTTATAATTTGGACCAAACGTCTTCAAAATGTTTATACTCTTTGATAGAACTCTTCCACTCCTTAACAACCAGAGAAAACAACAGCCACAACAAAATCAATGCACTAGGCTGTGTGGACACACTTGGTGACCAGCCCAGATCCCTTTACTTGGCTGGTCCACCTTTTCTCAGCTGCTCTGAGTGTTGGCTGCTATGACTCATAGGTGTCTCCTTCTCTAGAGGATGAGCCTTGGCCCACATTGTTCCAGATGGTGGGCACTCATCACCTGCTCCCCCAGACCCACTGGGTAGCCTAGAGACAATGACAAAGGGGTTTTCAAGTCCAGCTTTTTGTTCAAAGTGGAACCAACTTATGATGCAACTTGCCCTCCAAAGCTCCCCATGGGATAAGGCTAAGCTGGGCTCCAGCTGAGACGACATCTTTGCTTAGCTCTTTCCCCTGACCTTCCTTGATCCCCTCACCCCCTTCCTGAGAGCACTTCCTCAATATATCATGTTAGCTGAACCCTTTTCTCAGGCTGTGCTTCCAGGAAATCTGACCTTAGACAGAAATTGATTCTTGCAGAATTATTTACCCTAGTGAAAAGTTAGAAACTTCCTAAGTGTCAAGTAGTGGGGGATAAGTTAAATCAATTATGTAAAATTGGTTTGCTGGAACAATAAAATTCATTTTATAGGGAGTTATTTTGTATGAGAAAATGCTCATAATATATTGATAGCTCAAGATGCATATTATAGAGATATGCCAATTTTATACAAAAAAAATACACATATAGAATGAAAATGGAGGGTTCCCCTAAAAATTTACTAGAAAGTAATTCTGGTAGTGATTTTAATTTAGTAACCTGGCAATAGGTAATTTTTCGGTCTTCTTTGTGATGTTTTGTGTTTTCCTACCTATTATGAAACATAAGCTAGATTTGAAATAAAATTTCAAGACATTATTCTTTCAAAGTATGATACAAGTCCAGAAAGTCATCACAAGTATCACCCATATCCCAATCCAACTTATTCTATGCCCCCTTGTTTTCTCAATAGAAATTTGTTTTTAACTACACTTTTTATTTTAGAATAAGTTTAGATGCATGGAAAAGTGACAAAGAGAATTCTCATAACCCCTTCACCCATCTAACACTATGTTAGATGTTAATGTTGACATGTAACATACTGATATTTCTTTTGAAATGAAGACAGAAGAATCCTTAGAATATCCTTGGAATTTTCAGAACTATGCAAAATAGAAAAGAAATATATTAAACTCTCAAAAGATGATGATACTTCTGAACATAGGTGAAAAGTAAATTTGATAAAAGCATTTTCGATCAATATGACATTAGGGAAAGTAATCCATTAGGGATTAGGGATCTGTGCATATGACTGGTAGACATTAATGAACATCTTAATCCTTCTAAATGATCATCGTGGGGCAACACCCTGATAGGTACAATTATGGCATTCTTAGTCTATGTCCTGCTGCTATAAGAAAAATTACAGTGTTGCTTTACAGAGAACTTCTTACACTGGGAGGATTTTCTATAAACCGTTCTCATTATCTTATCTTTCTTTAGGTCATTTTGGATCTGGTGTTGCCTCCTATTTCATATTCTTGAGATGGTTATTTGGAATTAATATTGTGCTCATGATTATGACAGGTGCTTTTATTGTCATTCCAGAGGTAAGAAGTATTTCCGGTGAGTTTAAAAGTGCCATTTCTTAAAAAGTAGAGACATTTAGAGCCATAGCATTAGACAACTGCACTCATTATCCTCATGGGAAGGATAATCTGTGTGTTAAAATAGGGCCTGGCAAACTTTTTCGGCAAAGGGCCAGAGAGTAAATATTTTAGGCTTTGTGGGCCGTATGGTTTGTCACAACTTCTCAAATCTACTGTGTAGTACAAGAGCAGCCATAGACATTAGGTAACTAATAAGTGTGGCTGTATTCTAATAAAATTTTATTTATAGATACAGAAATTTGAATTTCCTATCATTCTTATGTGTCACAAAATACTACTCTTATTTGGATTCTTTTTCGCAGCCATTTAAAAATGCACAAACCAACCTTAGCTCTCGGGCCACACAAAAAGTGGTGACAAGCTAGGTTTGGCTTATGGGACAGTTTGCAGACATTGTGATAAAATAAAAACCACTTCTCAACTAAACTTTATCCTTGTAAAGTAAATGGGGCCATGTCCCATGCCATTATAGAAACCCAGTGGCTTCAGTCATCCACCCATAGAAGCCACGTCCAGCCTAGAGAGAGTACACCCAGACAGGCCCCGATCAGGCAAAAAGAAAATCTGGCCACTCATGATTAATTTCTCATCAATGATTATCAAGCAGAATCCACCCCCTAGGGATCTCATATGTGCAGCATCTTCAGAGGTGCATGGAGATCAGTGGCCCCTTTTCTTCTGGTCCTTTCCCACCCAGAGGACCGTGTGACATCCTTTCCTCTCTCACCAGCTCATTGCAGGCCAACCCTTTGGAAGCACAGCCAGCAAGACCATCCCCAATGAGCACATTGCATCTGCCCAAGATCTGGACACCGTCTGGTCCCTGGGGGTGAGGTTCAGGCTTGGCCACACTTTTTTTTTTTTTTTTTTTTTTGTGGTACGCAGGTCTCTCACTGTTGTGGCCTCTCCCCTTGCGGAGCACAGGCTCCGGACGCGCAGGCTCAGCGGCCATGGCTTACGGGCCCAGCTGCTCCGCGGCATGTGGGATCTTCCCGGACCGGGGCACGAACCCGTGTCCCCTGCATCAGCATGCGGACTCTCAACCACTGCGCCACCAGGGAAGCCCTTGGCCACACTTTTGTCTCGAGGCGGGTGGTGAATGTTCTGGGACCTGGAGTCAGAAATGACACCGAGTGCTCTCTTTGCAGGGTTACCTCCAATACTCAGTCCTCTTCTATGGCTACTATGGCAGTGAGAGAAGGATTGGGAGGGCTGGCTACCGGCTGCCCTTGGCCTATTTCCTGGTGGGGATGTCAGTGTTTGCTTACAGCTTCATCATTCTCTTAAAAAAGTATGTCTGTTCAGTTTCTCAAAATACATGCCAAAATGATACATATGATCTCATTTCATCTTGTCACTCACCCTGTAAAGTCAAGGCCATTTTACAGATGAGGAGACCACAGATAAAAGAGTTAAATGCTAATTTTAACCAACACTGATTGAACACTTGAAGCTTTGTGCCAGGTTCTGTGTTGGGTCTGGAGAGACAAGAATCAAATAGACTTACCAGGTAACGTCAGTTTAGACAATGTAGGTCAGGGTTCCTGGCCTTCCCCAGCCAATAGAAATTGACTAGAGGCCAGACAAGAAATTCAGGCAAGGTCTTACTAGGGCCCCTGCTGCAGCAGCCGGAAGCAAAAGCAAACAACAGGTTCCCTTGCTTGCTTGGTCCCTGAGGGGGGCAAGCTTGTTTCTTATATGGGGTGCGGGTAGGTGTGTGTCCAGGTGTCAGGCCAGAAGGGTGGTTTAGGTGTTTTGCCCACCCCTTAGGTGGTGTTATGTGCAGGGAGCATGCGCAACCCCCTGCTTTTGCTCCCGACACCCTGTTTTTGCTCCAGGCTCTTCAAAAGTGGCAGTTGGGTTTTTTTGGTCTCTTTGTATCTTTTGGGTCCAGAATTTGCCCCAACGGCTGCATGCACACAGTTATTTTTAGTCCCATACAGTTTCTTTGTATTTTGTTGCTCATGGGGAGGTGTGCCCATGTGCAAGCATTGCAGCACTGCAGCAAAGGGTCCCAGGTCCCAGCCTGTCTCATAGGAACTGCACTAAAAGAGAGGTGAACGAGATGGCTTAGGTGGCCAGAGGTTGCAGAAAGCAAAGCATCCTCCTTTGACTCTATGTTTGCCTGTGACCTAGTTACAAATTACGCAAAGGCCAGTCTCATCTGTGTTGTGATGCAGTTCAAACATGTAGCTGGTTATTGAAAGGAGGGCGCAGTGCAAAGAAAGCAGACTGGCTGGGGCCTCATCTGTAAAATGGGCAGGTTGGCTCAGAATATCACCAGGTTCCCTTACGGCTGTTACATTCTGTGCTTCTGTGTAGGAGCTAGATAAACGCAGAGTGACAGAGAGGCTCTGAGCCCAAGGAGAAGCGGGCCCCCACCCTCTTGGCTCACCTGCTGCTTCCCTCTGATGCGTGTGTACCAGTACGTCTTCATCACACTGCCCCTTGTGGCGTCTTTGCAAAGTGCAGGTAGAAGGGGTTGAGATTAAAAGAAGATAAAACAATCATCATCACCATCATCATCATCATCAAACAAAAACCTAGGGAGATGCACAGTGACTTGAGGACCTTCAGTTCCCATGAAGCTTTCCAGCTTAGCCTCTGGATGGCCTCAAGACCCCATGACCCCACCTAGAACACGGGCTCTTTGCTAGATGTTACAATTTAAGAGACAAATTGATGTCAACTCGGGAGCAGGAAGTATGGATGGACAGAGTGGTAAAAGCTTCTAACAGGAGAGATGGTCTAAAAGACAGGGAACTTGCACCCAAGGAGGGATCGTGACCCCTGCCTTCCCATACATCTGAGGGAAAGTCGTGTTAGGGAGGGATCCGAAGTGCTTCTGCTTGGTGAGGTGGGGTAGTTACTTCAATGGGCAGGAGCTCCAAGGAGATGGATTCAGCTCAGAGTAAAGAATTTGGTTTCACAATCACAGTTGCACAGAGATGCAGTGGATGCACACACCTTCAGTGATGGGAGAGCTTGTGCACCGGACTCACCCAAGAATTTGCTGTTTTCACACTGTTCAAAGGGGTTGGCTGAGGACACAAGCCACGAGAGGGGCTGAACCCAGCCGGCGCTCTGCTTGCCCACATCCAGATGGGGCTCCTTGCTCTGCGCGGACTCGCAGCAGCCCCCTAGTGGCTGAACCTGCCCCTGACACTGTTCTTACGTGACCCTTTCTGGTCTTTTTTTAAAAAAATTTTTATTGGGGTATAATTGATTTACAATGTTGTGTTAGTTTCAGGTGTACAGCAAAGTGAATCAGTTATACATATACATATATCCACTCTTTTTTAGATTCTTTTCCCATATAGGTCGTTATAGAGCACTGAGTAGAGTTCCCTGTGCTGCACAGTAGGTCCTTATTAGTTAACTATTTTATACATAGTAGTGTGTTTATGTCAATCCCAATCTCCCAATTTATCCCTCTCCCCCTTACCCCCCCATAACCATAAGTCTATTTTCTACATCTGTCACTCTATTTCGGTTTTTTTTTTTTTTTAACATCTTTATTGGGGTATAATTGCTTTACAATGGTGTGTTACTTTCTGCTTTATAACAGAGTGAGTCAGTTATACATATATATATGTTCCCATATCTCTTCCCTCTTTGTCTCCCTCCCTCCCACCCTCTCTATCCCACCCCTCCAGGCAGCCACAAAGAACCGAGCCGGTATCCCTGTGCCATGCGGCTGCTTCCCACTGGCTATCTACCTTACGTTTGTTAGTATATATATGTCCATGTCTCTCTCTTGCCCTAACACACCTCACCCTTCCCCCTCCCCATATCCTCAAGTCTGTTCTCCAGTAGGTCTCTGTCTTTATTCCTGTTTTACCCCTAGGTTCTTCATAACATTTTTTTGTAGATAAGTTCATTTGTAGCCTTTTTTTAGATTCCACACACAAGTGATATCATGATATTTGTCTTTCTCTGTCTGACTTACTTCACTTAGTATGATAATCTCTATTTGCATCCCTGTTGCTGCAAATGGCATTATTTCATTCTTTTTTATGGCTGAGTAATATTCCATTGTACATATGTGCCACATCTTCTTTACCCATTTATCTGTTGATGGACATTTAGGTTGCTTCCATGTCCTGGCTATTGTAGTGCTGCAAGGAACATTGAGGTGTATGTAACTTTTCAAATTATGGTTTCCTCTGGTCCTTTTTTGCAGGATGGCTAAGAATTCCCGCATGAGCCTTGCCAGCGCGTCCAATGAAAACTACACGTTCTGCTGGCGGGTGTTCTGTGCCTGGGATTACCTCATTGGAAACCCAGAGGCGGCAGAGAGCAAAACCGCTGCCATCGTGAACAGCATCAGGGTGAGTAAGAGAGCCTGTTCAGGCTGCCGGGAGTCAGGGCTCTGCAGATCACAGCCTTCACGGCGTGAGCCACTGGCCCTCTGCTGGGAGAGTCAGCGTGGTCTCCTTCCCACGGTGCTCACAGACCAGGGCAGCCACAGTCTGCACCGAGACGTGACATAATGTGCCTCCAACACGCACCAAACAATCTGATGGTGTACTGGAGAAAAATATGGGAACTTCTCTTTTTTTCTCTTTTTGTTTTTACTTTCATCCTTCTAAAATTTCAGTGTGTGTCTCTTCGTTCATTTGCATAATGGATTACTACCGTGTTGCGTGTACATAACTTGTAAATGAATAAATACATATATGTGAGGGATATAAGCTTTTAGTGTTACCTTAGAAGATAATGCAGTCAAAGGCATTCGGAGACCTGGATCTACTGAACAACACAGACAGTTCAATGGTGCCCTCTTTTGAGAAAAAAAATGATTTAGATCATTTCAGTGACCTAAATAATTTACTCCTCCGCCTCTTTTTCCCATTCCCCAATTTCCTTTTTTATCTATCTATTATCATATAAAGCACTGATATCAATAGAATCTTATTGGGTGAAGTTATGACTTCATAACATAACATTGAAGTTATGATGAAAAATACTGGATAAGTCATTTCTTTCATAAACTATTTCTGAATATTTTTGATTAACGATGATGCTAAGCTTTTGATACCATATGTGTCTTTCTTTAAAGGAGGCTATACTGGAAGAACAGGAGAAGCAGAAGAGCAAAAACCTGTATGTATGAAGACTCCCCATCCTGAATTCACTGATAAGCTGTTTTAATTTAATAGAAAAATCACCAGACTGTATCTCATTTTCACACCTTTTCAGGCAATTCTTCTCCTTAAAACCTGTCCTTCTGGTAACGTGGAATGTGGGAACCCCATAGTTTTTCAATAGCAGTATTTCGGAGTTGTTCCTGCTTCCATGGATCTGGCAGTAGGGTGAGAGGTCTGAGGCTGACCAGCTTCCTATTCTTTTACTTAGATAATAAAAGATATTTTTAGCACCAATTTCTAGTTTGTTAAACTAAGCAAAGACTAATTTTATTTAGCAACAAATCTCTGAAGTCCTAGGACACAAGTAGTATCCAATGCTCGTTGACAAAACTTCTAAAGTGACTTCTCGGGTTTGGAGTTCTTCTCAAGGTTGTGAGGGCTTCCTTGGTGAGGGTGAGGCCCTTCAGCCACAGAACGGAAGACACAGAAAGGCGATGACCCTGTCCTCCTGGGCCAGACACGCCTGCTCATCCAATATCCTCACTGGTTCTTTTTTTAAATTAATTTCTATTGGAGTATAGTTGCTTCACAATGTTGCATTAGTTTCTGCTGTACAGCAAAGTGAATCAGTTATAGGTATACATATATCCCCTCCTTTTTAGATATAGCAGGTTCTCATTAGCTATCTATTTTATATACAGTAGTGTATATGAGTCAATTCCAATCTCCCAACTCATCCTACCCTCCCTGCCCCCTTGGTAACCATAAGTTTGTTCTCTACATCTGTGACTGTATTTCTGCTTTGCAAATGAGTTCATCGCTACCATTTTTCTAGATTCTACGTATAAGCGATATTATACGGTATTTGTTTTTCTCTTTCTGACTTACTTCACTCTGTATGACAGTCTCTAGGTCCATCCTCACTGGTTCTTTAAGCCCCATGATTACTTCCTACAGTGCAGAAAGCCGGTCCTGGGGAGTGCTGGAGACCTGGGGAGTGGGGGAAACACCCAGCCCCTGAGAGGAGGCAGGGTGTCGTGGTGGGAAGGACTCTCCATAGGGTGTCAGAAGATGGATTCTAGCCCTCTCTTTGTCAGTAACTTCTACGACCCCAAAACTCCCTTGACTTTCCCGGGCCTCTAACTCCTCACTTATGAAATGAAAGGATGGGACTTCATCCGTGCTTCTCAGAGGAAAGAGAGCACCCACCCACATCAGAATCACCCGTGCGCACTGCAGACGCAGGCCCCTTTGGCGCCCACCCTGATTGACCGAATTAACGTCTCTGGGAGTGAGAGACAAGGCTCCACATTCTTAGCAGGTCTCGCAAAGCAAGACTCACAGGTGGTTTTTACGTTCCCTCAAATTTGGAAGCTCCTGCCGTCCTAAATGCATTCCAGTTAAAAAACGTCTCATTCAATGATTCGTTATTACAAGCAAACAAATCAACAAGAAACCGAATTCTCATCTCTCTTCCACACACAAATCTTGAGTCCTCCTGATTCTGTCAAAACTTGAGGAAAATAGATGTGTAAGGGGTACTCTGGGATATCCAGGATATTATAACAGGAGGTGGAAGGAAGAGGGTGGAGACAGGGGAAAACTAGCATGTGACTGCCTACTTCCCGCGCAAGCCCATCACGTGCATTTTCTGGTGTAATTGCCACAAGGACCGACAGTGCTGGAGGCGGGGAGGGGGGACCAGAAATGCAGGACCTGCCTCAGGGACCATGTGGGTAGCATGACCCTACAAATGATGACAGGGTGATCTGGGGACAGGAGGAGGTGGAGAAGCACTAAGGTGGTGTTAATGGGCCTCACTCTCAAGTCTTCCATCTCTGGTGCTCTGTGACGCCTTATCTAAAGCTCTCCTCTGCCAGAAGACAGGGTGACACTTACTATTCCGTTTGGGAGTGAGTTTCCTCATTGCCCAGAGGAAAGGCTAAGATGCGTGCAGAAGGAGACGTTATGACCTGCCCAAGGTCACCCAGAGGGTGGGGAGCGGGTGGTACACCCCTCGCGTGCCCCTCCAAATCCTCCTGGCCACACCTCTTTCTCCAGCCCTTGATGCCAGGCAGGCTGTGCAGGCTGCCACCGGCTGCACACATGCCCCTCAGAGCCTCCATTGGTACCCATTGCTCGCTGCCCAGGGCTCCTCTGAGGCTGCAGTGTGGGGCACCCACAAGATCCCAGTCCACACGTGTTCATGCAACCAAAAGACTGGGTGCAACACTGGGAGTCAGTGTTCTGGAGTGGCCCTCGACCACCAGGGAACAGGAGCTGATGGAAAACGCTTCACATTTTCACCCCGGCCAGGCATTTCTGAGATGCCACTTCACAGGCCCCTCAGAAGGCCCTGCGGCTGCCTCCAGCTGTGGCCAGCTCCCCTCACACCTTGTACCGCCTTCCCTGTCTGGTCTCACTCCCCAGAACTTCACGCACACTTCCTGGCATCACTTCCCAGAAAAACTCCTCTCAAACACACCTTTGCCTGAGGTTCTGCTTTCAGGGAAAACAGACTAAGACTGACCCCAAAGTCGAAAGCAGATGCCTTAAAGATAAGCCAATTGGAGTCAGTGAGTTTTCCTCCAGGAAGAGTGGGGGTTTTTCAGTTAAAACTGGAAACTTACTGTAAATGCAGTAAGTCCCCTACATATGAACGAGTTCCGTCCCGAGAGCATGTTCGTAAGTCCAATCTGTTCGTAAGTCCAACAAAGTTAGCCACAATCGGCTCTCTAGTACTGTACTGGAATAGGTTTATCATACTTTTCACACAGATAATACATAAAAAACAAACACAAAGAATAAAACATTTTGACTCTTACAGTACCGTACCTTGAAAAGTGCAGTAGCACAGTACAACAGCTGGCATCCAGGGGCTGGCATGGGGTGAACAGGCAAGAAGAGTTAGTGACTGGAGGAGGGAGAGAAAGTGGGAGATGCTAGAGCTAAGGATCGTCAGCAACAGGAGACAGAGGGCGAGCTGCGATGTCACTCACGCCTGACATTGCTGGTACAGGTTCCAGATGCACGTTCGCATCTTTGAAAGTTCGCAACTTGAAGGTTCCTATGTAGGGGACTTACTGTAGTAGCATCACGGTTGACTGTAAGAGGCCTTTGGGAAGTGAGACCTGGCGAGGAAAGAGGAGCCCGTGTCCCAGCTCCTTTCTTTACTTCTTCCTCCAGCAAATATTTATGAAGTGCTTCTATGTACTGGGCCTGTTCTAGGAGCTGAGAATACAGCTGAGAAAAAGACTTTTAACAATTGAGCACTTGCTTTCTAGAGGGAAAAGGCAGATAACAAATTCCAAGTAAATACGTGGTATAATATCGAAATCATGGTGTGAAATGAGAGGCAGGATCATTACCTCCCCTCCTTCCTCCCCCTTCCCTCTCCTGAGCACCCGTACCTGAGCTACAGCTGAAATGTGCATATGCCACAGGACTCCGATTTTAAGTGGCAAAGCAAAACACTGAAGCCCAAATACTCAGACTCCAGAACGTGTGTGTGTGTGTGTGTGTGTGTGTGTGTGTATATGTGTGTGTTTCAAGCCCCACTGATGCTGGTGGCTTAGATTTATAACTCACTGTTGATCTCTTAGGAAATGAGGGATTCTGGGGGTGGGGGAAGAACACTGATACTTCAGGGCAGAAAATCCACTTGGCAGTAAATGTCTTCCCATCCTTCACTGGCCTTTTCTGTGCATCAGGGTGCCCTGTGCAGAGCCCAGTATATTGTCCTCATACCTGCCTCTCCCCGCAGGGCAGTGACCATCTGCCTGAGGGTCATCGCCAACATCTTGGTGCTTCTCTCGCTGGCTGGGAGCATCTATCTCATCTACTTCGTGGTGGATCGGTCCCAGAAGCTGGCACAGTCCAAGAAGGAGCTGACGCTCTGGGAAAAGAATGAGGTACCCACACAACAGTAGCTGCCCCTCTGTTTCCTGGGTGTTTCTTAAGTGGGTTCCCTGGAAACATCTCCACGGAAAAATTGCAGTCCTCTTCTAGAGCACAGGCTGCAAGAGCTTGGAGCCAGAGTGGCAACACCCGGCCTTGGCTAAATGATTTCACTGGTCTTAAAAAGGAAGATTTTGATTCAAAAGCACCTTCAGGCATTTGCACAGTCTTTACCCTTTTTTCGTTTTTTGCGGTACGCGGGCCTCTCACTGTTGTGGCCTCTCCCATTGCGGAGCACAGGCTCCGGACGCGCAGACTCAGCGGCCATGGCTCACGGGCCCAGCCGCTCCGCGGTATGTGGGATCTTCCCGGACCGGGGCGCGAACCCGTGTCCCCTGCATCGGCAGGCGGACTCTCAACCACTGCACCACCAGGGAAGCCCCATATGGCTTGTTTTTTAAAACGCTCTCTCCCCTCCATTTATGGGAATATTCCCATGAACAGAAAATTACCAAGAGGAAGGTTATAAACAATTTTATAATTTTTAATATTTATTGCAAGACACTTGTCCTGAACCCTTGGCTCAATTTACCTGTAAAGATTTGAGTGGTAGAAACAGCACAAATGCTACCTCTCAGACCACTTGTATGAAAATGATTTACCATCCTTGGGATTTAAAAAACAAAGTGGGCAGGCAAGGTGATACTTATCAATTTATCCTCAATGTACAATAATTTTTCAAAATCTGAGACTGCATTAGGTAATCTCTCCCCATACCTCTTCGTGTTTTATGTCAATTAAGTGGGTTATATATTGATAAATATGGGCTTGTGTGTAGACAGATATTTTAAAGGTAAATTCAGAAATTATTTCTTCCTTTAGCTCACACGTCTTGTGTACCAGCTAAGCCTCCTTTTTCACTTGCAGAGAAAGTACATATGTCCAGAGAAACAAGAGCCAGGCATAATTCTCTAGATAATTAATCTTCCATGTGCAGAAAGAATATTAAATTACCTCTCAGCCTTCCCTTTTCTATTCTTAACAGTTACAGTTATTTTCTTCTTCCATCCAAGGTAAGGGAAGTAGAAATAGAATGAGATGGTAATTGGGGAAGGTGGCAGGAACACCAGTAAATCCCAAAAGGCATGTATGAGTGTCTTCAGATTAAGGAGTGTTCCTAGAAGGGATAAACCCATGGCAAAGTGGCCTTTTGAAAACAGCTAATTAGCCAAGGTTTGGGGGAGGTTTTCCATGTAAGAACTGCATGACCCTCTGAATACCCGCCTCCCCGACCAAACATTAGGCTACAGACCAACTATGAGGTGAGGGAGGCTGGAATGCGGGTCCCCGAGGAGCTCAGTGGGGCACACCCTCTCTTGGTAGGTGAGCGTGGTGGTGTCCCTCGTCACCATGCTGGCACCATCAGCCTTTGACCTCATCGCCGCCTTGGAGATGTACCATCCACGGACGACACTGCGCTTCCAGCTGGCAAGGTACCGCCACCCCGCTGGGAAATGGCTTGTTGTGGGTTACCCATCCGGCCACCCACTGTGGGAACCCAGTCCCTCGGGAGCCAGGGCTTGCTTTGTTCCCCCCAAAACTTAGCACAGGACTTCCCCTGTGGCTGCATCTCAAGAAAATCAGGGGACCACAGGAGTGAATGGTGGGAAGAAGGGGGAAGAGGAAGCAGGGAGAGAGGAGGGGGCTGGAGAGGATGGATCAGGAGGACAGGACAGAAGAAACGGGTGAAAAGGTGGTGATGAGAGCAAGAGGAGGAAGAGGAGGCGGGAGAGAGGGTGGGGGAGGGGGAGGGGGAGGGGGAGAACAGGCAGAAAAAGCAGATACAAGAGAAAGAGGACCAAGAAGATGATGGACAGTGTGCCGTGTATTGCTCACGTTGGGTCCCTCAGTGGACGGACCGTGAGAGGTGAGAGGCCCATGCTGTCTTTCCAGATGTGAGATGAACATCATGCTTTGCTAATAATTCCCCAAAGTGTAGACTCAAAGCGGTTCTTGTGAGTATGTCAGGGAGCACTGAGCATCAGGGCTGTGCTGGGATGGTCAGTGGGTGTGAATACAGGTGGTTAATGCAGCAGGCGGGGAGTAGGGGCGGGGGAGGGGGAGGTCAGAGGGGCCAGCCCCCTGAAACCACACTTATTCTCTAGCGTTGGCATCATCACTGTCTTCCCGAAAAATCCCCATCTCTGTTAGGGTGACTGTCGCAGAGGGTGGCACTGTCCGAGCCCCGCTGATTTACCTCCCATCCCTCCCGGGTCTACAGTGTTTGGTTTGTGCTTTCTCTTGTAATACTTGATCACATTCCACAGAACAAATTTCCCACAGATCACTTTGGGAAGAATGGCTGTCATTCAGGAGTCGGCAAATGTTTTCCATAAAGGACCAAATAGTAAATATTTTTGGTTGTGCGGGTCACACGGTCTCTGTGGCTCAACCCTGAGGTTGTAGCACAAAACCAGCCACAGACAATCCATCATCCAAAGGGTGTGGCCGAGTTCCCTGCAACTTTATTACAAAAATAGAAGAGGGTAGGGTTTGGCTAAAAGGCTGTAGTTTGCCACGATCTTGAAGTCCAACTGTCACTTCAGAGATAGAAAAACATCACTCGAAAGATCGAGGGGTGTGTGGAAGCCCCTCACCCAGGGTAGCTCTGGAAGAGACTCCCAGCCCCCCAGGCTTGAACCCTGGTCTCTGTGCTCTGCTCGGCACCTCCTCTGTTGACCTCAGAGAGAGAAGTGCCGTCCTCAGCAACTCCCCTCACGGCAGGCATTGGGGAGGATCAATTCTATGATTGCATTTGGTCTAACAGCGGTCCTATTATACAGATTGGCCTCGTTATTCTCGTTCAAAACTAGAGAAACAGAGGCTTCAAGAGACTTGCCCCTGATGAATTCAGGCTAATTCTAGAAATAAGAGTAGGATATATTACTTTAGTTCCACTAACTCACCGGCAGACGAAGCTACCTTTTATTCAGGGCACAGCGAGAACCAGAGCCATGCGATACGAAGACGGCAGAAGGTTAAATTCTCTCGGTCCTTCCTTCAGCCAACAAGTGCCAAGTTGACTCTGAGGGTCCTGCCCTGTGTTAGGTGAAGACAGAGATAGAAAGGGAAGCTGAAGGGAATCCCTCCACAGTGCACAGGGAAAGCCAAGATGAGTCAGAATGATGCCTCCGGAGGTGTCCTAGCCCCTGTTTCCCTGCTCACTCCTGCACACTGGTGGCCACAGGTGGTAAACTCTACACCTGAGGAGATGAAGGCCTGGGGGATGGGCGGCTCAAATTTCCAATCTGGAGTCTTTTCCTCATGTTAAATCTGCTTTCTCTTTCTCACCAACTGGCACTGGCTTCATGATTCTCCAAGTGCCAACCACTGTCCTGTGAGAGATTTGTAAACCTGTCATTTTCCTTTCTCATCTCATTTTCCCAGACATGTTTCTGTTGAGACCCAAGGCTGCAGCCTGGGAAACTCCACGACGTGTTTCCCAAAATCTTCCAACTCCGGGGAAACGGGCATCAAGTCTTGGATCACTGGCTGATAGAGGCTGCTGCGGGCAGGTGCCATCTGCTCAAGGTTGCCCACCTGTGAGCAGGTGTAGATGCGCCCACAGCCCCTCACTGATTCAGCCCGTCTGACAGGTTCAGCCTGTATTTCAGAACCAGATCACTGAGATCCTGAAATCTTACCCTGCCTCTTTTTAACTGTGTGAACCAGAGCAGGTGACTTAAGGCCTCCCCATGTTCAATACCCTTGTCCCTTAAGTGGGGGTTATAATAATATGGACCTCACAGGCGAGACTCAAATGAGATAATGCCTGGAAAATCACTTTATAAACCAGAAGGCACGACAGGACATGGATAATTCACTTTACACTTCAGAGCCCCGCTTCCTGAGCTCACACACTGTCTGCTATCCTAGCGCTTCTGAAATACTGATCCAGAGATTGGCTATAGTGGAATCACCTGGTAAGGAGATAAAAGGATTCCCAGACCCCATCCAGACCTCTTGAAACAGTGTAGATTCTGGAATTCTGTATTTTGTTTTAATGCCCACAGTCTGATTCTGAAGGAAACCAAGTATGGCAACCAGCAACTGTCTTAGCCAAAACATGGTGGTCACTCCCAAATTGTGGTCATTCAAGGTGGGCTTGTGGCTTTCAGGGTCCTTGTGCTGTACCTGGGAAACCTCTACAGTCTGATCATCGCCCTCTTGGACAAAGTTAACAGCATGAGCACTGAGGTGAGTGCTCCGTCCTGGGGACGTGCCCAGCCAACCACTGCCCCACACACACCACACACACACACACACACGCACACACACGCACATACACACATATATACACATACACACACATACACACATATATACACATACACACACGCACATACACACATATATACACATACACACACGCACATACACACATATATACATACGCACACACGCACATACACACATATATACACATACATACACAAACACATGCACATACACACATACACACATATATACACATACACACACGTACACAAACACATGCACATACACATACACACATATATACACACACGCACATACACACATATATACACATACACACACAAACACGCACATACACACATATATACATATGCACACGCACACACGCACATACATATACACAAACGCGCACATACATACATATATAGGCATACACATACACACATATACACACACATATACACAAACACATGAACATGCACACATATATACATACACATACACACATACACAGACGTACACATGCACATACACACATATACACAAACACACACATATACACACATATATACACATACACACACATACACAAACACATGCACATACACACATATATAGGCACGTACACACATATATATACATACACACATATATACACATACACACACATACACAAACACATGCACATACACACATATATACATACACACATACACAAGCACGCGCACATACACACATATATAGGCATACGCATACACACATATACACAAACACACGCACATACACACATATATACATACACACATACACATATATATACACATGCACACACACAAACACATACACACATATACACATACATATTGAATACATACACACATATATACACATACACCCATATACACATACACACACACACACATACACATACACACACAGATACAGAGTCATCCTCAGTGTTGTCAATATCACTGCTAGTATTTGCACTCTGTTCATCATGTTCAACAATGAGTTCATTTGTGGTCTTCTCAACAAAGGATAGGAAATTTGGTCTCATTTCCAAGATAAAGAAACTGAGACCAGAATTTATGGCTAGTCAGTGACAGGACTCATTCTTGACTCTCTTTCCTGGAATTCCATCAGGAAAGGTTATCAACAGCTATTGTAAATGATCCCAGGAGAATGGCAGACCATGGGACTAATTTTCACTTAAAAAATCAGGAGAAAATAAATATCTTATGGAGAGCAGTTCAGAGCAGGACCCACCATCCCAGCCTAGGGTAGGTTTGGAGGTCTTTTTAAACCTGCCCCACCTGTGAGGTTATCCCAAAATGGTAGGGGAAGAGGAGGCAGGAAGTAGGAGGCTTCTTTAGGATTGTTTGCCCAAGCCATACCTTCTTAGCATCAAATCCTGCTGCTTATAAGACAGAAGAGGCCACAGGGAGAAATGGTTCTGCATCAGGGCTTTGATGTTGCGTAGACTGGGTCCTTACCTGCCACTTACTAGCAACATGACCTCGAGCGTTTGACTTCAACTAGCTGAGCTTCAGTCCCTTCATCTGTAACATGGAATGACCATTCTTACCTGACACTCTTGTGAGAATGAGAAATATAACATGCTGTAACCTAGGACAGGCTCTGACACTTTACTAGGGACCAATCAATGCTATTCATTACAACTCTATGTTCATTACTGGACCAACTCTAGTCAAGTGGCTATCAACCAAGCTAGAGATAGCGAGAGAGAAAGAGACAGAGAGTCGGAGACAGAGAGAAACAGAGATAAAGCAAAAGAGATTATTCCCAAGCAATGCAGTGATATCCTTGGTGTTCATGATGGATTCTTATTTACACATAACTGGACAACCTTCTCTTCTTCCTTCCCTCTCTCCACAGGAAACTGCTCCCCCAAATAGCACAAGTCATTGGATAGATTCTACCATCTTCTTTGTCACCAGGGCAGCCCCTGGAGAAGAGAAGTGGTCCACGCCTGGGCCTGGGATAGGGCTCAGGAGAAACAGCACTTGGGCCCTGGAACAAGCCAATGTTCTGACTTACACCTCGCCTCTCTCAGAGGCCAACAAGACCACTGCTTTCACCCAGAGTCCGCAAGGCCAATGCTGGGAGACATACGTTGGACAGGTGGCTCCCTCGTTCCCTTATAAAGCCCTTCCGTGTCCATTTCATCACTTAATTCTAGCGACTCTCTGAAGTGTCATTATCTCTATTTTATAGAAAAGGAAAATAAAGTTCAGTGGGGGATTAGGATTTTCCAGGTCTCAAAAGGAATTATCATAATCAGTGTAAGGACTCAGGCAGTATTAATGATGTGCTTGACCCTGTTCTAAGTGCTTAGTCTAGAATCTTATTATCGTCCTTAGAAGCAGAAATGAGGAAACTGAAGCACTAGAGTTTAAGGAACTTGCCCCAAAACACAGATAGTAAAAGCAGAATGAAGGGGACTTCCCTGGTGGTCCAGTTGTTAAGACTTAGCCTTCCAATTCAGGGGGTGAGGGTTCGAGCCCTGTTCGGAGAGCTAAGATCCCACATGCCTCGCGCCAAAAAAACAAAATATAAAACAGAAGCAACGGGCTTCCCTGGTGGCGCAGTGGTTGAGCGTCCGCCTGCCGATGCAGGGGACACGGGGTCGTGCCCCGGTCCGGGAGGATCCCGCATGCCGCGGAGCGCCTGGGCCCGTGAGCCATGGCCGCTGAGCCTGTGCATCCGGAGCCTGTGCTCCGCAGCGGGAGAGGCCACAACAGTGAGAGGCCCGCATACCGCAAA
>NW_006798027.1:2294298-2297592 GCF_000442215.2 Lipotes vexillifer
AACAAGGAGAGGCCCCCATACCCAAAAAAAAAAAAAAAAAAAAAAAAAAACAGAAGCGCAACATTGTCGAATTCAAAAAAGACTTAAAAAATGATCCACATCAAAAAAATAAAAAGCAGAATGAAGCCCTAAACCCAGGCATCTGCTCCAAACTCTTTGCTCTGAACCCCTCTGCCTTTCACCTTCACTATATCCCATGATAACACCTCAAGTAGTCTCCTGTGGCTCAGAACCATAGACTTTTTCCCTGGCTTTGTGTAAAGCTGGCCTCAGATATCAAAATTCAAATGAACAAATATTTGCTGAGCAGCCATTAAGGAAGTCGCCATTGGAGGGGGCCCAGTGGCTCAAGCCATGGGAATGAAGAGAGAAGGGAGGACCCCAAGGAAGAGGTGGACAGTGGGAAGGGCAGCGTGTGGTGGCATCCAAGGACACCTTGTGTTGCAGGAGATGCTGAAGCTGTCCATCATTGACATGCTGTTCACTGTGGCCAGCATTCTGCTCATAGACTTCTTCCGAGGACTTTTCGTTCGGTACTTAAGTGACTACTGGTGTTGGGACCTGGAGAGCAAGTTTGTAAGTAAGATGCCGTGTCCATTGGGGAAGTTCGTATGGCCAGATCCATCCTTTCCTGATGGCCAGGCTGGGAAACTGACATGGCTGAGAGAAAATACGTGAGGGAAGAGGGAAAGGCTGTACAAAGCTGAGTTTCCATTTCTTTCTTACATTTACCATTTGCTGGGATGGCCTCACAGACAATGATCTCTACGTATCTAGGCGAGCAAAGAATTCTGTGTAGTTGACTATAATGAACTGCTTTATGCAAAGAAATTTGGAACGTTTTTTTAATGCAGAAGTTCATTTTCTCTTGTAGCCTGAATACGGGGAATTCAAAATAGCAGAGAACGTGTTACATTTAGTCTACAACCAAGGAATGATTTGGTACGTATGATTTGGTACGTAGCAAAAGCTTCTTCCTGCTGTGCTTACATCTACTCTGGGCTAAGATTTTAATTTACCGAGTCTGGATGGGACATGACCATAATAAACACAGTCATAAGAGTCAAGAAAGGACATAAAGAGTTTCTAATTGAACTATTTCACATATATAGTAATTTCAGTAGTGGTTTCCTAAGCATTTTGCAGAAAGGAATGAGGAAGGAAATAGTCCATTTTTAGGCCACTATTGGGCACTGAAAAACAAACAAAACTGCACAAGAACCAATAGAATAAGCTGCTGGGGAGGATTGTGGGGAGGCTAGGAAGAGAGGCTGCTGACCCCTGAGGAGGACTTCCATCAGTGGCTGTGTCACAGCTGGGGAGCCTGCCGTCAGCTGCCCACTCTCCTTCCGTACTCTCACTTGGACATTGAGCCCAGGTGCACGACTATCCCCCAGAAAGATAGACCCATCCTAGGGGAGGTCTGCTCACCCAGGGCAGCCCGCAGCCAAGGCAATCATGTTCCTAAAGATACTAAAGGCTGAAAGGGATCATCTGATCGACAGGGACGTGTGTGTCCATGGGGACACGGCGGAGAGCTCCCTAACCATCCCTCCATCGCTGGCTTTCCCTGCTGGACCACAAAAAGTGCTATTTGTTAAAATACAAGCAAAAGACGAAAAAGAAGAACCTGGGTGTCCCATACCTTCAGAAGACACAATCTCTCTTCATAATCATTCAGTAAAATGCAGGAGGAATGGAATATAAAGTAATATCCCTTTACTCAAATTCTGTATTCTTAGAGTCCACTTATTTTGAAAAATATTTTCACAAATACAGTATTAAAAATAATACAGAACATTTACTTAACGTTTGCCAGAATGTCGGGCACGTTTTTACCTGTAATAACTGGTTTAATCCTTATAGAAACCCTATGAGGTAATTAGTATTATTTTCTCCATTTTAAATATGAGGAAACTGAGGAAAAGAGAAGCTAAGTGTCTTGCCTGATGTGAGAAACCAAAAGGTTTTTTTTAAAAAGTGTTTTACTTATTAAACCTCTCTTTGTATCTATTTTCCTGCTGCTAAATCCAAACTTCACAAGTATTGTATTGAATGAACATCCAGTATAAGCAGATTTAGCCTTAAAGTCAGAAGATCTGGGTTTCATTCCATATTTGGCACTTATTTGCAGGGTAGATATACCTCTGTTTTCCTTGGATGTTATCCCAGATCTGTCACTCTCAAAGGTCTCTCAGTTTGGATGATATAGGGTCACCCTTTTATTAGTCTCTGAGCAAATCACCTAATTTTCCCAGACCCACATTTCATGTCTAAAACCTTTGGCTATTTACCCGTCCTTTTATGGTTTCAGAAGGTTAAATGGGCCAAAATGTGTGAGGATGCTTAGCACAAGGTCCAACAAAAGTAGCTCTGCTCCACATAATGTTGATCAAATCTGAAAGTCAATAATTTATTAACGTAGCCCCACCAACCCCATAGACAGGCAAAATCTAGAGCTTGCCCGAAACCGCAGTTATCCACTATTTTCCTCTTGACCGGAAGAGGGTGTTTCCTTTGCTAAGTGTGAAGAGGCAGGAGACACTTAGCATCCTTGTGCCAAGAGGATATTTTAAAACAGGCTCCCTGCTCATCTGCAGAAGTGACTTGTCTCCAGCAGGTGGAAGGCTGAGGGCTCAGATCTCCAGGGGCTTCTTCAGTTCTTTAAGCACAGAGTATAAATCCCAAGCTCTCAGAGCCAAGATAGACCAGAGGAGAACAGACGCTAACTGGCCTCTCATTGTGGTTTCAGGATGGGAGCCTTCTTCTCGCCCTGTCTCCCTGCCTTCAACGTCCTCAAACTCATTGGGCTCATGTACCTGCGCAGCTGGGCCGTGCTGACCTGCAACGTGCCCCACCAGCAAGTCTTCCGAGCCTCCAGGTCAGTGAGCGTCAAGTCCGCTTCACAGAGAGAACTCACATCACCCACACTCGCCTTAGCCAGAGTGACCTCCAGCAAGGGGGTCTCCCCACCTCCCTGCCTGTCAAAATCTTGTCCGCCCTCCAGTTGCCTTTCCTCCCTGAAGCCATTGCCAATGCCCCACCCCTCAAATGAATCATGACTCTTCTTAAGCTCATGCCACATCTTTTACAACTTTCTACTGAAGTTTAATAATCATCCAGAAAGGGCACACATCACAAATATCCGGCTTGATGAATATTCACAAACTGAACACAACTCTGTAACCAGCCCCCAGATGGAGAAACAGAACAAGAACAGCGCCCAGAACCCACCTTGTACTCGACTCCGGTCGCTACCAGCTTCTAACAGCGTAATTCGTCCCCCCCCCCCGC
>NW_006798027.1:2297635-2320875 GCF_000442215.2 Lipotes vexillifer
CCCCCCCCCCCCGCCCCGCCACACCAGTTTTTACTTGATGTAAATAGAATCACATTCAGTATGACCTCTTTTATTCCTGTCTTCTTCTCAATATTGTGCTTGTGAGAATCACCTCATTGAGGACACCCCCCTCCCCAATTTCTTTATCCATCCTCCTGTGGTTAGCTATAATGAATAACACTGCCTTGAACATTCTCACGCATGTCCTTTGTTGGGTACATACCTAGGACTGCGCTTGCTGGCTCACAGGCCACGCATGTGTTCCCCTCTAGTAGAGAGCGCCAACTATTTTGCCAAAGCAGAGGCGCCCTTCCCACTCGCACCAGCATCATGTGAGAGTTCCAGTTGTCCCACAACCTTGCCAACACTTGTTCTTCTCTGTATTTTTCACTTTAGCCATTTTGGTGAATTCATATCACATTTTGAACACCTTGATTAGAACTCATTTATTTTATTTTGACATAATAGTTATTGATGTGTATCAGTGTCTTTCAAACTTTTGGACAATAACCAGCATGACAGTGTATTTATCTTTCACCTAGTGACCAGTGTAGATGCATATATTCATATATATGTTTTATATATAATTTATATATGAATGTGTATATTCATTGACATCTGTGTATGCCTATATATAAAAATACATGCATACATATATACACACACATAAATATACGTAACACACACATATAAATGGATACACACATATATTGAGTGTATATATGTGTGTGTGTGTGTCTATACATATATATAAAGAGAATATGTATATATAAATAGAGAAAGGTTTCACAAATTAACACTCACCTACTTAACAACATTGTATGTGCCCTGACATTTTCTGTTCTCTTCTTGTCCAGTCTATTTCATTAGAGAAAGAGGGAGCATGCAGGCTGAGAGTCTCAAGGTTAACAGACCATTCATTCTCTTTTCAGGACTATATACAGGGCCTTGCACACCAAACAGACCTGTGCTGCCCTCAGGGGAAACCTGGGCAGCGGAGCTTTCAGACGAGCTTAGGGCCCAGGGCCCAGGGCTTACTCAGGCAGACCATTCACCCTGAGCAGCCAGGAGCAGAGCAGATAAGAGGTTGAGAGAGACATCCAAGTAAGAGAGTCAAGAACCGTAACAAAAGAGTCAAACCATCCTCAGACATAGGGGCCAAGTTGAAGGCTGGGAACAGGACAGGGAACCACTAGGTAAGGACTCAGCTGGGTGGGGCAAAGGTGCTAAGATTTTTCCATGAATTAAGTTTATTGTGTGATGGCCATGGGGTCACCCGTCTCTTGGTTTGAGGTGGACAGGTGCTCAGCAAGCGTTTAGTAGATGAACAGGATGGGCTGGGTGATCCACGAATTCCCTCTGAGCATACATTTCTAGTTTGCTAAATTGCCTGTGATCCTATAACAGACCCTTTCCTAGGCAGTGATGGGAGGAGGATTTTTCTGTTTGCAAAGAGGCAGGGCTACAGTTTCTGTGTCGGTTTTGTTTTGGCGGGGGAGGCAGGGGGCTGCACAGACATCACCGGCGGATGTGGCCAGAGTGAACTCAGCGCCTGGCATTTGGTTTCTTTACAGATCCAACAACTTCTACCTGGCAATGCTCCTTTTTATGCTCTTCCTATGCATGCTGCCAACCATTTTTGCTATCGTCCGGTACAAGCCATCTCTAAACTGTGGGCCATTTAGGTAAGTTCTCTTAGTTCAGTCCACTCTGCCTGGAGCTACTGATGGCTATAGAGGAAGGACCCCTGCATTGAACTGAATTCTCCTTCTGGCTCACAAAACAGGTCAACAGCAGAGAAAAACTTCAGACTCATGTCTTTTGAATCCAAGACCATTTCCCTTTCCTTGCTAAGCAGGCTGCCCTCAAGTATGATCATCTCTGTGCTCATCTTTAAAAGATACAGCCCACTTCGAATCAAAACGGGAAACGGCATTGCTCCAAGGCTAGAAGGAAATTCTACCTGGTCAATCTTTCCCTTCCAGAACGCAGAAAGCTTTTATTAAGAGACAGTCCATGTCACTTTCTTTTGTTTTTGTTTTTTTTTTGCGGTACGCGGGCTTCTCACTCTTGTGGCCTCTCCCGTTGCGGAGCACAGGCTCCGGACGCGCAGGCTCAGCAGCCACGGCTCACGGGCTCAGCCGCTCCGCAGCATGTGGGATCCTCGCGGACCGGGGCACGAACCCGTGTCCCCTGCATCGGCAGGCGGACACTCAACCACTGCGCCACCGGGGAAGCCCTCCATGTCACTTTTGATTCTACATTATCTAGCTGCATCAAGACAGAAGTCACTTCAGTTATCTTCACCTAGCATCTGCTTTAAGTCAGTTTTGATACAACGTATATGTAACATTTAGAGTCTATCTTTGTATACATTACACACACACACACACACACACACACACACACACACACACACACACACACACACACCGTGTAGTTATTGACCCCATCTTCAAACCTACATGTTAGTTAAATGACTACTTGAGATGAAATCATTTCAGGAATGTTATGTATCTTTCACATTCATCAGATACTTACTTTAGCTTTGAAACTGACTTTGAGGATTGGACTCTAGCTAGCTAGCGTTTTTTCTTTTTTTTTCATGGCTTGCAGGATCTTTCTGCCAAAAGCAGTATAATCTGGAATTATGGTTTTCTTTCTCACAGCGGACAAGAGAAAATTTATGACATCGTGTTAGAAACGATTGAGAAGGATTTTCCCGCATGGTTTGGCTCTGTGGTTGGGTACATCAGTAGCCCTGTGGTTATCCTGCCAGCTGTGTTGCTTCTTTTGTGAGTACTTTCCTGCCTGCTTTGGGGGGGACTTCTGTGTGTTTGGCCACGAGGAAAGCACTGCTTTCCAATAATTGTATAAATTCAGTGAGTTCATTCAAAAGTCACTTATGGAGCCTGATGATCTGAGCAGGGATGCTGAATCACACAGGGGCCAGGGAGGTAGAGCATGATTGATTCATCAACGGCATTTCGGCGATCACTGTGGCCATGATCATGGGGTTGAATGTGATTATCATTATCTTATTTTCCAGAAGTTTAATCTCAACATGGAATTTTACAGTGCAGCTAACTTGCGTCTGTTTTAACTTAAAGGGGAAATAACATCAAGTAGTTGATCCAATACTCCTACCATGATACACTGTAACATGCCTCTCCCATCTTCACTCCTTCCTTACGGCTGTCATCCGTGCAGAATTCCAGGTCAATGGAGGTTGCTTTGAAAATCAGGAGAGAGAAAAGGAAAGCAGCTCCTTCCCAGCACTTGCCAGCCTGAAAACTCACTGATACCTTTTGTCCTCAGGGGGTGGTGGGGTGGTCAGTGGGTAGCCCACATCGGGCCGGGAACACAAAAGCCCGACAAGGGGGATGAAGTATGCTCACCGCCCTGTGCTGTTCTGCCCTAGCATGCTCATCTATTACCTTCAGAGCATCGCAAGATCCTTAAAGCTCAGCAACCACCAGCTCAGGACGCAGATCCAAAACGCAAGTATTACGTAACCTTTGCTACCGTGAATGTGCATCAACCATCTGACTGATTTCCCTGGCCAGGGTATACCAGTGAGGTCACATTTTCAAATTACTAGGACTCTTGGCCACGTGCTAGAGTGCAAGGCCACCCCTCCCTGGCCAGGATCTCCCAGGGCTGTTTCTAAGAGTACCCAGGCCCTCAATTGCCAGAATGAGCCTCCTCTCCTAGAGGCCCTGCTCATGCCCTCAGCACTTCAGCTCCCCCTCCTGTGGCCACACCAAGCTTGCAATGTCCTGGGCTCTTCTACTGGCTGCACTGACTGGGCGGGGAGAAAGGATCCCTCCCTAATCCCATGTCGAGTTGGACATCTGAGCCCAAAGACACTGTTTGGACCCAAAGACCCACCTTTTTCATATCTTTTAAATTCTGGTTGTCATTACAGTAAGTCCCCTACATACGAGCAAGTTCCTCTCCGAGAGCGCAATCGTAAGTCTAATTTGTTCCTAAGTCCAACAAAGTTCGCCTAGGTACCCAACTAACACAATCAGCTACATAGTACTGTACCGTAACAGGTTTATAACACTTTTCACACAAATAATATATAAAAAAACAAACACAAAAAATAAAGAAAACATTTTGACTCTTACAGTACCGTACCTTGAAAAGTACAGTAGTGCAGTACAACAGCTGGCATCCAGGGGCTGGCATCGAGTGAACAGGCAAGAAGAGTTACTAACTGGAGGAGGGAGAGGAGGTGGGAGATGGTAGAGCCGAAGGATCGTCAGCAACAGGAGATGGAGGACGAGCTGCGATGTCACTCACGCCTGACACTGATGGAACGCACTTTCACATCTTTGAAAGTTCATAACCTGAAGGTTCATATGTGGGGGACTTACTATACCTTCTCTCCCATCTGGGGCTCAAACCATAGATCTCAGAACAGTCAGAGGGAAACCAACACTCCCCAGTCCTTCCACAGTTTCACCTCCTCTGCACACCCCAGGTGCTCCCCCAGGGCCAGGACTGGTGCGAGGCAAGCGAGGCACCAGGCTGCCAAACTTAGAGGCACAGACTCTCAGGGTCACACCGACCCTGCACTCCCACAGCCCCAAGAGTGAGCACCTCCTTAAATTTGACCCCTGGATACCTCACTTGCTTCACCCAGCCCCAGAACCCCACGCAAAAAACTTCCACCTTTCTCCGTTTTAAAAAAAAACAACTCTCACAAATATCAACTCATGTAAAGAAACACCAACTCATTTCATATATGGTCAAATAAGAAATGCATCTAGGAACTTCCCTGGCAGTCCAGTGGTTATGGCTCCATGCTCCCACTGCAGGGGGCCCAGGTTTGATCCCTGGTCGGGGAACTAAGATCCCACGTGCCACATGGCGTGACCACAAAAAAAAAAAAAGAAAGAAAGAAAAGAAGGAAATGCATCTGGAGCTGCAAAGGGCGTTTTTATGGAAACACACATCTCCCGTGTGGTTGATCCATATTTTCTCTTTTGTGTCTCAGCCAAACCATGCTTAGCAGAATCTCAACATGGTCTATCAAAGAGCTGCCCCTAAAAATGAAACTTGCAGGGGATAAAACTTCAGCTCTCAGGTGTCAGCATTTATTCATTCAAGTAACAGGCTTAGGACCAGAGCACACTGTCCCCAGGTGATGGCAGTAGCTCAGCCATGGCCCAAAGGATTAGCAGTGATACCTACATCATTCCCCACCCCCACCCCCAAGAATAGTACGGCAAGTCCCCTACACACGAACCTTCAAGTTGAGAGCTTTCAAAGATGAGAACATGCCCCTGTATGCCAGCTGTTGTACTGTATTACTGTACTTTTCAAGGTACTGCACTGTAAGATTAGAAATGTTTTCTTTATTTTTTGTTTGTTTTTTATGTATTATTTGTGTGTGTTTGTTTGTTTTTGTGCATTATTTTATAATAGTATTATAAACCTATTCCAATACAGTACTGTATAGCCCATTGTGTTAGTTGGGGACCTAGGCTGACTTTGTTGGACTTACGAACAAATTGGACTCACAAACGCGCTCTCGGAATGGAACCCGTTCATATGTAGGGGACTTAACTGTATTTTTTACTCCTTCCTGTAAATCCCAAACAAACATATGGTTATCATTTATATTTTAGGCAAGATCTGAAGATAAGAAAAAGGTTGCCCAAATGGTAGAAGGTAAGTACAAACAAAAATTCCCGATGTCTCAGTTGGTGAGCATTTAAAAAAAACAGCAGTTTAAGGTTCATCACGAATAAACATTCCTACGCAACTGTGGTTTTCACAATTAACTAGACACAATAAAAATCTAGGGATAAAAATGTTGGTTTATATCTATAATCTTCACATCAGACCCAGACCTGTGAATAACCCCAAAACACATCTGAAATCACAAGGAAGGATTGAAGTAGGAGAGAAAAAGAAACACAAACATCTGAAGAAAACCCCTAAGAACATCTTGGCCTTATTCACTTTTGCACACTTCCTCTCAATGGCCTGTTTTTTCCTTGAAAGCCCCCCTCCCCAGTTCTCTGCCCCTTAGGGCATGTCCTCTCTGTCCCTGCCTGCAGAGCAATACCAGGTGGGCAGGTCCAGCCATGAGAACAGATTCCTTAGTATGAAATCCAAACCCAGCAGGCACACTTCTTCCCATCTTCCCCAGCAGCACCTGGACACACTTGCTACCATCTGGGCTCTTCGAGGGAAAAGGAAAGAGCCTCCCTGTAGAAAGAATGATGATACAAGGAGCACAAGTCTGGTGCGGGCTGAAGGGAGGGGAAAGTGGGCAGGTGCAGCTCAAAGGAAACAAGTCTGCATGTGCACACTGCTGTATTTAAAATGGATAACCAACAAAGACCTGCTGTATAGCACAGGGAACTCTGCTCGATGTTCTGTAACGACCTAAATGGGAAAAGAATTTGAAAAAGAATAGGTACATGTACATGCGTAACTGAATCACTGTGCTGTACATCTGAACCTAACACAGCACTGTTAATCAACTATATTCCAATATCAAATAAAAAATTTTTTTAAAACTGCTATGGAAAGAGACTGCAGCTCATGTTATAAAATTCCACTGTAATCATCAAGTATTATTTGCCAATGAAGCATAATTAAGTTTAGTTCAGGTTGCCTTCAAAAACTAGGAACTTTCTCAGGATGACAATATTGTCATCTAATGTTTGTCAAGCCCAAGACCACACTTTTTTTCAGAATGCTCTGTGAACTGTTTCCAAAAAATCATAATTATCATCTAAGCCTCATCGTATCCATTGTATAGATAGATAAAGAACCAGAGCCCCAAAGCTGGTGAATAATCCACTTTGCTAATGGGGGCATCAGACGGTGCATGTGTAAAGCCTCGGAGTTCATCTGATTCCTCCTACACTCCCTTCCAGCTCCAACTCTCAGTGAAGAAATGATTTGAATTATGAAATGTTTGTCACCCATGGGGTCAAGAGTACCTGCAAGTGCACACAACTGTTTGTAGACCCACCTGTTGGAAGTCAGGACACTTGCAGCAAAACCAACCACAGCGTGTCCCCCCTCAGCTTGTCTTCCCCTCACCCTCTCTCTTCCTGCAGCCCGCATCCAAACCCAAGACGAAAGCACCAAGAGGTTTCCAAAGGACAGTGATTTCGGCAGCCAGCTGTCCTCGGCTCGCTCAGCGACACCTCAAAACAATGGCAATGTGGTCAATTTCGACTCATCAAGTAGCAAGAGTAGCAGGGTGGAGACCATCACCCAGCCCATGCCCCCGAGTCCCCAGCCAGGACCTGGCAATCCCAGCTTGCCTCTTCCTGGCATCTCCAGATCCAGGCACAACTCTACCAGGTGAGTTAACTGCAGCTTGGCAGGAAATCTGCCTCCTGGGTAATACTTACCAGTGATGGTCCAGAGCCATAAAGAGCAGGATAAAAAGCCATTAGGGAAGCTGAAATGTTAGGGACAGCAACGGATAAGGAAGGATTAGGTGATGAAGAGAAGCAGGAGACCAGAGCATTATTTTCCCATCGAGAAGAACACAGGTCTTTCAGAGCAGAGGAGACTGTCCCAGTCATCCAGACCTGATGGAGCATTTTAGAAGGATAAAAATTCGTTCTTATTTTTGTTGTGTTTATTTCCAAATAAACAGGAAGTAAGTTTATTTCCAAATATAAACTTATTTCCAAATATAAAATAAAGTTATAGTTCAGTTTTTGTGCATCAAAAACAAAACAAAACAAAAAAACCATTAGGGCTTCAAAGTTAAATCAAGTTGTACACATTAAACATATGCAATTTTTATTTGTCAGTTATACTTCAATAAAGATGGGGATGAAAAGGTCAATTACTATTCTACTGTCTAGATATGCTATGACTTATTTAACCAATCTCCATTTAATATTTTTTGGGGGGATATAGAAAGAATGTTATAAAGAAAACACAGGGCTTCCCTGGTGGCGCAGTGGTTGAGAGTCCGCCTGCCAATGCAGGGGACATGGGTTCGTGTCCCGGTCCGGGAGGATCCCACATGCCGCGGAGCGGCTGGGCCCGTGAGCCATGGCCGCTGAACCTGCGCGTCCGGAGCCTGTGCTCCGCAACGGGAGAGGCCACAACAGTGAGAGTCCCTGGTCACCTAGTGGTTAGGATTCCACACTTTCACTGCCATGGCCCAGGTTCAGTCCCTGGTCAAGGAGCTGAGATCCCACAAGCTGCATGGTGGAAAAAAAAAAAAAAAAAAAATTAGTAGGAAGAAATAGAGGTATGATTATTCAAAAATGGCAAAAAAAAAAAAAAAAGAAAAAAGAAAACACAAAAAATTTAAAAATAAAAACCAAAAAGAAAAAAAAAGAATGTACCATAGTGGAGAATAAGCATGAACAAAGGTATGATGTTATGAAGAAGTGAGGCATCTTTGGGAAATGACTGCAGCAAAGGGAGACTGGAGGGAAGCCAGAGATGATGCTGGAAAGAAGTGTAATACAGACCACTAAGGCCTTTGAGTCTCTTTGGAGTTAGGACTTTATCTCTCTTTTTTTCTTAATTGACGTATAGTTGATTTACACAGCAGTGTTAGTTTCAAGTGTACAGCACAGTGATTCAGTTATATAAACATGTATATACATATATATTTTTTTGCATATTCTTTTCCATTATAGGTTATTACAAGATACTGAATATATCAATAGTTCCCTGTACTCTACAGTAGGATGTTGTTGTTTAAATTTTTTTTTATCATTTATTTTTTTCACTCCAGACTGGCTGTATTATCGGCAAGATCTTTTATATTTTAGTTCCGGGCTGGCCAAGTTATGGGCAAGATAATTTCTGCATTTGTATGGGTCAATTCTTTCAGTTGTACCTACACATAAGAAAGCAGTAGAACCCTGCGTTCTTTTCAGGGAGGTAGGACATCTAGAAGGATGCACTGACCCTAACTTACATGGAGAATTATATCTGATCTGAATGTAACACAGTGAAAGCAATATAGGTAATATATAGGAGAGTTGTTTTGCAGGGATAAGGGGTGAGGTTGTTTTGTTTGTAAAAACAATGACTAAGTGAACAAAGAATTCAAAATCTTGCTATATTAGGAGTTGTCTTCATGTATCTATTGGGCTTTGGTATGGAGGAGAGATTCCGATAGTCCTGGATAGGTGTCGACTGAAAAAAACTGCACAACCTAAAATTTGAGAATTATGTTTTATTAGGCGGACTTACTGAGGACTGTGGCCTGGGACATGGCCTCTCAGATGGTTCTGAAGGACCGTTCCAAAGAAGGAGCTAGGAGATACAGCAGTTTCTGCTGAAAAAAACCCCACGTGGTTGAACATCAAAGCCTTACTGCTAATCACAAAAAGACAGGCATTTCAAGTTAAGGATTTTAGTGCTTTTCTATCTTCTAGGAAAATATGCAAGAGTCTGAGCTCATTGAATATCAAGTTATTCCTTTGATACACATCTTAACTATCTAGGGCCAGGATCTTATTTTTCTCCATCCCGAATTCCCCGTAGGGTACACCATCACGGCAGCCGCAGTGACCGATGGCTTTACATCCTTTGTTCTCTGAAATGACAGGTGACATTCTTTGTCTACATAGGCTATGGGGAGGAAGTGTCCAAGAACGTGGGCAGCTGCATGGCAGAGATAGTGAGGGGCAGTGTTCCCAGCATGGGCTCCACAGTTCTTAGGCCCACTGTGTGCTCCTGGACAAAAGGAGGTCTCCATGATGAAATACGCCAGCACAACACACTTTGCCCTCCATGGAGATTCACGGTGCACATCATTACGTTAAGGGTTCTGAGAATTCCAGCAGTAAAGAAATCTATTTAGCCCAGTTCCCCGAAGCCTCCTGTGCATGCAATCCACTGGACACCCATTAGGATTTTTTTTTTTTTTTGTCCTCACTGCACGGCATGTGGGATCTTAGTTCCCCGAGCAGGGATCAAACCCGTGCCCCCTGCAGTGGAAACACAGAGTCCTAACCACTGGACCAGTGGGAAATTCCCCACTGGACACCCATTAACATTTCAGGACAAGTTTCAGTGGAAATGCAGAGAACTGCTGTTCTGGCTCGTACTGCTGGGGCAGCATAGGGGTCTGTGAGCACCAAGGCTGCAAGTGTTTAACCACCTCTGTCTTTCAGGTATCCACGTGGCCTGTGTGCAAGCACAAGTGACCTTTACAGGAAGAGACCCTGCACACCTGGGACGTTTACAAAGCACATCGAAGACGTTCACTCAGAGCCTCTTTTCCGAAAAGACCCTCAGCAAATCGACCATGCATCAAGGGTCTCAGCCTTGGTGCCACGGGGTCGTAGGTCCCGTGCCCCCAGGTACTATATGGTTAATGAATGTGACCCTCACCAAAATAACCATTCAACTTTCCGGCCAGAAAGACGTTTCGAGGTAGACATCTTTGGGGACGCTGTGGAGATGTACCCCAGGAACATGCAACAGTGTATTCCCTGGGCCTCTCCACAGCTCAGTGAAGGGGAGGAGGTGCAGAGGAGAAAAATGAGCAGACGGGCTTTCTACCCATGCTCCCTGACCGACCTCCACGGGGCTTCTCACTTTTATGTTGGCAAAAGTTTAGAAAGTCAGGCCCTGACTCCTGAGCTCCAGAGACGGACACATTACAAATCTTGGAATGATGGTGTTGAGGGTCAGCTTGACCGGCCAATGTATGTGCATAAAAAGCCACGCTACCGGAATTTCCAACCCCCCCAGCACCCTCTGAAGCCCAGAGTTAAGGCCAAGTTCGAGCCATCTGTCACAGAATCTGATTCCGTGTCGGCAGCATCCAGCAGTGACCAGCAGAACAGCAGCACCGACCAGCGTCTCCAGGTCACCTGCAGCCAGCCCAAGTTTCCGAGGTCCGCGGGCCAGTTTGGCAGGAGGAAGGCCATACCTAGGCAGGAGCTGACCACAGATCTGAATGACCTGATTTGTTCAAATGTCTAGGGCCTTCTTCTGGCATCCCATTCATAGAGATCAGAGGCCTATTGGAATGCTGTGTAGCGTGACAAGTGTATGATCCTTCCCCTTCTGGGAAGAGAGACAAACACACCCAGTAGGTGAGATCAGTGGGGCATATCCAGGCATGTGGCTTGCTGGCTGCGGCCCTGAGACCCACAGGGCTATGACTCCCTAATCTCCAACAACCATACACAAGTGTGGACGTCTGTTTCCACGGGGTCTCTTTGGGTCCGGCCACTTTAGGCCATCATTTCAAAAAAACCTCAGTCCTTGACCTCCATTCAGGGTGACCCCAAATCATAGGCAAGCCAGACAGCTGATCCAATTACAGAAGACTCACCCCACGGGTCTGCCCTTGTCCTGAATCTTAGGAGTGGCCTGTTTGTATTGTAATGTTCTCTTTCGGCATACAAAACTCAGTCCTTCCTGATAAGCACCCCAAAATGAGGTGGCTGCCCTTAAAGATTTCACAGTGCTTAATTACTTCATATCAATAATCAGTTTAGTAATGACCAGAGTTACTAAAATTTACTGAGAGCTTACCATACTGTTTACCCAACTATCTATCTGTATTCATTAGTCAGGATACTTGGGTTGGCGGTAACAAAATCCCCAGGGTTTACTGGTTCCTTTAACTGGGAGGGTTGAGCATCAAACTGGCTTCGGGCTCAGTTGGACCCGGGCGTCAAACATCTTCAGGATTCTCTCTTTCACCTCTCAACTCTATGTCTGTTTGTTGACCTTGTTTTTTCCTACTGCTGACCGGCTTCCTCCATGTGGTAGGTGGTGAAGGAATGCACAGGCACAGAAAATTCCAGGTTGATGGCACCCAGCCAGTGAGCCCCAGGGAAGGAACAGAGCTGTCCCTCCCCACTTGACGTTATCTTCACCTCTATGGTCAATGCCTCTTTCACTGGCATATGCGGGGGTTTGGCAGCCATGAGTGTTTGGCCTTCCATGGTTAACCAGACGTGTACCCCTATTCCTATTTCCATGGTAACTTTTTGCTTTAAATTGTGTCTTTTAAGTTTTCTGTCTCCTCCAACAGACGGTGAGTGCCTTTGGGACAGGAATGGTATTTATTCATTTCTGCAGCCCCCGTACCTGACGTATAACAGATATTGTACTTGCTTTCTCTTGCTGCGTAACAAACTCAGTGGCTTAAAACAACACTCATTTATCATCTCAGTTTCCATGGCTTAGCTGGGTACTCTGCTCAACGTCTCAATCAAGGTGGCGGCCAGAGCTGACATCTCATCTGAGGCTAGGGTGTCACCTTCCAAGCTCATGTGCCTATTGGCAGAATTCATTTCCTTGAGGTTGTAAGACTGAGGCCCTCTGCTCCCAGAGGCTGCCCACATTTCCCTCCCACATGGCCCTCTCCATAACATGGCTCCTTGCATCTTCAAGGCCAGCAAGAGAGGGGTTCCTGAGCTTTGAATCTCTTTCTCCCAGCAAGATGTGGACTCTGTTTTAAAGGACTCACCTGATTAGGTCAGGCCCACCCAGAATAATCTCCTTTTGATTAATTCAGAGTTAATTGGTCAGAGACCTTAATTACATCTTCTAAATAACTTCACCTTTACCATATAACAGAACCTAATCATGGGAGTGAAATCTTGTCAGATTCACAAGTTCAATTACACTCAACAGGAGATTTTATAGGAAATGTACACCAAGAGCAGGAATCCTGGGGGCCATCTCAGAATGCTGCCTATCCTAGGTACTTAATAAACATTTGTTACATGTGAATGGATGGATGAATAAATAAATGGAGCATACTCATGAGTGAATCATGAATGACATGGTAACGGGATTATCTTCCAAGATCTACTGCTAATTCTAACCCCAAAGAAAAATCCAGTATAAGTAATGCCATTTAAAAGTAGAGGCAGATGAACACTCCTACCCAAATTCATTAAAAAAAGTGTGCAGTATTTTCCAGTTGCTTGACAGTGCTTAATTACTTCATGTCATGACCTCCTGACCATGACAGATCCAGGAGGTTGTGGCTTGTTCAAGATGAAATGCTCTACATGCCACGGGAACGTCCTTTTGTGACACAGGTGCCCACAGGAGTTCCATGATGAGGGTACGCTCTTGTACATGCTTAGTCTGGGGCTGTAGCCAAGAGCTCCCCGGGACATTGAAACACATTTTGGGAAAGCCTGGCCCTGCCTCCAGGCACCCATTTGTGTCTGTGTGAGAGCAGAGAGGATTCCATTAGGATTAGGGGACCAGCAGGCGCCGCAGCATTCCTAAGAAAACACAAGTTTTGCCAGCTTCTCCAGAGCTGCAGATATGTTCAGCACCTTTCAGTGAGCAACATAGCTCACACGCACTCCAGCACTTAATGTTCGGCTACGTCTTTTTTTTTTTTTTTTGTCAGAATTTTCTTTTATTAAAGTATTACAGAAAAGTATACAGATCGTAACAGTATGGGATTGTACTGTTCTTGAAACTCTTCTGTAGGGTTGCAAATATATTTATTTTATTATTTTAAAAAAATTTTTATTGGAGTGTAGTTGCTTTACAATGTTGTGCTAGTTTCTGCTGCACAACAAAGTGATGGGCTATGTCTTTAATTTAGAGAAATTTAAAAGATGCAGAAGAGCACAGAGACTAGAGTGACAAGCACCCATACTCCCACTGTGTCAACAGCTGTTGAAATTTTATTTCCATCCAGTCATTTTGTTATTATTATTAAAGAAAATATGACAGATGTCATCAGAAGCTACTCCAATCCCCACACTTAGTTTCATTCCCCTCAGGCTGCCAAGACACGTGACACACGACACGGTGTGTGTCCGTTCAGCCAACTGTTTATAGCTATACATGTTGTGTGTGTGCATGTGTGTAAATATGGATGTATACACATCCATAAACAATATGTAAGTATGTCTTACTTAAGCAAATGCTATTATACTGCACATATTGTACATATTTATGTTTCAGAGGTCTGTTGAAGAAATATGCAGATCAAGCTCACTTGTTACATCTGCTATGTAGTATTTCACCATTTGAATAAACTACACGATATTTATCCATTTCTTACTGATGGACGTTGAAGTCATTTCCACTTCTTTGCAGCTAAAAGTAATGTTGCACTAAACATCTTTTATACAGCTCTATGGCACATGTGCTCGTGTTGACTTAGAACTGGATACTGGTACTTTTATTTTTTTCTCCATTTTAAAATTTTTATTGAAATATAGCTGATTTACAATGTTGTGTTAGTTTCAGGTGTACAGCTATGTGATTCAGTTATACACACATACACATACATATATATTATTTTTTAGATTCTTTTCCATTATAGGTTATTACAAGCTATTGAGTAGAGTTCCCTGTGCTATACAGTAGGTCTTTTTTGATTATCTATTTTATATGTAGTAGTGTGTATATTTTAATCCCAAACTTCTAATTTATCCCTCTACCCCCTTCCCTTTATGGTAACCATAAGTTTCTTTTCTACGTCTGTGAGTCTATTTCTGTTTTGTAAATAAGTTCGTTTGTATGATTTTTTTAGATTCCACATATAAGCGATACCATATGATGTTTTTCTTTCTCTGCCTCTCTGTCTGCCTCTGTCTACAAATGAACTTATCTACAAGAAAGAAATAGAGTTACAAATGTAGAAAATAAACTTATGGTTACCAGGGGGTAAGGGGGGAGGGATAAATTAGGAATTTGGGATTAACAGATACACATTACTATACACAAAATAGATAAACAACAGGGACCTACTGTACAGCACAGGGAACTTAACTCAATAGCTTGTAATAACCTATAATGGAAAAGAATCTAAAAAAGAATATATATGTATGTGTTATGTGTGTATAACTGAATCGCATAGCTGTACCCCTGAAACTAACACAACATTGTAAATTAACTATACTACAATCAAAAAAACCCCAAAACTTCTCAGAAAAAAGCAGTCTGGTAAATATCTTAGCAACTTAAGGATGATTCTGTCACTCCTGTTTCTGAATTCGTGAATGCCAGGAAACTCAGAAAAAAGTTTTCTACACGCTTCTAGAAGACTAACTCCCCTAGTCTGAGGTAGTGGTCCTGTTTTCCTGCCACTCTGTGTGTGTGTGTTTTTGTGTTTTCCTCCTTTTTAGAGTTCGTAGGTTATTGTGTATGTGTTTTAATCTTTAACCATTTCACGGTAACCACTGCATATCCTTCTAGGAAGTAGGAATCGGTAAAGCATGAGTATAAATGTGACCTTCAGAAATAGAAACTGGGCGGGGGGTTTGCCATAGTTCTGCCACTTACTAGCTGTGTGGCCTTGGACACCCCATGTGATCCTGTTTCTTAACCTATAAAGTGGGAATAGATGTCTCTACCTGTGAGGGTTAAATGGCATAATACAGGTAAAGTGCTTCGGACAGTGGCTTGCCAGTGAATACATAAATATATGGATGCTTACAGACTCGATTCACCTAGCAGCTGCCTGAGCTAACTAAGTAAACACACATACAGTTCTTCATCAGTGACTAGGTAGAAAGCAAATACTCCATTCAGGAGATTTTAGGACTGGAGCACTTGGACACTTGGGCCCATCCCCTTGATGGTCTGGCGGTGGTTTGGGTTAGAAGTCTCTGGGCCCCCTGCCACATATACACCTATTTAAAATTCATCTAGGACTTCAGTGAGGTCTGCTTTGGACAACTGGCTGACTTGGAGGCTCGAGGACCTCATGGGTGGGATTTGATCAATGGAATCTACAGACGTCAGTTATTACTTCTAACCTGTCGGTTCTGAACTGCAGCCTCAAGGAGATTGCTAAATAAAGAGCCCAACGCAGGCTGGGCTGAGCAGCTCTGTGGGCAGCTCCCACTCTCCCCGGCTATAGCCAGATGTTCACCCTGCCCTGTCCTGGCCTCCAGAGGCAAAACAGACCAGAGGCCTGCCTACAGCTGTCCCAACTTCACCCATCTCCTGCTGCCAGTGTGTACAGGCCTCAGGGTTAAACAGTTTGCTTCTCCAAATATTTCATGTATACCCAGGACTGGCATTTTCTGGCAGCAAAGATTAAAGTCTCTTATAATGCTAGAAAAATTTTAAAACCCATGCTCCATTTTGTAAGTATAAAAATCTCTTAAGCATTCGATGTCTAACAAAAGTCGCTTTCTACAGCAACACTTACTTTCCCGCAGCTTTGTTTTCATAGTGTTTTATCCCCAAACAAAATTCTAATAGGCTCCAGACAGAGAGGGTCCAGAGCTGCAGCTTTCTAGAAATATTCTACATTGAATTTTTTTTTTTTTTTTTTTTTTTTTTTTTGTGGTATGCGGGCCTCTCACTGTTGTGGCCTCTCCCGTTGCGGAGCACAGGCTCCGGACGCACAGGCTCAGCGGCCATGGCTCATGGGGCCAGCCACTCCGCAGCATGTGGGATCTTCCCAGACCAGGGCACGAACCCATGTCCCCTGCATTGGCAGGTGGACTCTCAACCACTGCGCCACCAGGGAAGCCCTACATTGAATTTTTTAATGATGCTTTTTATTTTTATTTTTTAAATTATTTTTTTAATTAATTAATTAATTTATATTTTTAATTTTGGGCCACGTTGGGTCTTCGTTGCTGCATGTGGGCTATCTCTAGTTGCAGCAAGCGGGGGCCACTCTTCCTTGAGGTGCGCAGGCTTCTCATTGTGGTGGCTTCTCTTGTTGCGGAGCACTGGCCCTAGGCGCGCGGGCTTCAGTAGTCGTGGCACACGGGCTCAGCAGCTGTGGCTCGGGAGCTCTAGAGCACAGGCTCAGTAGTTGCGGCGCACGGGCTTAGTTGATGCGTGGCATGTGGGATCTTCCTGGACCAGGGTTCGAACCCGTGTCCCCTGCATTGGCAGACAGATTCTTAACCACCGTGCCACCAGGGAAGTCCCAATAACGCTTTTTAAATTTAAGCAAACCTACATGCTAGTAATTAACATATTAAGCAGTATATGATGATATAAAATGAAAAAGAAGTGTCCTGTGGCATTACCCCCTCCTGTTAACAGTTTATTCTATACCTTTCTAGAAGTGAATATTCCAAACCTATAGTGCATATATAAACATACATAACATATATGTAAACATAAAAATATAATCATATATAAGCACATCTCCAGTTATTTCTCTTTCTCACTCAAGATATAGATACATGATATATGATATATATACTATGATGGAATATATAAATATATACTTACTGTATGCCAAGCACCATTCTCATTGCTATTCATTTATTAAATCCTTTAATCCACATGTCAACCATATGAGTTATTACTACTATTTTTCACAATTTCCAAATGAGGATGCAAAGGTCTAAAACGGTCAGTTATTCACCAAGGTCACAGCTAGTAAATGGTGACACTGGGATTTGAACCAGGGCACTCGGACTTGAGCCCTGACTCTTATTCTTATCTACAGTACTGCTGTCCTTCAATTTACATTTTTTTAATATATATAGTGGATACTTTCCCTGTTAGTACACATATAAATATTTTATTTGGTGGGGGTAAGAATTTAAATAATTTTAAGTTATTTTAAAGTTAAGTTTGAAAATACCATTTGTTTCCTTCATAGAGAGTGAACTGCTCCTGATTAAAATAGTCCACTCATATCCGCTCATACTTCTAGCTCCCTAGGCTCAATTGAGCATTTCCTGTCTGTTCCAGCCCTACCTTTTTTCATCTGGGCCACACTATATTGATGGCTACACAATAATCTAATAAATGGATATCCTGTAACTTCGTTTAACCTATTGACAAACACTAGGTTGTTTCCAGTTGCAAGATCAATCTTATACATCTGTGTGCCAGGAGTTGCTGGGTCAAAAAAAAAAAAAAGTAAATTAAAATTTTAATGCATGTTATTTTGCTCCCAGAAGATTACATAAATTTACACTCTCACCCACAGAGTGTAAAAACAACTGTATAAAGTTGTATAAAAACAACCGTTTCTCCATACACTCATCAACACGGAATTAACCGCTGTCAGATTTGTCAGCCTCTTGTTTGTGCTTTGTTTGTCCTCTGAGGGACAAACCTCTTCAGATCTGTCCCTCAGATAGGTGTAAAAAGTGTCCCCTTGTTTTAAGTTGTAATTCCCTAACTATGAGGGTGGTTCTGCAACTTCTCATATCCTTGTTAGCCATGCTAATTTATTTTTCTGCAAAGTGTCTGTTCATATCTGATGCGTTCTTTTTGTCTGTTGGGTTATTTGAAAATGACTTAGTGATTTGTAAGAGCACTTGGTACATTAAGAAAACTTCCTTCTAGTTAAAATACGTTCTAATTTTTCCTTCAGACTATGGTCTGACTTTTTATGAGATTTTGATGTGCTTAATTTTTTAACCATGGTTAACTTATTGGTCCTTTCTTTTTTTTTAATGGCTCCAAGGTACATTCACATGCATTTCTTCACTTGCCTATCACAGTGGCATGGGGAGACATTCATTATGGTCCCATCTCACCTACAAGCAAACAGGCTAAGTGACTTGCTCAAAAGCACACGGTAGGGGCTTCCCTTCCCTTCCCTGGTGGCGCGGTGGTTGGGAGTCCGCCTGCCGATGCAGGGGACGCGGGTTCGTGCCCCGGTCCGGGAGGATCCCACGTGCCGCGGAGCGGCTGGGCCCGTGAGCCATGGCCGCTGAGCCTGCGCGTCCGGAGCCTGTGCTCCGCAACGGGAGAGGCCACAACAGTGAGAGGCCCGCGTAAAAAAAAAAAAAAAGCACACGGCAAAGCAAAGTGTGGACCAGGTCTAGAACTTGGACTCCCTAATTCCCCATCCGGCTTCTTAACACCTGGCAGCCCATCACATCTTCCAAAAGGGGGTTTCAAGTAGTCATTTTCTTTACACCATTTTTTTTCCACCATTTTTTTTCAAACCTTTAAATGAAATAATAAGCACACACAACAGAAAATACAAACTGATCTCAGTGTTGACCTTTTCAAATATTTAGTTGGTTATAGCGCTGAAGAGGAGGATACGATAGGAGCCTGGAGGGATGTGACCCCCCCCCACTCACCCTCCAAGGTAGATGCCACCCAGAGGCACAGAACCCTGCGACCTCTTATCTGGAGCCCAGCTCTCTCCCAGATGCCAGCGTATACCACTGTCTCCCGGACACCACATAGAGGTCTTTCAGGCACCTCCAACTGAACATGCCCAGAACTGAACGCACCATGTTCTCCCTCCAGCCTGTCTTGTCCCCAGCTCAGCTAAGCCACCCGTGGCTCAAGCCAGAAGGTGGGAGTCACGATGCTTCCTGCTCCTCCGGCCTCCACCATCTGTCAACAGAGATCTCTACGTTCTACCTTCTAAGCACTTTAAGAGGGGTCCTCTTCTCTCCACCGCCAGCACCCAGCCCCTGCTCCAGGCCACCCCCATCTCTCCCACAATCGCTGCAGCTTCCTAACGGGCCTCCCAGTCTCTACGCTCATTCCCCCTTGCACCCCTGCAACAGCCGCCCTAGAAAGGTATTTCGGATGGAAATTTCTCCATCTTCCCGCCTGGCTGAAAGCCTCTGTACATTCAAGACAGAAGTCCACGCTCCTTACAGAAGTCTACGACGTTGCACACGACCTGGCCCGGCCCACTTGGCTCTCCACCACTGGCCTTCTCAAGTTCCGGAGTCCCAGAGCCCCTCCCTGAGCTGGGACGGGCGAAAAGCAGGTCCTGCAGGACCGTGCGGGGCGCGCCTTGGACCCGTCGGGGCGGAGGGCGTCCTGCAGTGACTGGCCGGTGATCTCCGGCCCTGCCAATCTCAGAGAGGGGCAGGGTCTGTCTGATGGTCTAGGCCAATCCTAGAGCGGGGGCGGGGCTGGGGGCGGGATTCCGGGCTCCTCTGCTGGCCCGGGCTTTCCGGCCTCCCATACCTAAGTTCCCGGCCGCCACTGCACACCGCACCTGCTAGGCAGCAACCTCGCGCAGCTCTCGGCGCAATGGACCCGGCGTTGGCCGCGCAGATAAGCGAGGCGGTGGCGGAGAAGATGCTCCAGTACCGGCGAGACGAGTCAGGATGGAAGATTTGCTGGGAAGGCGTGAGTGAGGAGCTGGGGAGGAAGGGGTCGAGGGGCCTTTGCTCCCTAGGGCCGGGGTTCCAGAAGCCCCCAGGCTGCTCTCTCCTGGAGGTTTTCTGCGTTCCATCCTCCGGAGCTAGACTGAGGAGGAGGTCGCACTGGGGGTTGTTTCCTTAAAAAATTATCGGGCCTGTTTTTGCACACAATGACCCCCCCCACCCCCGGGAGATAAGTATCTGTCCCTTTCTTTGAAAGATTTGGCCAAGGTCACCTGGCTGGTAAATGGTTAGGATGGAACCGGAAGCACCAGGCTCCAAAGCCTTTACTCCTTTCCTCAGAGCAGGAGCCCCTCTCTGCCTTCCCAGGAGGGTGGCAGAGGGATAGTGCTGGTCACTGGACACTTAGGATTTTTAACAAACAGACATAAATTGCCTGAGGAAACAAGATGCATGGTGGTTTTTAAGGTGGTTTGAAAACTCCCCAGCGCTCTTCCAGTCAGCCACATAAGATCCCTTTGTCCATCACATCCTCCTGGGGGCAGCTTTGTCCTGGACCAGTCCCCACTCTGCTACATGTCAGTTGGGTACTTTGGAGATTTGCATCTCTTGGGGCTCTCGACTTTTCTTCAGTAAAACAGGGGATTGGGCCTGGTGATCTCCCAAGGGCCCTTCTAGTTCTAAAATTTTGCGATTCTGTGCCTTTTGACAGAACGGAGTTTCAGTTTCCTGGAGGCCGTCTGTGGAGTTTCCAGGGAACCTGTAAGTGCACCCCTTGTTCAAAGCTTGTCAAAGGTGCCACACCTTTCCTGCTGTTTCTGTGGGTTTGCTTCCTAAGAGACTCCAGTCAACCCTAGCACCTGGAATCAACTTGCCAGTTACCTTCCAGAAAAGTTTCTACATCATTTCCTCAAACTATATTCTTATGAAAGCTTGCCGCGCGTCCATTTCTGCAGGCCTGAGGGGAGGTGGGCTGGTAAATGTCAGCCCCTTCTCTGCAAGGCTGTCTTAAAGAACAGTGACAGATGTGACTTCTAGTCCTTATATGTAATCCCAGGATAAACAAGTGTGATGCCTTGGGGTCACATTCCTCTTTGTGCTCCAGGTACCGAGGGGAAGGCATTGTGAATGGGACACCAGAGCAGGTGTGGGACTGTGTGAAGCCACTTGCTGGGACCCTCCGAGATAAGTGGGATGAGAATGTGAAGAGTTTTGAAATTATCGAAAGCATCACTGATGTAAGTCTTTCTAAGCACTGTTATCGCTAGACAGTAACCTGACTCTGTGCCCTCTGCGGGGTGGTCAGTGACACCTTTAGGCAAGAGGAGTACACTGTGAGCCCCTGAAGCCCAGCAAACAGGTTGCCCACTGCTTGACACTCAAACGCAGCCTCGGCCCAGGTACAGGTCGGTAACAATGAGACCCAGAGAGGTAGAGCTGCCCTAAACAGAGCTGAGAGAACATAGCAGTGGGTGATGAAAGCAGGAGTGCAGAGTGAACATTAGGATGTTCACTCCAACATCTGAGGATGCTAGAGCAGTGCCTGGATTGGACACATCAGCTCTAGTTTGAAATGTTGCCCGTTACTGGGACCATGGTAATGAATTGAGTCCTGGCCAAAGAGTCAGGATTCTCTGCCAGCTGTAATGCTGTGCCAGGTGGCAGATGCTGGATGACAGTTGCTCCACTGGTAAAATGTGTGGTATCTACTCTAGCGCTGCCCAGGAGAACTTTCTGCCATGATGGAAATATTCTACAACAGCGCTGTTCAATACGGTAGCCACTAGCCCCACGTGGCCACAGAGCATTTGAAAGGTGTCTAGTTTGAAGAAATAAATTGTTAATTTTATTTAATTTTCATGACTTCATGTAAATTTAAGTAGCCACATGGAACTAGTGGCTACCATGTTGGACAGCAAAGATCTAGTTTGTCCTGCCCTGGGATCCTCTGTAGGATTAAGTATCCACCTCCTTTTGATTATAGAAGTTAGGGAGAAAAAACAAACCAAAACAAATTAAAAAGTTGCCCTGGGGAAATGTTGCCAGCTTTTTCTGATTTGAATGGTGCCTTGATTTTGGCATCTGTGGATATGGTACCCTCTTGGGTGTTTCTGTGGATGGTGCTGTGAAACCTCAAGCCATACTTCTCTACTGGTGAATCCGGAGGACCCAAGTGTTCTTAACCTTGGCCAAGAATTCATATTTCAGTTCATTATCACAAATTATGTCAGTGTTTCCTGAAGGGTGGGGCACATAATGTTGGGGCACTAGGTGATACAGTGTATTAGGTCTTTAACAGTCAAAGCTGAAATTGAATCACACATAGGGAGGTCACCCCATTGCAAATCTTCAATCTCTCTGATAACTTGAAGGGAAGAGTCTGGGATAGGTGCTAGTGTGCCTTTGACACCTGTTTAACACTTGCGAATCTCCATTATAACAAACAGACAGCTGGCCTCAGGCTCAGAATTAGAACCCAAAAATCCCTCGTGCGTGTGTATATGTATACATATATATATATATATTTGCAGTTGTCTTTTATTTATGCCAAGTGGTACTTTTTTTCATTTCCAGTAGTTCATTTCCAGTCCTTTTTAAAATAAGTTTAAGTTTTAAAAAGTGAGCACACTTAGATAAAAATATTAACTGAGTAACAGGATAGGTGCTACCAGAGATAGGACAAAATTGTGAAGATAGTATACAAATAATGATACACAAATGCTTGAAGTTGAGGAAACATGGGTTAATGCCCTTTGAAACATAATGGAAATGTAATAACAGAATGACAGCATGATTTTGACAAATCTCAAATATCCTAATTCTAAGATAGATAGTAGATGGATGGATGGATGGATGGATGGATGAGATACAGAGCCCTGCCACAGGTTCGTGGCAGTTATAACACGTGCTGCCGCTTTCAGCATTTCTTACCAATATGTCCTCTTCTTGTTCTCCAGACACTCTCTTTCAGGATTGATGCGTTTTGCAGCAATAATCAGGAGTGGAAGCTGTATAGTTACTTCTTTTTAAAATCTCATCACTTCTGCCATTCCTCCTACAAACTACTAGAATTCAGAAAAGGCAAAATTACCTTGTTTTTAGCAACAAGCTTTGGCCTTTAAAAAGAATATATGCTTGGGCTTCCCTGGTGGCGCAGTAGTTGAGAGGCCGCCTGCCGATGCAGGGGACACGGGTTCGTGTCCCGGTCTGGGAGGATCCCACGTGCCGCGTGAGCCATGGCCGCTGGGCCTGCGCGTCCGGAGC
>NW_006798027.1:2321042-2328288 GCF_000442215.2 Lipotes vexillifer
GCGATGGGAGAGGCCACAACAGTGAGAGGCCCGCGTACCGCAAAAAAAAAAAAAAGAATATATGCTTTAAGAGAGGGGAAAACATGGAAATTCTAACTCCAGTGTGCAGTGCCTTGGTTAAATATTGAAATCAGCATCCCTCAGTGTCCCTTTGGCCCGGGAGACAGTGGTATATGCTGGCATCTGGGAGAGAGCTGGGCTCCAGATAAGAGGTCGCAGGGTTCTGGGGGATTTTACACCCTAGGACAGTGTATGATTGGAAGATTCCAGATGGGTGGGGTATGTGGCACCTTTTTCAAATGGGAAAGGGAAACCTGCATGAAGGTGCAGGCTGTTCTCAGGCAGGTCATTCTAGGAAGGACACATAGAAGATGAGCCGTCTGGAAACTGATTCCCAGTGCTCCCAGAACCCCCTGGAAAGTTCTCAAGTGCCCCCAGGGAGTGCATGCCCACCTGGAAGACTCATACCCAGGGTCAGAGTTTTCTCAGCAACACACGGTGCCCCTAGTCTTAATAGCCAAAGAGGCAAGAGACCTTCTTGCCTGCTCCCCAGAGGTCTCCCCAGGACTGTCCCACCCTCAGGCCTGACCTGTACCTTGTGACCTTGAAAGGACTGGGGTCCTGCTGGAGGAGGGGAATCATGGGATAAAGCGTGGGGTGGGTTTGAAGGGCCCTTGGCTTGTAAAGTGGGAGAATGGACTTGGTGGGATATTCTGAGGTGGAGTGCAGTTCAAGGGGTGCTACCTCCCAGGGCTGGGGCTGGGAGAAACCAGAAAGCTGCTCAGGACACACATTTAAGGAGGCACTGCTCTCAGGGTTAGGCAAGTACCGGGTGGGCCTTAGGAAGGAATGACCTCTCTTGCCCCTACTCCTGGCCCTATTCAAGCCTCATCTCCACCCTGAGCTTTGTGGTGAATTCCTTCATCTCTCCAAGCCTCAGTTTCCTCACCTGTGAAATGGGTTCATGAAACCTATTTCTCAGTTGCAGAGGACCACTGAGAGCTTTGTCCAGCCAGGCTCTTACTGTGTGCTCAATTAATGGCATCTCTCATGATCTTTTGAGACATAAGCTCAGAGTGGTCCTGATCAGCCATGGGCAGCCCGTGTCACACCCCTGGATTGTACGAGCTGGGTGTGTTGCCATGACCCTTGGCACGTCCAGGAAAGTTCATTCTAGACCCTCCAGGTCACAGCGCCACCCTGCTGTCAGTGCTATTCCCATTTTCCAGACCCTGGGGTATTGGGACAGGGTGGATGAGCTCCAAGTCGAGTTAGGGTGGGGAGCAGATGCGTAGCCATCAGACGCAGCTGGATCCCCCTTTGCTCTGACAGACACAGTGCGTCAGCAGAACCACCACCCCATCGGCCGTCATGAAGCTCATCTCTCCCAGAGACTTTGTGGACCTGGTGCTGGTCAAGACGTATGAGGATGGGACCATCAGTTCCAATGGTGAGTGTCGGCAGGGCTGCTGCAAAGCCTTCGTGGGATGCTGGGCTCTGTCTCCTCCACACCCGCCCAGCTCCTCAAGGAAAGCCGACCAGCTGGAAATCCCTGGAGCACTCACAGCCTGGGTCCCTTTTTCTGTGCCAGCCTCCCCTTGTCAGGTTTGGGGAGATTCTGTGCCAGGGAGGTCTGAGGCGGGAGAGTCCACACACTAGTAATTTTAGTTATAAATCGCAGATTTCGTCAGCACCCCGTTTCCATCCCTGCTGGCGCGCATAGTTTGTACCCTAGACATGCGGGGTATGGTTTGGCTTCGGGGAACCCCAGGGTGCGGTGATTCCCTGCACCCACGGAGCACCTTCCCAAGAGGGCTGTGGGGCTGTCCGCTCCCCTCCTTCCCACGAGGAGCAGAGTTCCTGCCTCTGCACTTTTGATGGTGCCTCCCGCTGAAAGCCACAGCGCCTGCCACTCCTCTGAATCTTCCACATGGGGGTAGATTGTGTGTCCATCCACACCTCTCTCGGCTGTGATTTGAGAGGGGTCCCTTCGTTCTCCTGCCCCCAAGCCTCATAGTCTGAAGTGTTGTTTTCTCTAATATTCCAGCAGGCTTGGGGAAGCTGTGGACATGAGTGCGTGCGTGTGTGTGTGCGCACGAGTATGTGTGAACGTGTGTGTGAGTGTGAGGGACGGGGGTGGCAGTAGGAAGAGCTCGGGGCCGAGTGGCAGGGTCGTCCTCTGACGCCTGGACTCCAGAAGACTGGTCTGTACCCACCTTGGGTGCCCTGTAAGGCCCTTCAGCGGCAGTGGCCCAACTGCCCGAAGTTGTAGCTCATGGAGCGTCTTTCTCTGTCTTCCAGCTACCAGTGTGGAGCATCTGTTATGTCCCCCAAAGCCAGGTTATGTGAGAGGATTTAACCATCCTTGTGGTTGCTTCTGTGGACCTCTGCCAGGGTAAGGAGAACCTCTTGGGTTGAATGATGTGCCCAGACCTAACTGTGGCTTCACTGAGGACATTCTACTCGATGGCAACATTAATGATGATTCGCAGTAATAAAAGTGCCTCGCCGCTCTGTAGGCCTTGATGTTACAGAACCCTATACGTACACATCGGTGACATAACACGCCAAAGTTCTAGGCACGTGGGAAAGAATTGTGGGGAAGTGTCATTATTTCTGATGTGGAGAACCCTCCCTCCGGCCCCAGGCAAGCTGAGCAAATGTCACAGTGCCGTTTAGTAAATGATGAAACTGAGGCTCGGGGGAGTTAGGTGGGCTGTGCAGGCTCACAGGCTGGCCATGGGGGCCCTGGACACCCAGTCTTCTCCGTGTTCTGAGTGCTCTCCACCAGCCCGGAGCAGCCAAGAGCTTAGCTGTCCTCACCCCGAATCCCACACGGTGCTCCTCACCCCTCACCGAGGAATGGGGTGGAGATGCTCGAGGCTAAAGGGCGATTCTCAGAGCACACCGTGAGTCAGCCCCAGAACTGAGCTCAGAAATGGTTCTGTCCCCATCTTCTCACAGGTCATGGCCAGGTTCTTTTTGGGGTTTTGGTTTTTTGGTTTTGGCCTCACTGAGCAGCGTGCGGGATCTTAGTTCCCTGACCAGGGATCGAACCCACGCCCCTTGCAGTGGAAGCGTGGAGTCTTAACCACTGGACCACCAGGGCCAGGTTTTTACCAGGAGCTTTCCATGTAATAATAACCCAAAGGTCACTGGTTTATACTGGGAACCACTCAAGTTGACAAAGAAAGAAACTGTACCTGAGGGTCTGTCCCTGTCACCCTGCAACCCACAAACAGACACCAGGAGGGGAAACATCGATGCTGTCACTGCACAATCCCAGGAGAAGGGTTTTGGTGCCATAGCATTGTACCGAAAACCCACATCCCACACCTCCACATAACACTTGTGACTAAGCTGGCTTTTCAGACGTCTTGTGGCAGACTTCTGTTAAATGTAGCAAAACTTTATGAGTTTGAAAATAATAGCATAGCTGCAGTCCAACACAGCTTCCCTCACCATGCGCGCGCGCGCACGCACACACACACACACACACACACACACAGAGGAATTTTCAGAATAAGAGTCAGAGCACCTTCCCCTTAGGGGCTGAATTCTATGGATATCTTCCTTGGGGAGAGCATACAATTTGATGCGTATCATTATGCCTCATTCCAGATAGCAAGAGTTGATTGCACAGACTTTGTAGCTGGGTCACTTAGAGCCAAAATCCAGCTAGTGTGGAGGTTTTTTTCTTAAGACATTTTAAAAACATTTTTTATTATATATGTTACAAATATTTCTTCCCAACATGTTCTATATATATATATATTTCTTGTTGTTTTACCTTTTGGCCGCACCGCATAGCATGCGAGATCTTGGTTCCCCGACCAGGGATGGAACCTGCCTCCGCTGCACTGGAAGCGTGGGGTCTTAACTCCTGGACCACCAGGGGAGTCCCTAGTGTGGAGGTTTTGACTCAGCTCGCTTGAAAGCATTTTATGTGGATCTGAAACCTGTGACTGTGATGGTTCCCATCACTCTGTGAATATAGGCCTGTTCTAGGTGCTATGGATTCGAGAAATGATACTAATCGTGACAGGAACAGCAGCAATGTTTATACATCACTCCTGTGTGTCAGGCACTCTTCTATATATTTTATAATTTAACTCATTTTTATTCTTATAACAATTCTAAGGTACTGTTATTACCTTCATTTTTTATATGAGGACTCTGGGCACAGGGAGGTTATTTAACTTACTCAAGATCACACAGCCAGGAGCTGGTCAAGCTATAGCATCTGACTCCAAAATCTATGCTCTTAATCTAGATATTGACCCTTCAAAACAGATAAGCCTTCTTGGAACTTAGATTCTAGTGGGAGCAGGGTAGACAGACAAAACACAAGCACCATAATTATATCAGATGTACACACTTGTAATGATCAGATTTTGAATGATTTGGAGAAAACAAACAGATAAAGGTACCGGGGAGGAATGGGGGAGCTAGACATCTGGGGGGTCACCAAAGGCCCCCCTGATAGGACGTTTGACCAAAGCGCAGCACAGGGAGCCTTGGGGGTGGAAGGGGGCTGGGGGGAGTGCGTTCCTGGCAGAGGGATAAGCAGGTCCAAAGTCCCTGAGGTGGGGGCAGGCAAGGGGCATTGAGGGAATGGCATGGAGGCCATTGTGCCAGATGGCAGTGGGCAGGGGGAAAGGCAAGGAGATCTGGTCACCGAGGTAGCAGGGCCCACACCTTGGAGTTGTGGGCACTGTCCTCGGAATCGCATGGGGAGCTGGCGGGGAGTCTGGAGCAGTATGTGCTCTCAACTGGGTGTCCAGTGCTGTGATGCCTCTGGAGTGGGCAAGGTTGTGAGCCAGAGCAAGGGGACTAATTAGAGGTGAGGGATGGTGGCGCCTGAGTCGAGTGGCTGCAGCAGACAGAGCAGAGCTGTCGGGTTCTGGTTGTTCTGCAGGTGGTGGGGGCTGGTGTTTGTAGCAGGGGTAGCATAATCACATCGTGAATGCAGCCCTGCTCTGTGTCTGGCGAGTCTGCCGAGTGCTCTGCACGTGTTATCTCACCAATCCTTACAACAAGGACCAGTGGTGGGTGCTGTTATCTAGCCCAGCCTTCTCCATGGGGATACCAGGTGATTCCAACATCTCTCTGAGCCCCCCTTTGCCCGCTCTGTTAATGATGTCCAAGCGAGAAACACTCTTCACCGTGACCACTCTGTAAGGTACCGAGTTTGCCTCTTCCACCCGGCCTGTTGTGTGTTTACCTCCTACCAAGCCCCGTCCTCACCCGGAGGAAAGCATGGTCACTGGGCAGACTTTCTCCCTCACCTGTTCAGGCCAAAGAGGACAACACTGAGAAGTATGAGGGCTTGAGTGAGCCCGGAGAGGAGGAACAGAGAGAAGAGAGAAGGTCCCAGCAAAGGTGGAGGGGCTGGGGGTTGGTGAGCAAGGAATAGAGTCCGATGATGCTGAGGCTTTAGGGTGGAAGGCGGTCTGTGCCCCCGCCCCAGCCCAAGAGGTCAGGCTCTGTGCAGAGAAGGCATGAGCAGAGGAGAAAAGCCTGCCCAGCCAGCACCATCCTGCACTGTCATTCATCTGCTGGTCCCCGGCCCTGTCTGTGCATCTGGGAGGGAAGGCAAGGTTCTAAAGCCTCTCCACTTCTCAGCCCTTGACCTCCAGGATGTCAGGAAACATTTCATGGGCAGGTGCAATGCTCCGTGGGGTTCCTGATGAGACTCTGAGGCTGCTGACAGCTCCATTCAAATGAAACGCCAAATGGTCTCTGCAAAGCCCATGCCTTTGTTGTCCTGGCAATTGGGAAGTTTGTGACACTGAAGACCCCTTGTCCCTACCAAGCTGAGTCCCATCTCCTCCCGCGCATGCCCCTCACTGAATCTGACTCTCGCTGGTGGACTTCACTGCCCTTGTGCCCCTGAGCATGAGACCACTACGTCTGCAGCCCAGGGAGGTCCGCTGAGTTGCTATGTTGGTGACCAGACCCTGCCTCTCGACTTGAGCACAGGTCTGTGCCATGTTCCATGTTGTGGCCTCCCTCGGGGCTTCTGCCACCCCCAGCCGAAGCCCCTTCACATGTGCACAAGTTATGTGCCAGGTCTCTAAGTCAGCCCTTCTCACATTTTTGGTCTGAGGCTCCATTACACTCTTAAATATTATTCAGGGCCTCAAAGGGCTTTTGTTCATATGGATTATATCCATCAGTATTTACTATATTTGAAATTAAAACTGGGATATTTAAAAATCATTTATTTTAAAATAATGATAATACGTGTATTATATGTTCCCATAAATATTTTTGTGAAAAGTAACCATATTTTTCAAAAGAGGAGAAAAATAGTGAGGAGTGGCCCTGTTTGACATTTTGGGAAATCTCTTTAATGTCAGGTTTAACAGAAGCTCGTATCTGCTTCTGCATTCAGTCTGGTGTGATATCACACCTCATGTAGCCTCTGGAAACCTCCCCCGGAAGCTGTTGACAGCTGCATTCAAATAAAATGCTCAGTGGTCTCCACGAAGCCCGTGCCTTCATGGTCCTGCCAAGAGAGAATTTGTGAGAGTGAAGTGCGTGCTGAGAGAATGGGAGCGAAAAAAGGCAAATCACATCTTAGTGCTGTGATGAAAATAGCTCTGACCTTGCGGACCCCTTGAAAGGGTGTCAGGAGCCCCCAGGAGCTGCCAGACCACTTGGAGAACCTCTGCCCTAAATGGACAGAGTGCAGCATTGTGTCTGTTCCTCCCAGGACCCGGTACAGGAGTGAGTTCTCTGAAAGCCTTTGGCGAGTGAATCGGGCACAGGGAACAAATGACCTTCCTGGGCTGGAAGTGGGGGGTCGTCCTCGCTCAGCGGCCTGGCGGGGCCATGGAAGCATCCACGAGAGGACCCGCTTCCATCCTGAAAAGAAGCAGGTCTAGAGGGACGCCCTGGGCAGTGAACCCAGTGAAACCCCTGGGTCTGGACCATTCCCCTGGGCGGGCTCTCTGCTGCAGACACGTAACAGCCCTGGCCTTGCTTTCACAGGGAGCCCCACAAGACCAGCCTGGTCACGTTCTTCCAGACCGACCTCAGCGGTTACCTTCCGCAGGGCGTGGTGGACTCGTTCTTCCCCCGCAGCATGGCCGGGTTTTACGCCAACCTCCAGAAAGCAGTGAAGAAATTCTACGGCTGACATCCTGGCTGGTGGGCCGAGAACTGCCGTGACTCGTGCGGAGCTGCCATTGTTGGGCCGCAGCTGGAGAGCCTGGGAGAACACGGGCTCCTTTGGAACCGC
>NW_006798027.1:2328335-2344916 GCF_000442215.2 Lipotes vexillifer
CCGCTCTACCTTTGGAACCCACCAATGACCAGTTAGTTCATCTCCAGGGACATCAGCCAGAGGCAGCCCCGGCCCCTCCTGCGCCTCCTTCCACTTGGGCGGGGCTGCCGTTTCCAAAGCACCCCTCCTCCAGCAGGGTGCCCCCCAAGCCCCCCGGCCACCGGACAGGGACTCTGCCCGGGCACCGTGCGATGCTCGCGGGTCCAAAGCCTTTCTGTGCCCATCACTCTCAGAGACGATGTCTCCCCGTTTGTTGAGAAGAATCATCATCAATCCCGAAAACCTGGCCCAGCCCCTTGGTAGCATTCGAGTTCTCAGTCCTGTGCCACAGATCCCCGGATGTGTGTTTCTGATACCGTGCCAGACTTTTCCCCCTTAAAAGACGTCAGCTTGGCAAAATGATGCTTAAAAAAATGAGATAAGCGTTCAGGAAAAAACACTTTCAATACTCCTTTTGTTGTCTCTTCTATTCAAATCATTTTTCTCTCTTTTTCCCCTGCATGAGTTAGCTTTCAAGCGCCCCAGGGAAACCAGGCCGTTTGAATGTGCCCAGGCAGCACTCTGGAATTGATTCTGGGCTCAGGGCACCTACAAGGAGAACTTAGAGGAGAGCCTCCTCTCCCCTGGGCATTTGCCAGTTCTTGTGTTCTGTTATAGAAGACGGAACAGGAGTCCTCTGGCCTCCAGGACCTGGTGAGCCCGTGCTGCTGTCAGCGGGAAGGACAGAAGAGCAGATGCCCCACCCCCAGCAGTGCTGGCTAAAATGCCCCCCAGGCCCTGCTGCAAGATGAAACCACCCCGAACGGGCTATGCCCAGCCCGGTGCATCATCAGAACCAGGGAGCACGGCCTTGCCACCTGGAAGGGGCTTCAGCAGCCACACGACGCCCTTTCCTTCTCTCCGGTCAGGGCCACACAGTCTTATGTGGAATTCTCCAACGTTCCCTCACACGCTCCTCCATGGGCCCCACGTGTGTTTGACCAGAGTGCACTTGTGTTGCAGTTTCTCAGGTTCCTAGCACCCTGTGCAGAAAATTTCCAGAGTCCTCAGCCTTTGCGCCTCCAGATGGAAAACATTCTCCTCGTATCAGCTTCCCCACCTTTTGAGTCCTGGGGTGCCTGTCTTCTGAATGTGCCGAGGTCTGAGCAAGCTTTAAAACGTGAAAGCTCAGTGTCAGGGGGTTAGAAAGCCTTCTTTCTGGGCTCTAATGCAGCTGCAGATCCCACAATCATGCCATGAAGATCATCCCCCTAACTCCCTCTTCTCATCAAGAATCTTCACAGGACTCTCCCGTTGCGGAGCACAGGCTCCGGACACGCAGGCTCAGCGGCCATGGCTCACGGGCCCAGCCGCTCCGCGGCATGTGGGATCTTCCCTGACCGGGGCACGAACCCGTGTCCCCCGCATCGGCAGGCGGACTCTCAACACTGTGCCACCAGGGAAGCCCTCCAGGACTCTTATATGTACTTACATTTCATTCATTCATTCGCCAAGTACTTACTGGGTCCTTACCTTGTGCCAGACGTCGTTCTGTATCAAATCATCACAATTTGATCTCCCAAACCCAGCCAATTCTGGGCACGCCAACCCAGGAGACCCAGGAAGGTGGTGGCCTTACCAAGATGGAGCCACCTGTGCTGCCCCATCTGGCCAGGAGGGGAGGTCAGCCTCCCAAGAACACGTCTCACTGGGCCCACTGCCTGGACTGCACCTGCACTGCTCCTACGTGCATCTGCTGGCAGTGGGTTAAACTGGTTTGAGCACCGGACCGAGTCAGAAAATGTGCAAGTGGTCCCATCCCTGCCAGTTAGAAATGATGCCCTGGGACAGTCGCTTAACACTCCTGTGCTTTGGCTTCCTGTCTTTAAAGAAAATCTGGGGACATGAATACCAGTCCTGGGGTAGCCTGCTTAAGAGTCCATGCAGATGAGATGATGACGGTGAATCAGTGAGATGCTGTACAAAGCCAGGAACGAAGGCTGCCTGGGAGAGACTCTTGGACGGACTCATTTCCCTGGAGAGTTAAAGTGGATCCGGGATTGTTGTTTGTGTGTTTGCGGTGTTGGGGATGTGACTGGAATCATTGTTTGCAAAGGCACTGTTTTCTCTGCCTGCTGTCAGCTCTGAAGAAGGTAGCCAAGGCGCACTAAACCTCACCTGTAAACTGCAGCAGCGTGACGCTCAAATGGATGAGCATTCGTTTTAAGACCTTCTTGCTGATTCTTCTTTTTTTTTTTTAATAAATTTATTTATTTATTTTTTGGCTGTGTCGGGTCTTCGTTGCTGCGCCCAGGCTTTCTCTAATTGCGGCGAGCGTTGCGGTGCGGGGGCTTCTCGTCGCGGTGGCTTCTCTTGTTGTGGAGCACGGGCTCTAGGCACACAGGCTTCAGTAGTTGCAGCGTTTGGGCTTCAGTAGTTGTGGCGCACGGGCTTAGTTGCTCCGAGGCATGTGGGATCTTCCCAGACCAGGGCTCAAACCCGTGTCCCCTGCATTGGCAGGCGGATTCTTAAACCACTGCACCAGCAGGGAAGTCCCTTTCTTGCTGATTCTTGATTTGAAACTGGAAAGCTGAGAGTGGCAGCGTCCTCAGTGGTTCTATTTGAGCTGGGGGAGAAGGGGGTCTTCAGAGACAGAAGGGGTTCCTGGGAGGGCCTGGGCACACCCTGGCTGCATGTGAGTCCTCATACAGCCCCACTCACTCACTTGATTCATCTGAGCTCCCAAGGAGGCACTCTCGGTGCCCCAGGCCCATGGCTGGCACTGTGCTCATCCATGTCACCACCTCCCAGTCCTGATGGAAAGACTCCTTCCCCAGGCTGGTCCACATTCATCACCTGGCTGCTTGATAAGACTCAAAACAATAACCCGATTATAGGAAACATCACTGTGTGCAGACGTGAGATTGCGGGGGTGAGGGGTGTGCCCGCTGAATCCCATGGCCTGGGTGCCCAGCCCTGGACAGGCACACAGTAAGATCCGGTAGGGTGGGTGTTGAATGGGGTCATACCTTTCATTGTCAGACCATGTTCAAATTCAGCATTTCTCTTAAATCTAAGGAGCTGACACAAATGGTTATCTCCAAGTTCTTGTCTTCTCTAGAGCTTGACACAGATGACTCTGAGCACATAATTTCTCAGGCAGAATAGGGCACTGAGCTGGCACCCACTGTGGTGAAGTCACTAAAGGGGCTTGCATGAAGATTATGATTCCCCGGGAGAGTTTTGTAAGAGTTCACTGCCAGGAAGCAGATTCTTAGCTTCCTGTGGACCCTGGAGAAGCTATTGGATGACATTAAGATGGCCCCTCTAGGGGCTTCCCTGGTGACGCAGTGGTTGAGAGTCGCCTGCCGATGCAGGGGACACGGGTTTGTGCCCCGGTCTGGGAAGATCCCACATGCCGCGGAGAGGATAGGCCCGTGAGCCATGGCCACTGAACCTGCGCATCTGGAGCCTGTGCTCCGCAACGGGAGAGGCCACAACAGTGAGAGGCCCGCGTACGGCAAAAAAAAAAAAAAAAAAAAAAAAGATGGCCCCTCTGATACTGGCCTAGGAGTAAGGACTTTTTGTGTCGTGTCTGTGGCCCTTGCCAGGTCCTCCCTCACACCCTTATTCACGGGAGCAGGGCCAGGAGCAGGGCTGACACACTGTCCAGGCCTCGTCAGGGGGTGCTGGGTGTTGCTAATGCATTTCCTTGTCCCGAGCTTGACAATCAGGGATTAAGCGATGACCAAACTTAAAAGCACCTTGGCCTGTTAGTCTCTCCCAGACCACAGAAGAAAGGACTCACTCTCCATATCATTTACCAGCTGGACAAGTTGCCTCTTACCTCTGGGTCTCAGTACCCTCATCTATACAGTGGGACAATACCACGCTCTGTAGACACTGCTGTGATTGCTAAGGACAGTGTCCACTTAACCCAACACGGTGCTTGGCTCATGGGAGTTAAACGGCAGCCATTGTGTTGTACTCTTTCAGACTCACACTAGTCCGTTCTATTGGCACAGCTGAGCACACGTGGAGTTTCCATTGTTTGTTTACTCGCTCTGCCACCGGGTACCACCCTGGCTAGGAGCACTTCTCCAACCCAACCAAATCCAGTTTTGCAAATGTTTGTGTGTTTGCAAATGTTTTGTGTGCTAGATTGTATTTTCCAAAAACAGCCCCAGCAATCTTTCCCTTCCCCTTAAACCGGGGCAGGTTTGTGCCAGCTCTGACTGGCACATAGGAGAAGTGATGCTATTTGATGTCAGAGGCAAGGTCTTAAAAAGGATGCAGCTCCTACATGGCTCTCACGCTCTCCGGGGGACACCCAGCTACCACGTTGTGAGGACGCCCAGGCCACAGGGAGAGGCCTCCTGCAGTGTATAGGCCTACAGCTCCAGCTGAGTCCCCAGCCAGCAGCCAACATCAGTGGCCCGATGTGTGAGTGAGCGAGTGACCCTTCGGGTGGTTCCAGCCTCCGGCCTTTGAGTTGGGCCAGCTGATGTCAAGTGGACCAGGACGTGCTGTCCCCCTCCAAATCTGCCACCATTGCAGAGTCATGGGAACTACAAAGGGTGCTGATTGGGGTGGATCAAGACACAGAGATGGTCCTTAGAAAATGTGCAAAGCAAAACATGGATTTCATATCCAGTTGTCATATATCCATTTTATTTACAGCACCACAATATTATCAGTTAGCTCTCTCTAGACATAGTCTGTAGTTTGTATCAGCCACCCCAGTGTGACTCTGCCCTAACTTTCTGGGACAGCCCGCTTGTTGGGTGATGTTCCAGAAGGTCCGTCCGGACGTGGGCAAGCAGCCACCAGGAAGCACGCCTGTGCTTTCCCCCATCGGGGTGGGGTTAGCAGTGACCCTGAGAATTAGCCGTTGTGGAGAGCTGCACGCAGTTGGCTCTGGCGTCAGCTCTGGCGCTGGGCCTAGGGGTGTCCAGCAGCTGTGGTCCCCTTGGACTGGAGGCTCTTCCTCCTGAGGACGATAGTGACAGGTCCATCAGGCAGCGCCTTGATGATGTTCCAGGCTTCAAACCGTGTGAGGCCCTGCATGGCAGTGCTGGCCAAGTGTAAGATTTCATCTCCTGGCTGGACCGTCTCACTTTGTTCTGAGGCTGCCCCTGGGATGAGAGAGAAGAGAATGGATCCCACAGGTGACAGTGGAACAAGCAGTTACTTCCTACCCTTGGTCTCTGAGGAGCCGGGACAGCTCAGATGGCAACCGGCGACCATCCCTCCGGAACTCGGTGGTCGTTCTGAAAAGAGACATCTCATAAAACGGTGACTTCAAGGCTGGCACACCAGGCTCCAGCTCTCCGTGGCCCTTGGGAGAGGTGAGGCCCGTGCTGTCCCCAGAGAAGGGGGATTTCGAGGAGCTGCAAGCCAGAGCCTGGCTGGGGAGACCTCCCCGGGGAACCGGGTCCTCCTCTAAGCCTCCTTGGATACCATCCCAAGCCCAACACCCCTCCCGCGCACATGTGGTCTCTCTACTCCTAATGAGGTGGCCGGGCATTGGGTGGTGTGGGAATGGAGCTGGTGGGATGTTCACGAAACAATCTTCACAGTGCTTTTGGCTGTGAATGGCCTGGAGAGGACCCCTGGGTCCACATAAAGAGGACATAATCACATACGGCTCCCACTCCTTCAGAGTCACGTAGGGGAAGAGTGCCCTTTTACTGCTGGTGTTGAAAGAAAATTTCCCATCTGTTTGACACAAAGATATCTGCAAATATTTAATAAGAGCAAAAGATAACAGTAATGATGATCCTAATAAAAAAATAGCTAGGGACTTCCCTGGCGGTCCAGTGGTTAGGACTCTGCGCTTCCATTGCAGGGGGGCGTGGGTTTGATCCCTGGTCGGGGAACTAACATCCCGCATGCCGTGCGGTGCGGCCAAGAAATAAATAAATAACTAAATAAAATGGGCCAAGTATCTAAGCAGACATTTCTCAAAAAAAAAAAATTAGCTAAAATATATTGGGCAATTATATATAACAGGCATTGTGTTAACACTTGGCATTTATGGCAATAGTCCTATGAGGTATGTATGCTCTATTAGTATTCCCTTTTCATGTGGGAGGAAACCAAGGGCTCAAGTAGCTCACACAAGCTCCAAAGCTGCTGAGAGGTGCAGCTGTAGAATCCACCTCCCTTGGTCCCTTACATCCCCATGTAAGCAAATGGGGCCAAGATGGTGAAGGGACTTGCCCAGGGTCATGCTGCCACTAGGGGCAGAACTAACACTGGAATCCAGGTCTCTTGACTTTGAGTCCTACGCTCATTCCAAGTTGACCTTCAAAGTTAAAAAATTCTTTCGCAGGGCTTCCCTGGTGGCTCAGTGGTTGGGAGTCCGCCTGCCGATGCAGGGGACACAGGTTCGTGCCCCGGTCCGGGAAGATCCCACACGCCGCGGAGCGGCTGGGCCCGTGAGCCATGGCCGCTGAGCCTGCGCGTCCGGAGCCTGTGCTCCGCAACGGGAGAGGCCACGGCAGTGAGAGGCCCGCGTACCGCAAAAAAAAAAAAAAAAAAAAAAAAAACCTTTCGCAGAACTGGAGTCAACATGGATTTCTGGGGAAGCTCCACGTGAGCCTTGGTCCACCCCCTGGGTTTCAGCAGCTGTAACAGATTTCCCGCTAACAAAACCAGTCTGCAGTGGGGGCGCCTGGGGGCCGGGGAGCAGAGCTGGGAAGGCCTCTGGTCCCAGTACTAAGAGCCCTCAGACACACCCACACCTTTTCTTATAGGTAAGGAGCTTCAGGCCCAGAAGGCACCAGTCACTCAGCAAGTTAGAAGCAGAGCCAGACCAGAAGGCAGGCCACGTGACCCCCTGTCCACAGCTCCCTGCTCTGTGACTCAGGGGGGTCCAGCATGAGAGGCAGTGAAGAATCAGGGTGATTGCCTGTGACAGCTGCCGGCCATTCATGATTTTCACAGGAAAACCCAGGTGACCCCCCACTAGAGGCTGGCTTGCTCCCTAGTCCACGATGAACAAAATCTCAAAATTCTGAATAAAGGTAGGAGCAGACAGGTCCAGCATTAGGGTGAGGTGAGTAAGGCTGAGTTGTGCACCTGGAAAGTCGGACTCTGTCTTTGTTTTACAACTTGATATTTTGTTCATTGTGGACTTTTTGAATTAATTTCGAGTTTTAAAAATATTGCACTGGAACAGTATGTATCTTGATTACTGAATATTTCGGTGCCGCCTTCAATTTTGCACCCAGGGCAGTGCCTCACTTACCTCACCCTAGCCCCGGCCCTGCCAAGCTGAACCAAGCCCAGGTCTGGGTCACGTACAAGGACCCAGTAAAACAGGGGGATTAAGGGGATGTCTGAGCCAAGGAGAACAGGGAGAAAAAGCGAAGTGGAGTCCTTAACAGGCTTGCCCGCCTCCCCAAAGGGCTTGGGGTTGTGGGAAACCGACATGGCCTGGAAGGTACTCAGAAGCCTTTGGGGGGCCTGGCCGGACACCCGCAACTGGAGCAAAGGCTGAGAGGCATACGCACACCGCACCTTTGAAGATCCTGTTAACAGTCAGAGGCTTGTCCCCTTGCAAGGAGCCCTTCCCTCCTTCCAGACTGAAGCCCAGGCCTGCAGAGGTCTTCTCCAGGGTCACTGTGCAGACTGTGGCCTCTGCTGCTGAGAAAACACAGGGGGACTGTTAGGGATGCTCTCAAGTGAGCCTGGCTAATACTCCTGGCAAACTTGTGCGTGTGTACGGATAAACCCAGGCATGTGTGCCGGGCGGCATACAAGGCAGGCCACGTGTTCCGGGGGCCACAAATGACTGCTCAGCCCTGCCGGCATGGGCCTCACCTGTCCAAAGGTGATGTGGCCCATGGGGCTTCCACCATGTGGGGAGAACTTACAGGAATCTATGGAAACGTCACCGGCCACAGAGGCTGAGGCTGCAGAATCTGTGGAACAGTTGAGGTCAGGCGTGGTCTCCACAGTTGGCTTCCTTGTGACAATCACGGCTTGCCTGGGGTCCCGAGCTTGGCGAAGGATGGCCAGAGCATCATTGTGTGTGGCCCCTTTGAGAGACTTGCCGTTGATGGAGAGAACCTCGTTGCCCTTCTGAATAGTCCCTTCCTGGGAGGCCAACCCGTTGGGGAACACCCTGTGAATCTGAGCAAACCAAAGGAAGTCAGGAGCCAGGAATCACCGTATCGGATCTGGATTCTTGCTGCAGGAGGATCTGAACCAGTTAGTCAAACCCAGCAGATCCCTGGGCCAAAAAAATAAGACGAAATGTGTCCTAGATTAGGGCTGCTAGCCAGCATTCCCTCCTCCACCCAGACCAGAGGTCATTAGCAAAAATGGCCAGATTGGCCCTCAGAATCCTTCCCAACACAATGTCCGAGACTATATCACTACAATTAGTTAACATTTGGTTAAAATCTTTTGCCTTATGTGCTCCACATCAGCATTTCCCAGAGTAATTTTCTTCAAGCACTGATTCTGTGCCGTATTAATAGGTATTGTATAAGAAAAGTTTCTGAAGTCTAAGAAAATTAAGAACATTGGATAAAACACAAGCTCTGAAAATGCCTACAGTTAAAAAAATATCCTAGAGACTCTACAGTGCTATTTGGCATGATAATTCTCTAAGAACAGGCCATATAATACAGTGATCCCCCAAAGTTTCGGCAAAGCATCCTTTTTTCCATAGAGAAAATCTCTGGCCCCATCTTCTGCAGAATGCAGAATTCCTGTCCTAGGAAGTCTAGACATTTTTAAAACGCCTACCCTAGAAATTCTGATCCTTTAACTCCAGTTAAAAGGGACCATCGCCCACCCCCATTCCCTTTCTGAAAAATATGTGGGATTAAAAAATCTCATGTCTTTGCCTCAGCCTTTTTAATGATGTAAATTCTAATGTGCTTAATTAAGAGGATTGAATGACAGCATGGATGGGCAATCACTAAACTCTGCTACGTGATGTTTTGCTGTTATCATCTGAACAAGGTTCTTTGTTTCTCTAAACTGTTTCAGTGTTAGAAATCTGTTATGGGGTCAGATGTGGTCAAAATCCCTTGGTTATAAGACCCAAGTAGGAAGCAGAATCTCTGCTCTGCATCTCAGTCTGTCCTCTATAAATGAAGCATACATGCCACCAATCCCCCATCCTGAGGTATGGGGAAGATGACTTGAACATGCCAGTGAGAGCCCAGCTTGCTCTTGGTCATGGGCAGTGCTCAATGTTAGTTCTCTTTTAATGAATCTGGAAAGGAAGGGAAGTGCTGAAGCACAGAAGGAGAAAGGGGAAGTCTGGTGCATATGATCAGCTGGTGTGTATCGCTCCTGGTTTTTGAGGCAGTGCCTCAGGGATGGAGAGCAAATGGGATGCAGAGAAGTCCCGACTCAAGGAAAGACCCACAGATCCGAAGAACTCTTCCCACAGGCAAGCTCTCTTTTCTTCTCTTCAAATAGAAAGCAAACTGCACCATCAGGAACGTCTTTATGATGCTCTGCTACGTGCTTAGTGTCAGAAACAGGTCCTCATTGGTTTTACATGCTTTTATGCGGTAGAGAGCTTGCTTACAAAGAAGGAAGTTGCTGCTCACACACAACTGACTCCGAAGTGACCAATAGGAATGGGCCAAGTTACCACTGCCAGGGGGTGTGGTGTGTTTTAACGCTGGCTGCCCCTGTGAGCTGGAGGGTTTGTTTTCAGCTGAGCAAGGGAGTTCAGATGAGCCCACATGAAGGATATGCTGAGACAACACAGCCATGGGGGTGACACCAGTGCACTCAGCTTTGGAGAGATGAAGGAGCCATGTCACAGCTGGGTCCGTGAAGATGGGATGACCAGAAACCATCTGGGTCAGGTGCAGGTAGCCTAAATAGTGGGCAGAGGGCAGCAGCCAATGCTGATCAGACTGTGTGGACCAAGAAAACAGGGTCCACAGGGAAAGATGCAGAAGATCCAGGATCGATGCCTTCCCCAGTCTTACCCCGGGCTCTAGTTGGTCCTGAGAGAACAGGGCGCTCGACCGTGAGATCTGAAGCTTCACGTGCATCCTGGGTTGCACTGTGCAGTTCCTGATCTTTCCAGCTGGGCCCCATTGCCCTCAACCAACCATCAGATCTGCTTCACAATCATGCATGTTAACATCCCCAGTCTCCCAGTGGGCAAACCCAGGAAAACAGCCTCGGGTACAGGATCTGCCTTCCCAAGGGCTCTTTCTGTCCAGGTGACGCCTCTTTCCGTCTAGGTGTGCTATGCTACATATCACAGCCAGGTCTTCAATCCTGGCTGTAAACCTTCTTGAAAAGGATCTTAAGTTCCTGCCCTGACCTCACACCCAGTGGCCTGGGGTCATGCATTCCTCTGATCTCTCCTAGTAAGTGCTCCCCCCTCCCAGGGCCAGCTCTGACGCGCCCCCATGGCTGGGCCACTCACCGTGATCACCTTGTTTTCTAGATCCGCACCTCCTGCCAAGGTGAACCCAAGGCCAGCCCCTTCCTCCTTGTGCAAGATGGTAACGTGGATGTTGTCTAATTGCTGCAGAAGGAAACGTATATATTAAAAAACATTTCATTGCAACAGCGTGAACAGTTTAACAAGTGTTCCAACATCAGGCTGATTCGTTCTCAAACCCCAGCTTGGCCACGCTCCCAGGTATGTCAGACCCATTTCATCATTTGTAAAGAGAAGACTATAATTCCTGTAGTCATGGGAAGCTCAGAAGAAAAAAAAAATGTGCATAAGGCAACCAATAGAGTTCTTTTCCTCTCCTGTTCACGCAATCCACATCCACATTTGTATGGAGACAGGGCCGGGTGCTACCAAGTCAGCTGGAAATCCCAGCGTGTGAGATAACACAGCTCTGGCACTTTGGCTGGGACAAGATGAGGTCAGCTTGTAGGACTCTGGGTCAGCACAGCCGGGAGCCGTGCTGTTTTGCAGAAGTTGGCTGCTGCATCTTTACACCTGCTGCTCCATGTGGCACAGCAGCTGCATTTAGGAGCCCAGCTGACTCCTTGCCCTAGAACACACATGCGTGCATGCGTGCGCACACACACACAAACACATGCCCACCCAGGCACACACCGTACTCCCCGGCCTGCGCCTGGGCTCAGCTGGAGCCAGAATAATTGCTCTGCAGTGTCTAAAGTCAGAGACCCTTATTCCGGTCTCTGTGGTGGAGGGGTCTCAAACTCAAATGCATACAGGACCCAGGCAGATGACTTAAAAGAGCAAAATGGGCAGATGTGAGCGACAGGAACTGCAGAGAACTGAGAGCACATCTGCTTAAGAGGACCCACGGCTACATAGGAATGCGGACCCAGTGCTACAAGATCATTCGTTCCTTTTCCAAAAAGAGAGCAGCCAGAAATCCAGGTTTTGATTCAGGTTTGATAATATTTAGAATATAATACTTTTTTTAAAAGCACCAGGCACACCACATAAAATATACCTGCACGCTCTCGGGCCATCAGTTTGTGACTTAGCGCAAGGGAATAAACTTATGTCAAAGAATTCGCTTGCTCTGGAACCACCAGAGCATCTGCTGCGCAGCTGGCTCTATGATCATTTGATCTGGAGTCCCCAAGACCCAGGAAGGATGAAGGGATGAATGGACCTCACTGTCCCGCCTCTATGCCAGCACTGGCCCAAATCTCCCAACTTTGACCCAAGTGTCAGCTTACTTGCCCTATAAGAGCCCTTTGTCAAATTGGAAAGCAAATACTGTCCCAGGAACACCCCAGGCAGGACCGCTCTTTGTATTTTACGCAACAATTTTGCCTCTGTTATTTCATTTGAATTAGGCCCTGGGGATGACGGTCCCAGTGCACAGGTGATGAGTGAGAGCCCCAGAGGATGAATCCCGGCCCAGGGCATCTTGTCAGAATCACCCATACCCTGGATCTAGGGAGCATCAGCTATGGTCCCTCCTTATCCTCTCATCACAGTCTGGATGATTCCAGCACAAAAAGCCTGCGTGGACTAGGGCAGCCCAGGCGGATGCAAGGCCCATGAGCCCGTGTTCATCTCCGCTGAATGGGCCTCAGCTCTGCCTGACCACTTCCTCTCCATGCACCTTTGGGTCGTGCTCAGAAGGCATAGGGGAAGTGGGACTTTCAGAATGACTTGACTGAAGTGTGGGAACCCTTACGAGCCCTGGGATCAGTCACCTCTCGGTGTGCAGGGCAAGTCTTCAGGCAAGAGATCAGAACTTGCAATGGATGGCTCACTCCCATGCAGCATCTCCCTGGAGACGCACACTGGGCAGGCAGCCCGTGGGACGTGGAAAGACCACGGAACGTGGAGATAGAAAACCTAGGCTCTGCGACCTTGAACCTCGCCTTCCTCATTTATTAAAGGGTCAAAAAGATACAATAAGTACACCTACAAAGCTCCCTACACCGGAAGGTCTTACTGTGGGCCAGTGATAGACGGCCCCTCTGCCCTGGGCAGGATACAACCCGAGTCTGGTGTCAGCCCCTGGGAACTCCCTTCTCGACCTCAAGGAGCCCAGAGCAGCGTGTGCTCCTTCCCCTCCGGCCCACCTGAAGTGACCACACTGCTCATATCAAGGCCTTCATCTCTGTAAGTGCTTAGAAAAGAAACCTACCTTTAATGTTGCTTCATCCAGAACCTTCACTTCCTCTATGAGCTTCTTAAATTCCTCGGAGCTCAGCAGGGAGATAACCGATTGACCAGACTGAGGAGCGCAGTGGTCGGAGTTGTCGGCTTCCGTGGGCTCACCGAGACCCTCTGTGTATTCTCTCAGCTCCAAAAGGCTTTCATAGGGAGGACCCGCACACAGTATGAATCATGACATTAATAAGAGCTCACACCCTTAGCATAATTACTCTCTTCCAAGACGGTGCTGACGTCCGTTCTATTATTTGGTGCAACAAATGCACAAATAGATACCAGCATCCCTCCACTATAGAGATGAGGAAATTGGGGCTTAGGGAGGGGGAATAACTTGTCTATGGCCACGTGGTTATGAAAGGCCGAGATCTGGTATTCGAAATCACAGATCATGGTTTGTCTGACTCCAAAGTCTGTGTTCAGAGCCTCAACACCTCACCCCAGAGTATAACTGATGCTTTGGACAAATCTGCACCTAGATGGCCACCAAGACTGATGTCCTTTCACACACACACTCACCTTGGCCTCCTTCACAGATGTTGTCAGCACCTGCCTATCCTACCTTAGCACCTAATCACTACAAATGGTGCCCACTTAGCTAGCAGCTGGCCTTCCTTTTTCTTTTGAACTCACTTTGGTACCTGTAGCTATTTTTTGCAATGACACTTCATATTTTGCATGAAACTGTGGTTTGGGTGATAGGGATTATTCCTCCCTCTGATTGACAGATCTTTACTGCTAGAAGGTGGAGGGGGTCTCACAGCAGTAACTGCTAATGGTGAGCCTTGCAGTTCCAGAAGAACAGACTCTCTGCCAGGAAGAGCAAGCTCCTGGGAAGCCTAAATATTAAAGGCTACGATTCTACCACTGACCAACCCTAATGCTTGAGTTGGTCTGGCTCTTCAGCCCCTGATCCGGGTGTGTCTTGGTGTAGGGGTCCCCAACCCCCGGGCCGCACAGCAGGAGGTGAGCGGCGGGCGAGCGAGCAAAGCTCCATCTGCTGCCCCCCTTGCTCCCTACTGCTCCCATTACAGCCTGAACCTCCCCCTCCCCCCGGGTCCGTGGAAAAATTGTCTGCACGGAACCGGTCCCTGGTGCCAAAATGGTTGGGGACCGCTGCTTTGGAGGATCTCTCCTGTTCCCTCACTGTAGGTGGCACCTGATAGAACATCACAGTAGCTGGCACCTGATGGAACATCTGGGTCAGTGAGTCTCAAACATTTCTCAGCAATTTAAGAACAATACATGACACTGATCAATGCACAGTTGTTCTGATTCAAGAGGGAAGACTAAACCCCAGCCCTGCAGCAGGAGCTCTGGGGCACTGCTGGGAGCCCCCCGCGCCCCCGGTTCTGTGGAGCAGGTCTTGCCCAGCTCCTAATTTCAACTGAAGGGGAAACCGAGGGGGAGTGTGGAAGGAACCAGCTCACGGTCAGGGCATCAGTGTGGGAGATGGGACTGGGGCTCAGGTGTCTGAACTCCCAGGCCAGGGGGCTGAACCCTGTGCAGAGTACAGGTGGATTTCTTTGGAGAGAGGGAGGTAGCAAGAACCCCCAAGGGATCATCTCCTGGCCTCGTTCGGGTCTTCCTGAGCAATGGCCGGATATGTCCAAGGTGTGTTAGTTCCCAATATGCACGTGTAATTCAGCAGGGGGCCAGTTCTGTCCCCCCCTCCCCCCCCCTCGGCCGGGTGTTGTGAAAACTCCTTAATACAGAAGGCAGAGGTGTGACACACACACACACACACGCGTGCGCGCGCGCGTGCGCACATGTAAAAGAACAGGTGGAACAATCCTTTAGCAAACCTGAGCGATGTTTTACAAGACAGAGGATTATAAGAGGAAGAAAGGCAAGAAAGTTCAACACTGGGCAGAGACACTCACTTGAGCGAGAAGCCCATGTCTGAGGCAGGAGCTTCAGCAGAGCTAATTGCAGCAGGATCTTCACTGGACGCCATGGGGGGCGACGCCCCTTCCTTGGGGCTGCAGGAGGTCTGGCCACAGGAGGCGGAAGACGGAAGGCACAGCAGGGACTTCATGACAGCCGATGACACCTGGCTGCTGATGGAGTAGAGTTTACTGGTCTTTTCATCCAGTGGCTTCATCTCACAGGACTGGGTCCTGCTAAGGGGGAAGCTCCGTGCACGCTGGCTTGGTATCTTGACCCCTGGGCCTCGAGATCCCTCCATCTGTGTCGCCAGCAGCCTTGAGAAAGGGTCGGGGTCCGAGGAGAGGGTTTTCTGACCGGGCTGCTGTCTGGGGGGAGGGGACTCCAGCACACCGGGGTCACTGGCCTCCAGGGCTGCGAGGGAGGCTGGAGGCAGCTGCTCTGGCTCTGGCCACTGCTGCTCCACGGCAGGGGGACCCCCTCGCCCTGAGACACCAGGAGCCCGAGAAGCCCATCCTCCCTCTTGCTCCCCAGGAGGTTTTGCTTCTGCCCCGGAGGAGCTGGAGGGCTGGAGCCTTAGTCTCTGGGCTCCTTTGTCAGGCCGGTGAGAAGAGCCAAAGGTTTCAAAGGAGCTGATCCTTTGCTTGATGGAAGAGGAGGCCCGTAGGGGTGGCCCAGGGCGCTCCCTGGAGGTGGGTGTCGGCTGGCTGGGGGAGGCTGCCTCTGGGGGCTGCCTTGGGGCACGATTCCTCAACTCTTTCAAGCTTTGGCGAAACCAGGTGGGCTTGGGGGCCACTGGAGGACCCTTCTTCACCGTGCTGCCGTCCGCCGACTTGTAAACTGTGGGACCGCCACTGGTGGTGTCCAGTTTGGGCACAGTCGCATCTGGGCGGCCCTGAATCCCATCTTCCTCACCCAGCGTGACGACGGGCTGCAGTGGCGTGTGGCTATGATTCTCGCTCATGACGGGGCTAAAGAGATTTTTGATGCAGTCAGAAATTCTAACCCAAGGGTCTTCGGTGGTGATATCAAGGGTATAGTCCATCCGAGCCTGCCTCTTAAGCAGTGGGTGTTTTATTGGAGACGTTGGCGTCACTGGGGAGCAGAAAGGCCAAAGCTGTGCGTTACCCCTGATCGTGGGTTTTCTTCCTAAGTTCTAGTTTCAAAGATGAATAGCAAGGATGCTAGAGGAGACGATAAGCAGAAGTGGTGGATCCCTTGTTGGGTGAGCTGCTACCCCAGGTGCTATTACCTGGCTAAGTGTGAACAGGCAGGGACACAGAACCAGAGGACCAGAGCTGTGAGTTATCTCCACAGCATCCCAGCATTTTAGAGCTAGAAGGGTTCGCATAGAATACCTAGTCTGATCTCTGACATTGTATGATTGAGGAACCCAACATTCATGAGGGTAAGGGGTCATCTGTTGGCAGAGCCAGGGTGAGAACCCCTGTCTCCTGATTCCCCACTTGCGTATTCTTTCCGCTGTACTAAATAGCCGCTTAGATAACTCACTAGAACTTTAAAGGCCAAAGCAGTCCTCTTACCTTTTAAACTTTTAAGCCAAGGGTCACAAATTGGCAGCCGTATTTGGTTTGGACCACCATGTCATTAAAAAGCAAAAGTGGGCGTGCACGCCTTCAGATGGGGCACACCCCAGCTCTACGCAGTTACAGCCCTCACCCTCACCAGGTCAGCATTTCACACATTAAAGCATCCATCTGGTGCCTGAAGTCATGTGAGTTTGCTGCTCTCCCTACTCAAAGAATTAACCAGCTTGCTCAGCAAAGGAGCATTCCCCCTACCTAAAGAGCTGATGAGAGGATTCCAGGTAGAAAGAAGCTCTGTGACAACGATTCCCAAACTTGGCTGGCACATTGGAATCTGGAGGACCTAAAGAATGCTGATGTCCAGCCCTGGGTTCTGATGTAATACACCGGGGATGCAGCCTGGGCATTGGTGTTGGAGCAGCCCCACAGGTCGTTCCAACCTGCTCTATCAGGCACGCCTAGTCAAGTTCAGCCCCTCACCACTGGTGGTCTTTCTTGGAAGCCAGTCTTGAACAAGCCAGAACAGGAGAGTCTGCCCGGACTCTTTCC
>NW_006798027.1:2344938-2348091 GCF_000442215.2 Lipotes vexillifer
TGGACTCTTCCCCGGGAACAGAGGGAGGCCGGCCCCCAAGTCCTGCCACAGCCAAGAGCCAAGTAGATGCGTGGCCCTTGCGTCACCCCAGGTCTGATCTCTCCCTGGTTAGGAGTATGCTGCTCTAGTCCCATGCTCTGCGGGATGCTTGGTATCAGAATGCAACCCAGTTTAAGGAGGGCTGATTCCTCCTGCCCCTGGTCTCAACGCCAGCCCTCAAGGTATGCAAACCGTGCAGAGCACTAAGCCTTGAAGATGCCCAAGAGACCTTCTGCAACATCCCAAAGGCCAGGGTGGTTAGTACTGACTCCGGGGGCTTTACCTAGTAAGTCCAGCCCCCTCAGCCTGGTTCTCCATTTACACATCGCTCTGCCGCAGGGCCCGTCGTAAGACTCAGTAGTCAGACGTTCTGCAGGAGAGCCCTCTGCAAACTGGGGCGAGGAGCTTTTGCCAGTAGAACACCAAGGCATTCCCTGGCAAGTTCCTCAATTGGGGTGACTCAGGGGAGGGACGGGGAGAGGAGCCTCCAGTGGTAGGGCCGCTGCTCTGGGTGAGACGTGCCAGCTATTTCCATTCATAATGTCCCTTAACCTCTGAGAGCCTTCCGTGTCCTTTTCACGTAGTGTTTCTCAAACAGGTCGAGTAATAAATATGTAGGTTTGTAACCTACACAGTTATTACCTTGCCACTGCTGGGAGCTCCTTGATGGCAGGAGCTGGTCTTTCTTCTTTCTCTCATTCTCTTTCTCATTCATTCTCATATCTTCTCTCTCTCTCTCTCTCCTCTCTCTCTCTCTCTCTCTCTCTCTCTCTCTCTCTCTCTCTCTCCCCCTGTCTCGGTCTCTGTCTCTACCTCTATCTCTATCTCTTCCCCTCCCTCCCTCCTAAGAAGCTAGCACAGGGCCTCACGAAGCCAGCACTCAGTACGCACTTGCTGAATTGAATCACATGTTGGGCTGCTGTGTGATTTCCCGCTTGCTGATGAGTGAATTGAGGCTCAGCAAAGTAAAGAAGGCTGCCCAGAGTCACATTCGTGAAGGACAGAGCCAGGTTTCCCAGCCTGGTCTCCCTGACCCCAAGTCCGAAGCTCATGTCTCAGCACTGCCAGGGGCACCATGTGGGCACACCCCTTCCATCCACGCCCCCCCTCCCCCCGCAGGAGGCGGTGACCACCAGCAACATGCTGTTTATTCCTCCTTCTCTGACCCCGCGTTCCCAGACTTGGAAATGCTGAATGCAGCTTACTAGAACGCTGTCACCCTAGAGGGAGCAGCCGCTCACTGTGGTTGGGTGGGCGTGTCCTGGACCTTTTCCCGAGGGCCCCTTTCTCCAGCTGACCGTCTGGATTGGCCCGAGTTCCCCCTGCATCCCCCACCCCCATCACAGCATCACAGATCCAACCAGGAGGTTCCCACCCTGGACAGCAACCCCACGGTCCTGCAGTCCCACCGCCTCAGGGGACTCCTGACGGTTCATCGGCCCAAGTCCAGCTGTCGAGTTGTGCAGAACCCTCCAATGCTCTGGGCAAACTCACGTTCTTCCCTTAGCACCGGACCTTGATCCGGAAGTTCCTTCCTCCTGGCAGATCTCATTGAAAACCTACCTGGGCTGCCTCCTCTGCTCCCCGGCTGGCCCTCTGAGGAGGACGTCGTCTGCGGGCCGACTGCAGGTCCTGGGCTGCAGGCAGTGGCGTGAGGGCCTCTCCCTGCTGCGCCTTCCTGCACAGGCAGCGGTGGCAGTACTTTGCTGGCTTCCTGTGGTGTAAACAGGAAGCAAGGCCGTGTCAAAACGGTAGCCTCCAGCTGTGAGAAGGCAAGGCGCACTTTGATTGGGACTGGAGAGCTGACGTTGAGATGCTTTAATGAGAAGTTCAGCGGCCCTGTCAGTCAAGGGCCTTTCCTCCACTGCATGGCTGACCCAGGGAGCCAGCACCTCCTGGAGGCCCAGAGCATCCCTCTGCTTCCCACGAGCCGGTGTCCAGAACAAGGGCTCATCCTATTGACATATGTGAAGATCCTGGGCTCTCTGTGACAGGGAAAAGAGGCTTGGGAGTGGGGAAGGGGGACTGTCACTGCTTCATTTACCACTGCATTCTGCCAAACCACCCCCCGTCCCAGGAGGGAAGAGGACCAGGCAAAGAACTGCCCTCTAGTCTTCACTAAGTTAAGGTTAGAACACTTGGAGGAAAACGGGTCTGTCGCTTTCTACATTGTGATTCATTATTCAGTTATTTAGAAAGCATGCTGCAAAGGATGACAGATACTCAGGACCTGGGCCATCAGTTCCCTTTACAGCCCCCAGAGTGATATTATCATTCTAGGGCAGCATCATTTTCCCCACTGAGCCTGAATGTGGACTCAGGCTCCTTCACAAACCAGCCTAGGGGTGAGATGGACCAAGCACCAAGCAACCATCCAATGCTTGACTAGAGTTTGGGTTTTCATACAGCATGAAAGAGATGCTGTCAGGACCCAGAGGAAGCAGCCAGCACCAGTTCTGTCCCGGAGAGGTGCTGAAGGCTTCCCAAGAGAAGTGCTTTTTGTCTGGTTCCTGAGCAAAGGGTAAGAATTTTCTAGGCAGAGAAGCTGAGGGAGAGTATTCCAGAGACATAGACATACACAGTAGAAGGAATAAGTAAAATACCAACCCAGAAAAAAAAAAAAAAAATTAGGCAGCATCATCAAAATGATGCTGCCTAAATTTTTCTGCAAGGGAAATACTCTGCCATGCTGCCGTGGATGGCATCTGTGTTCTGCTCATTCCAGGGTCAGGTGGAATGACGGGCTGGCTATTTGACAAGGCTGCAGGCTTCCTCCCAAAAAGAAGGAAGGAAGGAGCAACAAATGCACCATTTGGGACTAAAAAAGACATCGAAAATGTCTGTGGCCTGAGATTTAATAGCTACTTTGTCAATAAACATTCTTTAGGAAAGAAAATTCTACAAAAGTTAGAAATATGTTCCCAAAGCATTGTCCCAGCCCAAGGTCCCTAGTGTAGAACGGAGTCTAGGGGGGAATTTTGGAAACACTGAGAAACTAACGAACTCAGAGGAATCATTGCGTTTCTTGAACTAGACCTTCGTAAAAGCAAGGCTTGGCCATGGCCTTAGAAGCTTAAAATATTAGACTGACGGTATCTAAGACACTCATCAGCA
>NW_006798027.1:2348101-2349505 GCF_000442215.2 Lipotes vexillifer
GAAAAAATGATATGTGGCTGAAATTTAATTTCACCCAGTTGGAACTCTGAAAGATGAGGTGACACTTGTCTATATCCATGATTGGTTGACACTTTCATAGGCCGATGCTCTGGGTACCAACCACAGTCGTCAAAGCAACTTTGCATCTTGGAACAGACACAGATGTGTTTTGTCTTTTCATCAGCACACCTGATGTTGCACCCTCTTCATGGGAGTTTTTTTGTTTTTTTTAATTAGCTCCTGAAATAAATTTGATTTTACTTGAATTTTGCTCTAAATAGTATTTCCTGGCACAGTGCTTGGTGAAAGAGGGAGAGAGAAGGGAAAGAAGGAAAGAAGACGGAGATGTGGACTTAGGGGAGAAAGTGATTTTTAACCACAAGTTAAAAGGGAGAGGGAGAGGCTGGGTCTTCTGTTGAAGGGAATACCCTGAAGGTCATTTTGGTAGTGAAAGTTAAGTCCCCTTGAGTTACAGTAGACGCAAAAGATTTGGGGGTTGTAATAAAAGCTTGAGAAGGGTCTTGGGACCCTGGAGAGAAAAGACTGGGGGAGGGGAAGGTGGGGGGACAGAGAGAGAGAGACAGAGACAGAGAGAGAAAATGGACAAGGAGGAGGTGGAGGGAGGGAGAAAGGGATGGAGAGATGTTATACCCTGGGGCCAAGGAGAGAAACACCCAGTGAGAAATCCCCGGGCGTGGGGGTGGAGATTTTTAAGAATGACGCGCAGCAAACGGCCCCCTGGTTTTGCTGTGCTATAATCCTTCCTCTGTACCCCCCAACGCCCAGGAAAATAATGTGGTGTCGGTTGTGCTTTTGTAAAAGGCCGTAGAAGGGTCGGTGGGCCACGTGGGACACAGCAGAAGGCGGGAGGGTGCAGGCAGGAGCGACGGATGCTTTGGCAGCACAGCGTGGCAAAGACGAGGGACTTTTGCTTGCGGCAGATCTGCCTCTTCTGCAGAAGAAGGAAGACGAGGTTTGAAGCAGAAACCCTGATTCCTCCTCCAGCAGCCTCACCTGGGGAGACTCCCCTGCCCCATATCTGGTCCAAGCCGGCCAGGTGGCCCAAGGGCATCACTGGGGCAGACCTGCTCTGGCAAATCCGCTCCTTTTCTGGGTCTCCAGGGACAAAGTAAAAAGCCTGGCTTCTCAGCCTCCCTGTTCCTAATTTGCCCTCCTGGACTTATAGGTCTCAGGCTCGAAGGAAAATGGAATGTTTGCTTAGAGAGGAGGAGCAGGGGAACAGATCCACGTTGGCAACTCCATCGTGAATTGCTAACCAGCCACATCCTGCCGGCCTGCAAAACGGTGTTTCCTCTTCAGTAACCTGGTTTCCTCTGCCTCCTTCGCTCTCACCCCTCCTACTCAATAGCTTCCTCTCTGGGGTTTCTTATTCCTGCTACATCG
>NW_006798027.1:2349571-2382106 GCF_000442215.2 Lipotes vexillifer
TTCCTGCCGAAATTTACCAACCCTCCTTTACAGATTGTTAGAGGGGATGCCCAGTTCCACCTACCCGGAGAAGGCAGCTGTCCGGGAGGAAGTGAAAGGCAGCATAGCCTAGTGATAAAGTGACCCACTGGCAATGTGACCTTGAGCAGGTCCCTCGGTTTCCTCTTTGCATGAAGGGCACCCTCATCCCCAGGTGGGTAACTGAGACAAAGCACAGCGCCTGGGCATAAAGACGGCCCAAGATGTAGAAGCTGCCTGGCCGTCAGCCTGCCTTCCCGGAGGGGAGTGGGATGGGAGGACGTGAGGTCTTTAGGGGTGCGATGGAAGAGCCAATGTAGCAATGAACACCATTATGCCTGAGAGTCTGTTAGGCATCCGCTTGGTCGGTTCCATTTAATCCTCATGCTAGCCCGTGGAGGGAGCCTCTAAACTTGGCCCCAATTAACAGATAAGGAAACCGAGGCTTAGAGAGCTGTGAAAACAACCCTGAATTCCAGGGTGTAATGGATGGGAGCACAGAAGCCAATCAACAAGACTGGGGCTTCAGTTGAGATCTGCCGGGCTTCAAACCTCTCTTTCCGCAATGGGCCCTAAGCTTGAGCCCAGCCTCTTCTCTCTGATGGAGGCTAATGCCTCCTCTGCCCGTGGCTAACGCTCCAAGGAGGCTAATGCCTCCTCTGCCCGTGGCTAACGCTCCAAGGAGGCTAATGCCTCCTCTGCCCGTGGCTAACGCTCCAAGGAGGCTAATGCCTCCTCTGCCCAAGGAGGCTAACGCTCCAAGGAGGCTAATGCCTCCTTTGCCCAAGGAGGCTAACGCTCCAAGGAGGCTAATGCCTCCTCTGCCCGTGGCTAACGCTCTGTGAATGCCCAAGATCAACCCTGCTTGGCGCGGGAGAACGCTCAACCCATCGGACACCGCTCTTACCTGGCCACAGGTGGGCAAGATGTGTCCAGAAGGGCACAGGGAGTCCCCTCTCTCTTCTAGACTCTTCTGAGGGTCACTGACACTTTTAAAGTATTTTCTGGGTGGAGGCTTGGGCTTGGAGGACGTAGGCTTTCTCACCAAAATCTCGAAGGATTTCTTCAGTCTCAGTGGCGGGTGGCCGCCCGGGCTCTCCTGGGGCGGCCCGGATGATGCCCCAGGAGGCACCCCTGGCTGCGGCCCTGGGGGCAGGCTGGGGCTGCGCGTGCTGACTTCCAAGTCGGAGGGCGGCTGCTCTGCGCCACTGCTGGGACTGCCCCCGGGGGAGCCCGACATGTAGCTGCTGTCACTGCTGGAGCGGGTCATGACCTTCGGAGCCCGGCGACGCGGGGGAGCCGAGTTCTTCTCCCGGTCTTTCTCCAAGGTCGGCCGCCCGTGCCAGCTGCTCTCCAGCCTTTTGACACCTGCATTGGAAGCACAAGGGAACCTCCACACCTGGCCTTGCTCCCAAGGTGAGCCACGGGTGGCACGCTGCCAGCCCAGGCTGTCCGATTCCCCTCCGAGGTCACTTTGGTTTGGAGCTGGGCAGTCTTGGGTCCGGTGCCCAGCACCAGTGACTTTAGGTTGGGAAAATCATTCAAACTCTCTGAGTCTCCATGTGATGGAGACTGAGATGCACTCCCTAGATGGCCCTTCAAGGAAGGGCTTGATGTCCTAGCTGTGCCGAGTGCTGATAGCAGATGGCCCGTAGCTGTCAGCCCCTCCAGGGATCGCTTTGGCTACAGAGATCTACCTCGCCCGAGGCGCAGCCCGTCTCCAAAGCCTGATGGAGATGGGGCTAGAAAGGCCCAGCCATTTCTGCCAACAGGACGACTCTGATGGGCCATTTGAGCTCCAGGCGTTGGCGGAAGCTGTCTGGTGTCATCTCAGCTCAGCTCGTCCCTCTGCCCAGCCCTGTGACTCCCCTCCCTTCCACAGGTGTGGAGCCCAGGATGCTTCTGAATAATCATCCTGCAGGCCAAACACCATGTCAGAGTCGGCTTCCGGGGGAACCCAGGCCCCCACACTCCATTTCCTCGTCTGTAAAATGGAGATCCATTGGAGAGGGTGAGTTAATGGCTAAACTCAAAGCTTTCTAAGAAGACAAAGGTACTGCAAATGCAAGTTCACTGTTTCCTTACCTTCCAGACTCCACTGGTGCCTCTCCTTTCCAAACTTGACATTCTCCACAGCCTGGGCCACAGCTTCTTTGAGTTGCTGTTCAGAGACCTAGAAAATATCCATCACCTCCTCAAGCAAACAGTGGAAACTCTTGCATCAGGATCTGAGTCCCGTACCAGCTCCCAAGCTGAGTCCCTGGATTCTAGTTTCTTTCCTTCACACCCACTGTACAAAGAGCCGACAAATTCCATTTCCAAAAACACCTGGGCATCAATGGTTCCCTAGTATCTTCTAGGTAAAGTCTGAACTCTGTCAGTAATAGGGTTGCCAAGACAGCCCCTCTCAACTCTCCAACCTTCTCTCCACTTCTTGCTGCAAAACTAGGCAAAGTTACCATTTCAGAGTTTACCTCTGGAAGCTATTCCTTTCTTAAGGCTGTCAGGACATCATCATCGTCATCATCACCCACAACGAACACATCATAACCATCACCCTAACCATCTCATTGTCACAGGTAATTAATCACCTTAGAGTAATAGTTAAAAGTATGAATCCTGGAGCCAAACAGACTTGTGTTCAAGTCCCAGCGCCCCCATTTTCTCACTGCACACACTTGCACAGGGTACTTAACCTTCTAAACCTCAATTTTTTTTTTCCTGTAAAACGATGACAACAATAGAACCTACTTCACAGTAAGAACAGAGGGTTTTAAGGAATACGTTGTTTGACACCAAAAGCACAGGCAACAACAGAAAGAAATAGATAAGCTGGACAATGTCAAAATGAAAATATTCTGTGTATCAGTCAACAAAGGGCATAATCAATAGAGCGAAAAGGCAGCTCAGGAAATGGGGGAAGACATTTGCAAATCATGCTCCTGCCACTCAAAAACAAAACCAAACAGCCCAAGTGAAACACGGGCAAAGGATTGGAACAGCCATTTTCCAAAGAAGATATACAAATGGCCAATAAGCATGTGAGAAGACGCTCAACATCACTAATCATTAAGGTAATGCAAATCAAAACCACCGTGAGATGTCACTTCACACCCATGAGGATGGCTACTATCAGAAAAATAGAAAATGAAAAGTGTTGACTAGGATATGGAGAAATTGAAACACTTGTACACTGCTGGTGAGAGTGTAAAATGGTGCAGCCACTATGGAAAACAGTATGGCAGTTCCTCAAAAAAATTAAAAATAGAATTACCATATGATCCAGCAATTCTACTTCTGGATATATACCCAGAAAGAATGGAAAGCAGGGACTCAGATATTTGTACACCTATGTTCATAGCGGCATTATTCACAATAGCCAAAAGGTGGAAGCAATCCAAGTGTCCATCAACAAATGAATGGATATACAAAATATGGTCTATACATACAACGGAATCTTATTCAGCCTTAAAAAGGAAGGAAATGGTGACACATGCCACAACATGGGTGAGCCTAAAGGACATTATGCTACGTGAGGTAAGCCGGTCACAAAAGGACGAATAACGTATGACATCACTTGTATGAAGTAAGCAGAGTAGTAAAATCATGGAGACAGAAAGTAAAATGGTCACATCTCCAGGGGCTGGGAGGTGGGGGGATGAGAGTTGTTTAAGGGGTAGAGAGTGTCGGTTTGGCAAGATGAAGGGTCCTGGAGACGGCTGGTGGTCATGGCTGCAAAACAATGTGAATGTCCTTCGTGCCACGTTTCACTTTGAACTCCACGCTTCCAAATGGCTAAGATGGGGGACTTCCCTGGCAGTCCAGTGGTTAAAACTCTGCGCTTCACTGCAGGGGGTGCGGGTTCAATCTCTGGTTGGGGAATGGAGACCCCACAGGCCGCGCGCTGCGGCCCAAAAAAAAAAAAAGGCTAAGATGGTAAACTTCGTGTTAGATAATTTTACCCCCCCCGCAAAAAAATAATACTAAATAAATCATTAAAAGTGCCGGGCACAGTTCCTGCCAAATGGTAGACTGTCAGTAGAAGAGATTTACCCTCAACAGCAGTCCTGTGAGGTGAAGACCACATCCCCATTTCAGAGTTGAGGAACCAGAGCCTCTAAGAGGTTAGATGGATGTCCAAGGTCACTCAAAGTAAATAGCGAAGCTGGGCATGAGCGAGGCATCCTGCTGCCTGTGTGTGTTCCCTGCCTGCAGTGCCTTAGCCTTTCTGCTGCTCCAAGCTCTGCCTGCCCTTCACCACCTGGCTCCCTTGGCTGAGCAGCTGGGCCCCTGACGCCCTCACGCCCAGGGTCCTCACCTCCTGTGGACTCTCTGTGTGGATGCCTCACCCCTCCAGCCAGAATGCAAGCCCCTCAAGTCCAGGGGCCACAGCTTCGCCCCCCTACCCTGCGTCCTCCTCCGCTGCTCCCTCGCCATGGTACTCCAGGGCAGCAAGAGACATGGATCAACGAATCGAGACCCCTTTCTTTTCTCTTCTCTTCTACTGCCCAGAGGTTTAGACGAGTTACTTGTTTACCTTAAGTGAGAAGTTCGCTTTCCTCCAGTGTGCTTATTGTCAGTGCTTAATAACTGAGCAGGGCTGGGTTTGAATCCCACCACACAGGCACGTGTGGATCTTCCCCATCATTCCGTTCTCTGTCCTATCTCTGCTGGGAGTTTGGGAGCCCACTAGTTAAGAACACAGGCTATTGTGGATTTAAATCATCACTTCTCCACTTCGTAGCTCCACCACTGGGCAAGTTCCTTTGCCTTTCTAAGCCTCAGTTTCCTCATCTAGGAATTGGAGGGGAAAATCATACCGACTTCAGAGGGATGTATAGCAGCTAAGTGCAATTGTATATATCAAGTCTTTGGCAAACCCAGCTGGTACACACTAAGGATGAAATAAATATCTGACCCTGATTATCACCAGGGTCCCCAAAGTCATTTCACCCACGCCCATGGCTGCACTTCTCAAGTCTTTCTCCCACCTGGATCTCACTTACCAGTCACTGTCAGTCCTAAAATCTAATTGCCTATGGGCATCTCTAACTAAACCCCCGCCAGGCACCTCCATCTCTCTGTATCCCACACTGAGATCTTTCTCTTCCCTTCCAAGCCCACCTCCCTTCTCTGATTCTCTACTCCGGTGGTGGTGTTGCCATCACTCGGTCTTCTAATCTAAAAATACTCCAGTCCTCCTAGGCTCGCCGCTCTCTTGCCCCAGAGTTAATCAGCCAACGGATCTTGTTGATTCTTCCCAGGTTGCCTCTTGTTGCCCCTTCTTCTCTGTTCTCTTCCCACATCTGCTGTTTAGTTCAGGCCCTCACCATCCTTTTCCTTCCTCTGAAAAACTCCGAGTTCCACCTACTCCATCCTGTCCTCTGCCGTGCAATCAAAGGGGGAAAAAAAAACCTGAACACGTTACATATAGAGCTAGAGACCTCCCCTAGCCCCTCACTACTCACGGAATAAAATGCAAACACCTTAGCATCCTGTGGAAAGCCCTTTGCCACGTAACCCCAGTGCCTCGCCAAACGCCATTCTCGAGGCACTCCTCCAGTCCCTACATCCCAGCCCCGAGAACCTACCCCTCTCCTTCCACGACAGGTCCCTTCACGACTCTGCAGCTTAACTTTGTGTTCCCACTGCCTGGAATGACCTTCCGCAAATTCTTTGCCTGGAGAAATCTAACTTGTGATAGTTCTTGTTTTCTCTCGCCTTCCCTTCTGTATCCCTGTATTCTCATAGTACTTACCACTCTGTATCACAGTGATTTCTCTGTCAGTCTCTCTAGCGAGAACGTAAGCTTCTGGAGGGCAAGCACGCGTGCTACGAGCCCACTCCTTTCTGTGTGCTCAGCGCCCGGGTCCAGACAATCACATAGTGGGGACCCACTGGATGCATGCATGAGTGAATCTCTTCTATCTACTAGCAGGAACGCTGGGTCTATATTTTCCTGCCCTAGAGCCTGTAACCCAGCTGCAAGAGCTTCCCTGAGCTAACGCCAATCGCCTCTGTGTCTAGGAGTTTGTCAGAGGACCTCTCTGCAGACGCTTGTCATGACAGACACTTGGTTCCTTTGAGTCCTGAGAGAGCGGGCCTGGGAAGGAATGGATGCCCAGCAGGGTGTCACCTGTGGGTCCGGGTGTCGGCTAACCATGATGGGGACTGGACCCGGGTTACAGTGACTCAGGATGGCGTAGACTTCGTTGAGCGTCATGCAGTGCACGGGGGAGTCGTTGATTTCCACAAGTTCATCACCACACCTGCAGAGGCATCAACAGGAAGCCATCAGCAAACTCATCAGCAGGACACGTGCTTCCCCGAGGTCCCAGTCCTGCCTGGGCTGTGTGACGAGACCTCAAATTCACAGGAATAAGGAGACCTCTTTCACCTCCCGACTGAAACTCAGTACAGGGCCAACCAAAGCGACCTATCGCACACCCCCTCCATGCATGACCACAAACTGGGAGACAATGCATACCGAGTGTGGGGCAACATTCACGGAGGTTTGTAACTTTTTTCTTCCCTTTCCATTTAACTTAAGCTCGATCAAGATGGAGGGCGTCATTTAACCAATGTAATGGATTAACCGATTAACCACAATTTAACTGCTCACATCTCTCTTGGGGCTTCAATGTTCCCACATGCAGAATGGTTTACAGGAAGAGTAGATGGGACGTGCTAAAATGTAAAGAAGAAATAACTGGATGGGGGGGGGGCGCAGCCAAGGTTCTTGCAAAAAGAAATAAAGAGGGAAGGCAATGGAGTTCATTCTTGTAAGGCGGGAAATGGGGGATAAAATGAGGTAGAAAAAATAAGGTTGCATCGATACACAGAGGATTTTGTACAATCCGATCCTCTTGCTTCATACACGGGGAAAATGAGGCAGAGAGGGCGACATTATCTCCTCAATAAGACGTCACTTAGGGATTAAAAAACTTTTTCTGGAAAGTGCCAAATAGTAAATATTTTAGGCTTTGCAGGCCATGCCATCTCTGTGGCAACAGTGCAACTCTGATGTCATAGCCTAAAAATAGCAGCCTTAGACAATATGTAAGTGAATGAGCATGGCTTTGTTTCAATAAAACTTTATTTAACAAAAACAACAGATGGTGGGCCCCCATTTGCCCTCCTCTGCCCTAGCTGGTTATCAGCAGGACCAGGATTGGAACTCGGGTCTCCTGTGGCTGATTTCACACTTCCTCCTGCTGCAGTTGGCTGCCCCTTCCTTCTACATTTCTGTCACTGAGTTAGTTCCCTTTCTCCTTCTTGCTAAGAAAGTACACATTTTCACTGAGGTAACTGAAGACCACACAGCACCTGATGCCAAGGAAAGTGGAAGCTTCCAAAACAGTCCCTACCCAGCTGCAGGTCCAGGAGGGGAGACTCTGTCTAAAGATATTAGGACTAAGGCCATCACTCTGATGAGCCGCTCGGTCCCAGGTAACAGCACAGCAGCTCAGCAAATCAGCTGTCACCCTCCTGCCCATGACAGCAGCAAGCCCACCTCTAATTCAGAAGCTCCGTCAAGATACCACCCTAAGCAGGGCTTGCATATATGGGCTTGGCCAAAAAGTTCGTTCGGGGGCTTCCCTGGTGGCGCAGTGGTTGAGAGTCTGCCTGCCGATGCAGGGGACGCGGGTTCGTGCCCCGGTCCGGGAAGATCCCACGTGCTGCGGAGCGGCTGGGCCCGTGAGCCATGGCCGCTGAGCCTGCGCGTCCGGAGCCTGTGCTCCGCAACGGGAGAGGCCACAGCGGGGAGAGGCCCGCGGCCCAAAAAAAAAAAAAAAAAAAAAAAAAAAAAAAAAAAAAAAAAAAAAAAGTTCGTTCGGGGTTTTCCACAACATCTTATGGAAAAACCCCAACGAACTTTTTAGCCAACCCCAATACTACAATGATAGGAAAACATTTTAACATATGGCAAAACTCTCCTGATCCAGCAAAACCTAAGCCCAGTAGAGAAGATATACATGAAGATATACAATCTGGGATACGTATAAATATATAGCATATGTCCTCTTACGCTATAGGAGAGAAGCTATACCGCACATGAGTGTTGGACTGAGTATAAAGTACTGTGACAAGGTAAACTGGAATAAAACGTAATTACCAAACTCAGATCCCTGGTTGAAAATAAAATTTAGATTTTTACTTCTCTTAGAAGTTATTCGTAAAAAGATATATGTGGAATGCCCGAAAATATTCTGTTTATGCTACCAAGAAATGGAGTTAATACTACTGATTTGCTTAGTAAGCTTCTTTTTCCATACAGACTGACTCCACAGGTAAACCTCCTTGAAGCTCCTATTTATGCCACTCTACAGTCTGTATTATTTACATCTGAATTGAAGTATGTTTAATTTCATGTTTTCTGTTTCGGATTGATATTCTCTGAGACAATGCCTCTTACACTGCAACGTGCATATAAATTCCCGGGGATCTAGTTAACGTGCAGGTTCTGATTCAGTGTGTTGGGGAGGGCCCTGGGATTCTGCATTTCTAAGGAACTCCCAAGTGATTTCAATGCCGCTGGTCCAGGGACCACACTTTGAGGACAAAGGCTCTGAGCTATCCCTGGATCATTCGAAATATCTCATCTCCCAATCAGTCTCCTGATGCACTAAGGAATTCCTTCCCTCCTTTGTAAATCAGGGGTCTTTTCAAAAACAGAAATCAGGACATACCGGAGTCGTCCGTCCAGATGCGCCACGGATCCTGGAGAGAGCGTGTGAATGAAAATGCCTGAGATGCACTGGAAATAGGGGACGCTGCACAGGCCGATTCCCAGCCCAACGCCAGCCTCTGGAAGGCAGAACAGGATGGGGGTGGGGTGACTGGTGACTGAGCTTTCCCAGGGTTGCACTAGTCTATTAGGTGCCAAACCTGTCCTGGGTTAGTTGGTGTCTCCTATTCATTAATGCATTCATTCCACCCATGCTTATGGAGCATCACTGTGAGTAGGCACTGCTCTAGGGTCAGCAACTAGTGACCAAGGCAGATGACGATGCTAAGGTCAAGTAAGGAAAGGGAAGGAAAGAAGGAAGGAAGGGAGAGAGAGAGGGAGGGAGGGAGGGAGGAAGGAAGGAAAAAAAGGAAAAGGGAGGGAGAAAGGGAAGGAAGGAGGGAGGGAGGGAGGGAGGGAAAGAAGGAAGGAGGGAGGAAGTTGTCAGGGGGGTGAAAAGTATTAGGAAGAGAATTAATAGGGAATGCACTAGAACACAAAAGGATGACCTCTTTCGGGCTCAGAGAGGGCAACATTTAGGCTAAAATACGAATGACAAGAAGGACCCAGGGATGTGGTGATGGGGGCAGATCATTCCCAAAAGAGGTAACAGCTAATGCAAAGGCCCAAGGTGAAAGGAAGCAGGCCATGTTGCAGGAGCAAAAAGGAGGCCAGTGTGGCCGGAACGTAGCCCATCACGGGGAGAGTGGTATGAGAGGATTCAGGACAGGGAGGCAAGGGCCAGCTTAAATGGAACCTTGTCAACAAGGATGTGTCAGTGAAAGGACGCTATTCTCCACTGAGAAGGAATGCCATAGGAAACTTATGAGCAGGAAGTGACATGGGCTAATTTCTATTTTCCCCAATATGACTGGCTGCTGGGGAAAAGAAAGAGCTATGAAGGGTCAACAAGCAAGAATGGGAGCAAGGAGAGCAGCTAGGAGGCTACTCTTCACCCAGCTGTGGTGACTTGGACTTTACCGCTAGTGAAATTGGATTGAGATGGATATACAACAGAACGCATCTTGAAGACAGACTTGCTGATGGACTCAATATGGGGATTTCATAAATTAAAATGAAGATAACTTGTAGAGATTATTTTAGCTTGAAGAACTCTGAGACTTTTTGGCTTGAGTAACTGGGTGGGTGATGATTCGGTTTACCAAAACAGGACGCCTATGGAGGACCAGAATCCTGAGGATGGCAACCAGGTGTGCAGTTTTGCCACAGTCACTCTTGAGATGCCTATGAAGGAGCCAAGTAGACATGGGGAGTAGATAGTTGGGTAGATGAATCTGGAACCCAGCAGAGAAGGCAGGGTGGAAGTTTGAAAGTATCAACGTGGAGGTGGTGGTGTTAGGACCATGGGGCTGGATGGGTCCCCCAGAGTGTGTGGGAGAGGACGGCCTGGGGCTGGCCAGCATCAAAAGGACGGGAGAATGAGGGGTAGCCGGTAAGAAGGACCAGATGGAGTGGCCAGGGAGTAGGAGAAAGACCTCCTTGTGGTTTGCTCCTGGCACCTGTGGTTTACAAAGCACGGTTGTGGGTATTTTCACCTCTGATGCTGGTCCTCCAACGTCCCATGAGGGTTGCCATGGGCAACTGTTAGCAACCCTGTTTGATGGATGAAGAATTTTGGCTGTGATATGGCCCACAAACAAAGGTCAGAGCCCTTTGCCGAGATCAGGTTTCCTGACCAGAGTAAGAGTTCTTAAGCCCTGCGGGCATCAGAATTGCCTGGGGTACTTATATAAAAGTTATAGATCCCTGGGTCTCTCTTCTAATACTGTGGAAGCTAAATCTCTGGGGGTAGAGATTAAGAAGCTGTGTCATATACATACGGCAATCCAACAAAAAGCCTGCCTATGGTATTTCTGATGCCAGTGATCAGAGGAAACACCACCCCAAAGCCAGGGACCACAGAGCCCAACAGGGGAAGGAAGAGAGCCGTGTCTTCCCCATGTCCTGAGCCTGCTCGGTGAACTCACACCGGGAGTCCTGGACACAGCTGCTGGCGTGCGCCAGCACGTACTGACCTGTGCCTAGTATTCATGCCAGGCTTGGGGGCTCAGGGATGTCTGAGTCCTCAGGCTGCCTGCCGTCTACCCTCTTCATTCCTCATTCTCCTTCTACAACAGACCTCAAAGCCACCCACCCGTCTTCACCTACCGTTCTCATCCTCTCTGATCCAATGGCTGCAACTGGTTCCCAAGCCTCCATTTTTGCCACATTATAGGCCATTCTCTACAGAGACGCCTAGGAGATGTTTCTTTTAAAGCATAAGCTGATTATGTCTGTGCTTAGAGATCCCTCAAGGACTCCCAATTGCAATTAGAAGAGAATCTAGCAGCAAAGTCCCACAGGGTCTGTCTCTTTGCCTCCTCCAGGTGCTCCAACACCACTTCTCAGGCTGCCCACCTCGCTGCAGCCACACTGGCTTTCCCTCTGTCCCTATAAGCTGAGCTGGTCCCTTTGCGGGAGCTGCCTCCTCTTCATTCTCCAGGTCTCAGCCTAGCTGCAATCTGGCAGGGGGCGCCTGCTGAGCCCCCTACAGTTAGCATCCACCCTTGGCTGGGGGCAGGGCGAAGGGACTAGATGCCGATCCCCAAATGTCTGAGCTTGAGAGGATCTCAATTTTCTGGCACAAGTGAGAAAAAAAGAGTCCCAGAGAGGGCAAGTGACCTGCCCAAGGTCTCTTAGCAGATTAGCTGTGGAGCTACAACTCCTGGTCTAGTGTGTGTGTGTGTGTGTGTGTGTGTGTGTGTGTGTGTGTGTGTGTGTGTGTGTGTATGAGTGTGTGTGAGAGAGATTTGTGTTTGCTTCCTTTTGTTTTATTTTATCCACTGCACTGGGACATGTTGACTGAATTTGGATGGTGTGTCCCGGGCTTCTGTTAACAAACAGAGCCCTAGACCTTGGGGCTAAACAGCAGCCATAAAATCTGCTAAAGGGCAATGCCCAGGCCTGTTTCCAGCCAAAGAAAGTCTGGGAGATAGCTCAGTGGAGGGAGGCCCAGGCAGAGGGCGGAGGAGGACAGCAGGGCCCCCAGGAGGCCAGCCTACCTTTCTTCAGGGACACCTCCACCAGGATCCTGTAGTTGGGCTTGGCGCTGCTGGCAGACGCTTCAGGGCTTTCCAGGATGAAGGAGTTGCAGTCCTTGGTGACACAGGTGCTGGAGCTCAGGGAGCGGCACAGTGGGGGGGACAGGCGGCTGCTCAGGGAGTGGGGGGCCGTCAGGCGGGTCCTCACCGTGAGGGCGAGGAGCCCCTTTTTGGCTTGCTGGAAGGAAAGAGAGAGGGCCACGGCTTCCAGCAGCAGCTCAGGGCAAGGGCAAGTGCCCGGGCCTTTGTGGGGAACAATAGTAGAATGCTTTTTAAAGAAATGTGGCCACATGCGGGTGTGTGTGTGTGTGTGTGTGTGAGATACAGAAATGTGTGTATACATATACATGACATATATTTGTATGTCTGGATATGGATATGACATCTTATATACGAAGTATATACATATATATGCCAAAGAGATAGAGTTTTGAATTGAACTAACTAGATGGAGACTCAAAAAATATCTTTCAGTGACTGTCTTCAAAACTTTAAAGATTGTAATATAAATACATAGAACGTTATACCCTGAGAAAACCATAATTCAAAAGGACATGTGTACCCCAGTGTTCATTGCAGCACTACTTAGAATAGCCAGGACATGGAAACAACCTAAATGTCCAATGACAGAGGAATGGATAATGATGTGGTACATATATACAATGGAATACTACTCAGCCATGAAAAGGAACAAAACTGGGTCATTTGTAGAGATGTGGATGGACCTAGAGTCTGTCATACAGAGTGAAGTAAGCCAGAAAGAGAAAAACAAATATCATACATTAACACATATATGTGGAAGCTAGAAAAATGGTACAGATGAACCTATTTGGAGGGCAGGAATAGAGATGCAGACATAGAGAACGGACATGCGGACACGAGGAGGGAAGGGGAGGGGGAGATGAATTAGGAGATTAGGATTGACATATATACACTACCGTGTGTAAAACAGGTAGCTAGTGGGAACCTGCTATATAGCACAGGGAGCTCAGCTCGTTGCTCTGTGATGACCTAGATAGGTGGGATGGGGGCGGCTGTGGGAGGGAGGTCCAAGAGGGAGGGGATAGATGTATACGTATAGCTGATTCACTTCATTGTACAGCAGAAACTAACACAACATGGTGAAGCAATTATACTCCAATAAAAAATAAAATAAAATAAAATAAAACCGTTCTATAAACCTCAAATAGTTGATGCAGCCCCCGACAACAGTCCTGATTATGCTATTATTTTCAGAGTAAGGCCTTTTTTGAACAATGTGCCTAGATCAGTGTCAGGAAGGTGCCCCACGTAAAGGAACCCACATTTGGAATTTGTAGGTTTGAAGGAAGGAGGGTGATGCTGGGAGCTTGCTTCCTTTGTCTGAAGGCCCCAGAGTTTGACCATATATTGATAATAAATGGTCACCTTGAACTTCTGCAAAGCATCCTGATGTGTGAGCCCAGCCATCGATTCCCCGTTGAGTTCCAGAATTTCATCACCTGTTGGGAGAGGGAGAAATTGTAGCTGAGAAGAGTTTTGCCCAATCAGGAGGCGTTATCCCTTAAACTCTAGTGCCCCCACCCCCCGTCCAGGTTTCTGTGAGATGTACAAAGCATCACAGAGAACATCTCCTCATTCAGGGCTCTCCCCCTGGGAGGTGGGCAAGGCAGCAGTGCTGGGCCTTCTCTGGCACCGCTTACTTTCCAGGGTGAGATCCAGGGTCCTTAGCCAGGCACACAAGGCCTGGCCCAGTCGGCTCCCTGCCCACCTCTGGGTTTCACCTCTTTCTCTCCTGCCTTTCAGCCCCTCATGCCATTCGCTCCCCTGGACCATTTCCTGATGCCACACACCTGCCTTTCCCACAGTGGTGAGTGCAGTTCCATGCCTGTTTCCATGCCATCTCCTTAGCTAAAATGTACATCTCCTACCTTCTGCACCTACCAATTCTTAATCTCTCGGTCTCTGCTGACTTTGCACTCTCGTGGCACCCAGAGCCTACCACTCTCACAGCCCTTGTCACCCCGGTGGTCATTGATGAACTGTGAAAGTCTCTCCCTGAGGATGGGGCTTTGTTACATCAGATGCTGTAATCCCCACGGCCAATTCTGGGTGAGGCCTCCACAGTGCCCAGTAAATGTGGGTTGGATGTGATGTTTCCAGAATGCAGTGTAGGTCCCATGTTACAGAAGAGGAAAGTGAGCTCAGAGAAGTCCAAAGTTCATACGGTAAAAAGTTAGGACTTAGAGCTTTTTCCTCCTATACACCTAAGAGAAGAATTTTTTCTGTATCCAGAGATCCATTTTTATGGGGATGGAAAACCACTTTTGCCCATTCATTCCATCTATTCAATACATAAACAAAGAGCACTGTCTCTGTATTCAACACTGTGCTGGGAAAGTCAGATGCAAACATTATTTTTTACACGGGTTTCTGGCCTGCGTGCTGTTGGGTGAATCTGCTGTCACTTAATTATGGTCCCACGGTAGAGAATCCATCATTTTTCTCTGGTTGTTTTTAATATATATATATATATTTTTGTCTTTGATAGTCTGAAGCTTCACTAGGATGTGTTAGGGTGCTACCTCATACTGAAGTTTGCATAATTCTGGAAAATTCTGGATAATTCTGGAAAATTCTTAACCATGATCTCATCGCCTATCACTTTCCCTCTTTCACTCTATTCTTTCTTTCTAGAATTCCCATTAGATTATTTTGGACCATCTCAACCTATTCTGCATGTTTCTCTAGTGCTCATCTTTTTCTTCTCTATTGTTCTGTGTGGCTTACTGGATAATTTCCAGATCAGAAATTCTCCTTACAGCTGCATTTATCTACTGTTTAACCCATCCGTTGAGTTTTTTTTTTTTTTATCTCAATGACTTTGCTTTTTTTTAATTTCTAAAAGTTATTTTTTTCACATCAATCTATTTTTTCATTGTGTTCTGTTCTTTCCTTATGTTTTTCTATTCCTTCTCTTGTCTTTTTAAAGATCTTATATGTTGAGAAATGATCACCACAATAAGTCTAGTTAATATTAGTCACCACCCCTGGTTACAAGATTTTTTTCCTTGTGATGGGAACTTTCAAGAGCTACTCTTTTAACAGACTTGTGGTTGCCCAAGTGGATTGGGAACTTTGGATTAGCCGATGCAAACTAGTATATATAGGATGGATAAACAGCAAGGTCCTCCTGTATAGCACAGGGAACTATATTCAATACCCTGTGATAAACCAGGACGGAAAAGAATATATATGTGTAGTTTTCTGTACAGCAGAAATTAGCACAACACTGTAAATCACCTACGCTTCAACAAAATTAAAAAAAAAGAAAAGCTCTACCCTCTTAGCAAATTTCAAACATACAATACAGTATTACTAACTAGAGTCACCCAAGATTTATTTATTTTATAACTGGACATTTATACCTTTTGACCGCCTTCACCCAATTCACCCTCCCCCCACCCTAATTCTGGCAACCACCAATCCGTTCTCTATAGCTATGAGTTAGGTTTTTTGTTTTGTTTTGTTAGATTCCATATATAAGTGTGATTGTATGGTGTTTGTCTTTCTCTTCTGACTTATTTCACTCAGTATAATGCCTTCAAGGTCCATCCATGTTGTCCCAAATGGCAGGATTTCATTCCTTTTTCTGGCTGTAATCTTTATTTTCAACTCATTTTTAAGGGGAGCTTGTTTTTCTGTGGAATTCCCACACCCCTCAGGTGGCTACTTTTATTTTTTTCCTTTATTTCCAGCAGGCGCCCCGGGGTCTCAGGACTGGTTCAGGATGAGTAGTAACATTAGCTCCTCAGCTTGGGAGTCCTGAGCTGCAAGAGCTGACGGCTGAGGTTGCACACTCACCCTGACACTGGTTTGGCTCTTCATTTTCTCGAGCGAGATGTCTTTTCCCCACCCAAGGGCCAAGGACAAAATTACGTTTCCTTGTTGCTTCCCTGGGCTTCCTGGCCTCTCATGAGGGCAGCTCTTCAGTATGAAGGCTTTCTACAGGCTCTCAGAGGTTCCCAGGGCCCAAGACCACCTCTCCTGCCCCTGTGTGGGCATCGAGTCCCAACCCCTGGGCCTTAGGCCCCTAAGCAGCTCCCTGTGCTATCACGTCATCAACTCCTGGGAATGTCACGCTTAGATTTAAAGTGGTTTCTTTGTTTCTTAGAAGCTGGGTGTTCCCATTTCTTTCTTTAGAGTTCGGATGTGCTGTTTTAGCCAACTTGTGTCTGTGACAATAAAGGGGTGGGAAGCATATTCAAATCAGCTTAATCTGTTACGTTGCTAAAACTAGACAAGAAAAATAAAAGCCTCGGTCCTTGTCCTTATAAGATTCCAAGTTGAGGTGTGACAACTGACAAATTAAAAATCATCAAAATATAACTAAGTACGTGATGGAGGCAGGATCTACAAAGAACACACTTCAGAAACGTCCATTCTTTATGCCACAAGAGGTGGAACTTGTCTTCACATTATTAGAATGTCCATCCCAAGGGGGCCACATACTCTGGGCCCTCCAGAGAGTCCTTAGCCTTATTTGGCCATATCTGGTGGAAGGTGAATAGCCTTGGTTTTGCCTTATAAATCTTAACACAATCATTTGTTTGCAAAGGGAATACAAATAAAACATTCTTAGCCTTGATCTGGACACCAAACTTTTGTTGCAACTGACATATCCCCCAGGAATTCAAGGGCGTATTCTAAAACTTCACTTGTGAAAGAAGTTACAAAAGGCAATTTGGTCAATTATTTGAGGCTAGAATCAAGGACTGCAGACTAGCTGAGTGTCCTTTTCACCGAATTCTTACGGTCACTATTAACTAAGCGAGACAAATACCCAGAAAGAAAAAGAATGAAGCTTGGCTTGGGCAGCCTTCTCTCTTCTGGCCACTTCCATTCCTCCTCCACCTTTTAGTCAAACACAGAAAAGTACAGAAGATAATGAAGCGGACCGGCCCATCTCAAGATCCTGATCCCACTTACCTTCCTTTCTCTCAATGACTCCTCTGCGTGCCTCTTGATTTAGCTATCCCCCTCAAGCCTTGCCTCGGCCCTCTTCTCTCTCCTGTCTTCCCTGCTTCCTGCATCCACTCTATAACTTCAGCTATTTTCCAAATGACCCTAAAAATCTACATTCAACTCTCATTCCCTTCCTGAACTGGAACCCAAATTTTCATTCGCCTGCTGGACAGCGCCATCTAGTGCTCACCTGGAGACCTCACTCCGCTCTGCTGCTCAAACCTAAATACCCTCGTTTGCCTTCTTTTGCTCCCCTTCCTCCACCTCCTGTTATATATAATTCATCATCGTTCTCTAGTTTACTAAGATCAGACGCCTTCACGTGTTCTCTGACCTCATTTGCCACCTCCACAGAAGCCCTTGTTTCCCCAATCAGCATCTTTCTCCTCCCAGGGTTACAGCCTCAGGACAGACCCTTAAGAGCTGGAGCCTGGCTCTTACAATAGCCTCTGAACTGGTTTTACTGCTTCTGGTGTCTAGGCAGCCCACTTCTTACACTCAGCTTCCTGAATCAACTAAAAACCCTGGTCCTAGCTGGTCCCTCCCAAATTATCAAAAGCTTCAAATGCTCCCCACTGCCCATACAATAAAATCCATACGCATAATGTTACAGTTGGCAAACTTTCTCTATAAAGAGCCAGATAGTAAATATTTTAAGCTTTGCAGGCCACATGCTCTCTGTCGAAACTACTCAACACTGCACAAAAGCAGCCATAGACGAGAGGTCAATGAGCGAGCATGACTGTGTACCAATAAAGCTTTTCTAAGGAGGCTGAAATTTGAATTTAATTTTCACAGAAGAATCCAAACTCCTTTTGACTTGTTTTCAGCCGTTTAAGAGACATGAAAACTCGTCTTCGTTCGTGAGCCTTATAAAAATAGGCAGTGGGCCAGACGTGGCCTGTGGGCTGTAGCTGGTCAACCCTGCCCTGAACAAGTTAGGTTATTAAAGGTGGTTCGGCTCGCAGCAGAGTTTACAGAAACTGGCCTGACAGAGAAGGTAAGAAGGTTGTGAAATCACTTCTCTGTAAAGATCCACGTGTAGCCCAGTGCCAGGCCTGCAGCATCTTCCCTCTGCTCCCTGACTACCTGCCCCGGAATTTTGCCTCCCAGTTAGAACCTGGAGATGTCCTGGGGCCAAGCCTACACGTGACTGTGGGGTAGGATTGGGGGTGGGGAGAAAACCCTCCCCTCCAGGACAAGGGGACAGGGAGGGGCACTCAGGAGACACCTCAGCGCCCTGGGCCCCTTCCTCTCAGGATGGCCAGGGCCTTCCCTCCCTGGAAGAGATGAAAAAGCTGGAGGGAGATAGTGGATGGGAGTAGGGTGGGCAGAAGGGGAGGGGCGGCAGCTGGGAGGATCCTGAGCTCCTCAATAGAGGGAACCTGTCTGATAATCCTCTGTATTCCTAGAGGCCAAAACGGGGCAGGCTCACAGAGGACTCACTGGAAGCCCTGGGCCTGGTTCCCCGTGTCTGTGGGCTGGGGAGGGCAGAGAAAAGGAAACAAAGGGGATGTCGATGGCTGCCAGCAACGCAGAGGGGCCTTGACAAGCAAAGGCGCAAGAGGGATGGAAGGGGTCTTCTGTCCCAGGCCAGTAACAGGACCAAGACAGTGTGCAAACACACTGAGCCAACGTGCCAGGCCTGACGGAGCCATCCGGGCCCGCAGACCCCCGAATCCATGCAAGCTGGATTCTGAAGGCTCAAGACACATTTTCACTTTCCCAGTAGCTTCTACCGGTAGCCTAGTGATTCTGCTTTTGATTCCACCAACATCACCTAGTAAAGGCCGGGAAATCTACCTTCTTGTAGCCTTCCATCGGCGGCCGCTGCTCCCCCCGCAAAGATGGTTTTAACGTAAATTCCAATGGGGCCATAAATGCTGTCCTTTCCTCCAACGATGCTGAAGCCCAGGCCCTGGGAAAGAACAGAAGGTCAGATTTCGGAATGTTCCATGCCATTCACTGGGCTGCCATGTCCTGAGGCCCTGCCCCAGCCCTGAACAGAGGACTCAGGGAGGAGCGGGTTGCCCTTGGTCTTAGAGGTCTCAGGACCTAACAGAGGAATGGGAAAAGTGGTAACTTCAAGGCCACGCTGGGCTGTGTCGTGTCTGGAGCTTTCTCACGAGTCTGATGTTCCCCACACAGGGGGAGTCTGAATGGAGACTAGCAAGTACCCTGGCTCTGCCCCTCTGACTAGCAATTCTGGGCAGATCACTTCCCGTCTCTGAGCTTCAATTTACCCACTTGGAAAATGATGCTGACATCGCCAAACTCATAGCGTTGTGTTTGAATATTAACTAAGACATCCAGCAACCACCACTAACACACCAACACCAATAATCATAAAAGCAGCAGCTGACAATGGAAGAAGCATCTCTTCTCCTACCAAAAGCTGTTCACTCCCCTTCTGTTCTACATCCCACCCCTCCCCTTCTCAAGGAATTTACTACAGTCCTGTGCTCTCCCTCCTGCCCCTGCAGTACCACGAGGTCAGGCGGCAGCGGAGAGGAGGCCAGAGGCCGGGGAAGCAAGAGAAAGCCGTGAGTGAGGTCGACAGACGGCAGGAAGAGAAAGGCAGGCGGGCCCAGCTTTGCCTGTAGACCTGCAGTGAGTTAGGACAACCACCTAGGCAGACCCAGAGAGCGGCGAAGGAGGTGCACACACAGCCTGCTTTATTTGATTGATGACTGAGAGCACCCATCTTCTCAAGAAGGCTTAGCTTGGGTCGCAATGAATTCCTCTGGAGACTGTGAGCTCCCCGGAGGTGGTGAACGCATCTTATTTGTCAGTGTCTGCCCTCTGGATGCAGATGCTCGGGAAACATATGTTATAGACAGAAGGCATGAAAGCCAGCTGGAGGCCGGGCCTTTGGATTCAGCTTGCAAGCATGCCGGGAAGCAGTAAGCAACTTGGCTCCCGGGAAGACCCCTCCAAGTGCTGACTGCCAAGTAACAGCGTCACTGCTCCTGGGCAATTTCTCCGAGGCCAGCAGCTGCTCGGAGCCAAGCGTGTGCATCGCCCCAGCATCACAGAGGTGGCAGGCCAGGCAGCCACCTTCAAGACCCTAAGGGAGCCTGGCGAGCAGGGGCCAGACAGGAAAGCTGTGTGGACAAAGTGCTGGCGTGAGCTTCTGGTGAAGGTGTGGGTGTTCCAGGATGGGAGAGAGCAACGGTGTCCAGGAGTAGCATGGGGCTAGGAAAATGAGAGGTAGGGCAGCTTCCGGGCTCCCTGTATGCGCTCCCAACTTCTTCCGGGCTGAAATAATTGCTCTAGACCCAAACTTTCACCCACCCTGGTGAGGCCGGATTGTGTAGTGTTTAAGAACAAGATCCAGGGGTCAGAAAGTCTTGGGTCATCTGCTCACTAACCAAGTGACCTTGGGCCAGTCCTGTAAGTCCCAGATCCCCAGTCTCCTCACCTATTAACAGGAGCTAATAATAGGGTTTTGTGAGAATTAAAGGAATGATCCTTGCAAAGCCCTTAGCACAATGCCTGGGTTTTGGTCGCTGGTTTTATTGTTTTTGGCTACCTCAGGCACTGGTGGAACCTTCTAGCTCTGCTTCTTCCTCCTCCTAGTTATCCCTGTTAATGATGAGGTCTTTGGTGTGGAGGTGTATCAGGAGGACAGTGGGAGACCTACCGTATTTCTAACCCATCGCCCCTGCTCTGTACTCCAGGCTTCCAACACCAAACACCTTACGGCTCTCCATCGAGGCCAGTTCAATCCACCCAGTGACACATCTGCCCACGAAATCTACTTACTGACTGTACAGTCTATGCACACCGAGATGACTGACACCACTGTTGATCATCTTTGTGTGAGTGTTGGTGCTTTTTTCCATTCTGCCTCCTTTTGAGCATTGCAAACCATCTAAAAGTCAACCACGTTAAAAATGCTTCTACCTAAATTCAAGGGGGGACAAGCATTGTGATTTACAAATCAGAAAGAGGGGCTGTCTGGAGAAAATCAGCACTGGCGAGAGTGACCCCCTTGTGATTAGAGGAACAATCATCTCAATACTTCCCGCTTGTTTCTCCTCATTTATCTCTGCTGAGCTCCCAGGAGACAGGATGGATGGGGGTGGAGGGAAGGACTCCAAACATATGGGGCCCTCCTGCAGGAAGACCATATTGGTGAACAGATCTTCCCTCACACCACACACCAAAATCATATGAGGTGGGTAGAAACCTACCCTTCCATCATTTAAGCATCTCGGTTCCCTGGGCTGGCCTGAGAACTTTGCAGCAGCTGCCATGTCTATTTCAGAAGTTCTTCAGTGCCCACGTCAACTCCATGTATGGGATGGCATGTCCTGGAAGCAATGCCAAGGAGCATTTGGGATGTCCCACAATTACCACTGCTTTTGTGCCCCCCTTTAGGTATTTCTCAATTGTGGGGCAAAAATCTGTCTGAATATCTGAATTTGGGGAAGACACGTGGACTGAATGTTTATGCCCCTATCCCAAATTAATATGTTAGGGGGAGCCTTTGGGAAGTAACTAGGCCATAAAGGGGGAGCACTCCTGAAGGGGGCAGGGGTAGGTAGGGATAGAAGATGAAGAGGTACAAACTACTATGTATAAAATAAATAAGCTACAAGGAAATATTGTACAGCACAGGGAATATAGCCAATATTTTACAATAACTATAAATGGAATATAACCTTTCAAAATTGTGAATCACTATGTTGTACACCTGAAACTTATATAATATTGTACTTCAACTATACTTCAGTAAAAAAATAAGTAAAATAAAATAAAGGCAAAAACAAAAGAAAAGAAAGGCTAATTTGTTTATATATGTACTTCCTTTGTTTACAAAATATATTCATTCTACAGAAAAATACTGCCTTGGTCCAAAAGAAAACTGAAAAAAGTGGAGCCCTCATGAATGGGATTAGTGCTCTTATAAAAGAGACCCCAGAGAACTCCCTTGCTCCTTCCACCACGTGTGGACACAGAGAGAACGAGGCATCCGTGAATCAGGAGAGGAGTCTTCAACATATGTGGCATCTGCCGGCACCTTCAGCTTGGACCCCCAGGCTCCAGAACCGTGAAAACTAAGTGTCTGCTGTTTAAGCCACCCAGTCTGTGGTATTTTTGCTATAGCAGCCTGAACTGACTATGATGATGTTTTGAATTCAATCATCAGGTAAAACTAACTTCTGGAAAATACTACACCAGGGAAAAACTGGGGAATATTTGTCTTCCTGTGACCTGAACAGTGCAGAGCAACCCTGACTGCCCCTCCCTGTGCCGGCATGAGAGCTTCCGAACACTCATGTTCTGAGCCAGAATCACCAGTCCCTCTCTCCACCCTTCCCGTGACATGACAGCTCCTCAGGAGCCCGTGTCGACCCAGTAACTTCTGTTGGCCACAGTCCTTGCTCACCTTGGCCTGGCCCTTCATCAGCACGATGTTGGAGATGACGGATGCCTGGAGGCCCCCCAAGGGCTGCATGAGCTGAGCTGTGCTGAGCGACCGTATTGGCCTTGACGGACCCTGGAACAAGGGACCAGGGTGGGGAGAGGATGAGTCAACAGGACGGCAGCACACACCTTGCTGGGAATAGGGACAGGGAAGGCCCAGCCGAGGAGAGGACCCCAATCCCCTCTCTCCTGAGGGTCCACAGCATAGCAGCCAGAGCATGATGAATGGGGTGTGGGTGGGCGTCTGGTAGAAGGGGGCTGTTTTGGTGGCCCCAGGAGCCTGATCTCCCTGTGGACCAGCAGCCAGAGGCTCACTAAGGCTTGTCATAGGAGTGGGTCCCGGGTCACAACACAGACCATGCTGCCCCAGGACAACGAGTCCCATAACTGGAGTCCCCAGCCCAGGTTGGGAAGCCAACGGCCAAGGACACCCTCAACAGAATCCAAGCCACATTTACGGAGACCCCACTTTGTGCCAGGCACAGGGTGGTGGGCAAAGGGTCAGGAACCCAAAGATGTGAAAACTCAGAATGTAAATTCCAGGGGGAGGCAGACAGGGGATTACCCACTTGCATAGGAGCAGGGGTGCCAAATAGACACACGCCCTGCGCCCCACAGGAAGTGCCGTGGGGAGGGGCAAAGGAGCATGGTGGTTAGGTCTCAGGCTTGGGGGCCCGGCTGCCTGGCTCTCCAACTATCAGCTGGTGACCTTGGGGAACTGACTTAACCCCTCTGTGCCTCAGGTTCCTTATCTGTAAAGTCACCTGTCACTTCGGAAACTGTCTTTTTCTAACACTGGAACACCGATGATTCCCGCTGGTAAGCGAAAAGCATAATAGCTCAGGGAAGGGAATGGAAGAGAGAAATGAAACCTTCAAGAATCTGATGTGCACCATGTGGGGAGAATCAAACATCGCTTGACTATGGACCCTACAGGGGAGCTAAGACCCTAACATAAGTAATGACACCAACAAGGCACGTTGGGTGAGTCTGTAAGAGAAGCCCAGACACATTACGATGGGCGTCAGGAAACATATAAGGGGTCAAGCACTTGGAGGACTCAGGAGAGCTCACAGCGTAAGTAGTGCTAGGAAGGGTTTTGAAGGATGGGGTAGGGTTTGCAGGCTAGAGGTGAGGGAAGGGGACAGGGTGCTGCAGACAGAGGGCGCTGTATGCTCACAGGTGGCAGCAGGAGGCACTGCGGGTGCCTTGTGCCTCGGCCGGAGCTCAGGGACACAACAGGCTGGCTGGGGTGACAAGTGAGGGGACCCTGTGCTTCACACCTGCTTGGCTCCCAGACTGCAACCTCGTGCCCCATAGTGGGAAGGGCACCGACTGGTGAGGGCTTGGTTTCAATTCTGGACCCTTAGGTTTTCAAGATGTGTGAACTCAGACCGCTATTCCCCTTGCCAAGCCTCTGCTTCCTCGCTGTACAATGGGGCTAACGTTACCCTCCTTTCTAAGCTCAGGAATTACAGTAAGTCCCCTACATACGAACTTTCAAGTTGCAAACTCCAAGATGTAAATGTGTGTGCCATCCATGTCAGGCGTGAGTGACACCGCAGCTTGCCCTCCATCTCCTGTTGCTGACAATCCTTCAGCTCTAGCATCACCCACCTCCTCTCCCTCCTCCAGTCAGTAACTCTTCTTGCCTGTTCACTCGATGCCAGCCCCTGAATGCCAGCTGTTGTACTGCACTACTGTACTTTTCAAGGTACAGTACAGTAAGATTAAAAATGTTTCCTTTGTTTTTTGTTTTGTTTTGTTTTTATGTATTGTTTGTGTGATAAGTATTATAAACCTATTCCAGTGCAGTACTAGAGAGCCGACTGTGTTAGTTGGGGACCTAGGCTAACTCTGTCGGACTCACAAACAAATTGGATTTACGAACACGCTCTCGGAACAGAACTCATTCGTGTGTAGAGGACTTACTGTAGAGGCAAAATGTGTAAAGCAAGTCACTATATCACAGGGGCTAAAAGCACAGGTTTTGGAATCCTGAAGCTCTGACTTTGAGTCCGAGCGCAGACTCTTATTAACAATGTGAATTCACATGCCTTCCTTAACTTGTCCTCACTTCCCTCACCCACCTCCTAGGGTCTCTGTGCAGATGAAATAAAGGGATCCACATAAAGCGCCAGTTCAGGGTCTGCATGGGTGGAATGTTCTCTGCACATTAGCTCCTCATAGCATCAAAGCAGCCGCGGTCACAAGTGCCTGGCACCCGTGGGCACTCATAGGTGACCATTCCTAATGTGGTTCTTTGCCTGGAGGTGCCCACACTCACGAAGCCAGCCCCTCCCTTCTGTAATTCTGTGGACAACAAACCACTAGGAAGGTCTCTTCAGCCACCACTGAGTCTGGACCCCTCCCCTCTCTCCGTGCTCTCCAGGGTCCCCTGCCTTCGTTCTTACCACAGCCTTTCCCGCTGCACAGTCCAGTTGTTGAGAGAGAGACTTCCTGTTGCTACAGAGGGAATAAGGCTGCCTGTCTGTGGAAGCCGCCGATTTCTTGGTCATTGGAAAATCAATCTCTCCTGTGCAGTAGGGATTAACACCTAACCCAGGAGAGGAAAAAAAGGAAGAAATCATTTGTGCTGTCAGAAAGCAAAGCTCAAGGGAGAACAACGTCAGCCCCAGCCAACGGCCAGCCCTCATGAGCCAGCGGCCAGAGTGAACTTGAACCATGGAGCACCCAGTGCTGGGTGCAGGATGCAGAGTGGGGGCCAATGAAGACGTAGGCAGCATTAGCTCCATTCATGCTGTCTGCATCGCAGGGTGCAGGTGGGACTGTCACTTCCATCTCGCCTCAGCTCAACTCGAGACAGTTGGCAAGGCATCTCCTACATGTCAAGCAGGATGCTGGGCTCTCAGAAAACCACAATACTCTGTCAACTCCAGTCCCTGCTGCCAGTGGGTTTTCAATCTCGACCCAGGAGGGAGAGGAGAGAGAGAGAGGAGGAATGCCCCCAGACATGTAGAGCCAGAGGAGAGACCGGGCAGGAGCCTGAGGGATCTGCCATGGCAACATCCAACCTCCCAATAGCACCTGACTGCTTCTTACACACACGCACATGCACACGCACATTCACACACAGGCACGTACACACCCCTAACACAGGCAGGCAGAGTCAACTCTTGATTCTTTGGGGATCTAAGAAAATGCAAAGCCATCATCTTCTTTTTCTTTTGGGGGAACCCCAGACTTCCTTTCACCCAACCGGGAACTCTACCTCTTCCAGCTGGAAAAATCTGCAGAGATTCTCTGCTGTGGCCCCTCATTGTCTAGATCAGTGCTTCTCAATTGAAATATAATACAAGTCACATACGTAACTTGAAATTTTCTAGTAGCCACATTAAAAAAAAGTCAAAAGAAAAAGTGAGGTTAATATTAATCGTGTATTGTATTTAGTCCAATATACCTAAACCCTGTCAGAGACCCTCTGACCCCAGAGGGGCCAGGAGAGAGAGGAAGCCAGGAGGTTCAGAAAACCACGCCCCAGAAAGAGGGGACGAAGAATCCTGGAGCCGGGTTGGGAGGAGGGGCTACAGATGGTCCTAAATCTGTCTGTGCATCATGTTTATCTGGGTGTGTATCATAAGTGGGGCAAACTTCAATGCCCCACCCAGACCTATTGAATCCACGTCTGCATGGATGGGGTCTGGGGCGGGGGGTCTGTGTGTGTATCAGGCTCCCCAGGTGATGCGTCCAGCTTTTGAGGAAACTTGAAGGAGTTGAGCTCCTTACTTCATTGTGAGGAAACCAAAACGAGTCTCCCATTCTCTCTGCCCACAGCAGTGCAAGGTGACTGCCATCTGAGGAAGGGCAGCGGTGTACCGTTTGGGTTCAGAGGGAATAAGGACAAGCAAACACATGGCCAACTGGGATCGGTCCACAGGACAGAAGCACCTAGAGCCACGGGCAAGCACAGGCGGAACAGGCCAGGCTAACTCCGCTTCTACCCTCACTGATCCAGACAAGAAAAAAAACTTGGGCTTTCTGTGGTTCCTGCTCCCACTATGAGTTCCAATCAGCAAGGACATAGGCCCAGAGTCAGGACGAGCAGTCTCTCGAAAGCATTAACTGGTCTGAGCCCTCTCCTACTCTTTCAAAAAATTACTGGATGTGCTCCAACAGCAAGGAAATACATCAAAATTATCACCTTGAGTGGGGGAAGTTGAAATCAGTTAACATGTAGCACTGGGTGAGTTCACTGAAAATGTGGTTATAAAATCTAATACAAAAACCAAAATAATTTTTGACAGGGAAACTATATATTTTGAAGATTATATAATAATAACGTGAGTTTCTAATTTAAGTTTACATTGAATTATGAAATGGAAAAATAAATGGGAATGGGACTAGAGGTAAATAACACCATCTTCCATTAGGGGGACAATTTGGAAAATATAGTCTCAAGTATTATTAATTAATTAAACCTAATTGATTAAACTTAAAGGAAACTGGAAGTGCTGAGAAAAATTAAATAAACCTTACAAATCACTGCAAAAACTAAACACACACACACACACACACACACACACACACACACAGAGCAAGAGGCAGAAAACAAATGACAAGTAACCATAAAAACAGAAAGTATAAAAAGAACATGAGGGACTTCCCTGATGGCGCAGTGGATAGGACTCCATGGTCCCCATGCAGGGGGCCCGGGTTCGATCCCTGGTCAGGGAACTAGATCCCACATGCATGCTGCAACTAAGAGTTTGCAACTAAGACCCAGTGCAACCAAATAAATAAATATGAAAAAGAACATGAGTAAAAGCAAATATTAATTATAATACTAATGTCAATGGCTTAAGCTTCTCTCTTTAAAAAGATTGCCAGATTTGCTTTCGAGATCTAAATGCATATCATTTGCAAGAGATAAACAAAATAAACAAAAAGTGTAAAATAAAAGGATGGGCGGAAACTACCAATGCGTAATGCTGGAATCAGCCACTTAGAAAAAAAATCTATCTAGATTCTTGCTTCATAGCAAACACCAAAAATAAATTACAGATAGAGTAAGTTGGAAAAACAAAAGGCAAATCATTTAAAAATCTAGAAAAAACAACACTATGTAGAAATAATTTAATTGATGTGGTTGTATACTTAATAATCTTCATATTATAAAACCTCAATGATTCTCTCCTAAATATGTAACCAAATATGATAAAAGAAATGTGTACAGCATGTGTCTATAATTATTTTGTAAATGTTGATAAACTGGAAGCAACTTAAAGGTGTCATAGTGTAATAATTAAATAAGTATACATAAGAAAAAACTAGAAGAAAACACAGCCAAATATTTAATAGTTCTCTGGATGTGGAAGAAACTTTTAACATTAGACAGGAAAATTTGATGAATTTGATTAGATAAAGATGAGAACATCTTCATGCTAAAAAATTAAGTTAAAAGAAAAATAACCAACTGAGGAAAGTATGTTCAGCAAATACAGCAGCCCAATATTAATTTTATCAAGAGACTTCTCATAAATCAGTGATAAAATAATGATCCTCCCAATAGAAAAATAGGTGCACTCAAAAGAAGGGAAATAAACAAATGAAGGAATGTTAAACTGCACCTGTGTAGAGAGGTGTTCTTTCCACTGATTTCATAGGCGCATGAACCAGTCAGGGTTTGACAGAAGCAAAAGGCACACTCAGGTAGGACTTTGAGAAAGTGAATAAAGGGGCCATAGACAAAGAGTAGGTGGGGCTTAAGAAAATAACAAGGCCTACTGCGGTACCTAGGAATTGCCAAGAGCTGGAAGCTGTTACCATCCCAGACCTGAAGGGGCACAGAGAGGAAACAGCATCACCAGGCCAGGGAGTGCTGGGACCAGGGCACTGCCAGAGCCACCAAGGCAGAGGGAGCAGAGAAACACCCCAGCGGTTCTCCCTCCCACCCTCCAGTCTCCCGTTGATCAATTGAACTCAGCTAGAAACCAGAGGGCCAGGGCACCCGGATGACGCCATCTGAAAGAGTCAGTGGCTGGGATGCAAGCAGGGCTGCTTCACAGGCATGCGACCTGTGAATTCACACAGAGCCCAGGACTTAGAAGGTATTCAGCTTGGTTTAATGCTCTGCTGTCGCCAGTTTGAAATTCTTCATAATATTTGAACAGGAGTCCCACATTTTCATCTTACAATGATCCTCACAAATTGTGAAGCTGCTCTTGGGTGCAAAACAAGCCCCCCCACCACCAAAAAAGCAGACAATGGGTAAGGGGAAGAGGAAAATAGAGAGAAACCTTCATGGCAAATATTTTTTTAATTATCATCCAGTGTGGGCTATGATTGAAGAAACTGGTATTTGTATACATTTATTAGAGTATTAGCTCTGGAAATTTGGAAGCCCAGATAAAAATCTAAGGTATACTTACCTTTTGAAACGCCATTTCTAGGATATTATGCTAAAGGAAAAAAAGTGATGAAAAAGGGCAACAAGTAGTCCAAAAATAGGAAATGATTACTATAATTATGGTCCATCCTACAACAGAATAACACGAGGCTTAGAGAGTTTAAGGGATGTGCCCAAGGTCACAGAGATAATTATTTCTGGAAGCAGGATCTAAATCCAAGTGCCTTGGCTGCCAAACGTGAGCCCCTAACCACACATCAGTCCACTGCCTTGTATATTTCACCTAAGAAAATCACTGTAAACTGGAACAAAATTTCATGGACAACCTCAGCAATGTTGATTATGTTAGCAAAAATCTGAGAATAACTTACCTATCTAATAATAGGGAGCAAGCTAACTAGATTATGTACATAATGAAACACTATATATCCACTAAAAATAGTGTTTATCAAAGAATTCCCAATGACGTGAGGTCAAGGGTGTGTGTGTGTGTGTGTGTGTGTGTGTGTGTGTGTGTGTGTGTGTGTTCTATAGGCATATATAGGCATAGGAGGGAAATAATTGACAATGTTAACATAGGTTGCCTCTAATTAGGATTTGGCATTGTTTTAATTTCTTCGTGCTTTTCTGCATTCTTCACATTTTCCTGACTTTGCATTAGCACTGTTCTCTTTGCAACAACAAAGAATCACGACATCTTCCAGCCCCAGCTCCCATCCTATACCAGATGAGGTGACAGAGGCCCTGAGAGAGACAGTGGCCTTCCTAAGACCAAGGAGCATCTTAGATGACAGAGCAGGTGTAAAGCCCTCGTCTTTTATCTTCTGTGTCAGGTCTTCCCACCTCGGCACTTGAAGTCCATCTAGAAGAGAAGTTGACTAAACCACAGAGAGCTCTGTCAGCAAGGGAAGAGGTGCTCTAGCTGGCCAGGACATGCACACGCAGTGAAGGGTGCTCTCAGAGGGGCAAGCACACCATCATCTTGGGCTAGTCCAGCTGGACAAGCAGAGACCCACCCTCCCCCAAATCTCCAACATCACTGATGTTCTCGATATTCAGCAACATCTAAGCCCGGCTCCTAAAGATGGTTCAATGACACACTTACTGGTTGAGTTGCTGCGTGTCCTCTGGTGACAGGCTTTGGGAAACGGGAAGTTACTACTTTGTGCATCCAGTTTTCCAGACTTTTCTCGAGAGGAAGGTGTGGAAGCTTCCTGCAAAACAATTTCCATCTTTTATTCAGCAACTTAGAACAGAAAAACTGAGATTTCGACACTGACCATGGAAGCACTTGGCAGATTGTCTGTCTCCTCCACTAAATTACAGGCTCTATGAGAGCAGGGATTTAGAATTACTGTCATCCGTTAACTCATAGATATATTAATTCAGTTAATAAAGAATATGAAAATATAATATCTTTATGTGACAAAGAATACAAATTATAATAAAGAATGGAGATTGCATAAATGTTGAACTAATGCAATAAATGTTGAATGATTATGTCAGCTATTACATGTCACGTTCTTTGTTAGGCATCAGGGATTTAGCTGTGAACAAGACAGAGAAGGGCACTGAGAAAAGGCATTTTCATGACGGAAGGCCGACAGCAAACAAGCAAACAGATAAAGGTGAAAGATAATGACAGAGAATAATAAGTGCTACCAAGAAAAGAACTAGAGACTGACGTGAATGGGAGGCTGGGAGGAATGTGTTAGAGAAGATGATCAAGTAAGTTCCATCATTCTGGCACATAAGAGGCACTTAAAAACAGTCACTGAAAGAATATTATATAAAGAGATTTCTTAATATTGAACCATACATGCATTCTTGAGTGCATTACAATTTTCTTATACTGCTGATTTCTCTCCATGAAGATTTCATTTAGGACTTGAAAAATCAATATTCTTAAGTTAAATTTGGTTATCATTCTGTTATTCTTTTTCTACCTTTTGCCATATTGATCCAATTTTCCCTGCTTCTTTTTTATACTAATAATTTGGGAACTCATTGTACTGGGTCTATAAGCAGTATGTATTAAACCACATACTTGAACTCATCTCTCTATCAGGGTCAGTGATGAAATAGAAAACATATGACCCTTCCTCAGGTAAGATGAGAATCTGAAACAACTTTCACGCACCTCCCTCTCCTCACCCTGGTATTTTAGAAACAGAGGACAGACGGACAGAAGGCTAGAGGTTAACAATGAGCATAATGGTATTAATTATTTTACTTCTCTCCCCAGAACTACTTTTTGTATCTTTTTTTATTGCATACTTTATTAGCCACAATGATCTTGACTTAATTCTTGAGTTATGTTGGTTTTATTCCTCACGACCATAATCCTTAGGAGAGAAAGAGAGAGTGTGTGTATGTGTGTGTGTGTTCTCAGGAAAGTTGTGCAGATGGAAAGCTCTCTGAATATTTGCATGTCTGAGAATGTCTTCCTGTGGTCGTCACACTTGAATGATTTGCTGAGTATAGCGTTTAGGGGTATTGGTTATCCTATCTAGAAACTCTAATTGGCTCAAATGCTACCTGGGATTTAGTGTTTTAGCGTAGAGGTTTGCTAGGGGTACCTGCCACCCTTTTCTGACAGGTCCGTCTTGTTCAAAGCCAGGCTTGGCAGTGCCAGTTAATTTCGTGTGCCAAGTGCCTGCCGACTTCCAGCACCTGGTACATTTCCCAGAGTGCAAGGAGGGAGGATCTACCGCTGCCTCTCACTATGCACCAAATAACCCATCCTCCCCTCCAGCCCCCGGCATTGTGAGCTGGTAGGTATTGGGGTTGAGGGGTCTGCTGGCCCCTGTCCCACTCATTCCCCAGGCCTTTCCCTCCCGTGTCGTCAACGGCAGGCTAACAAGCCCTTCCCTCAATCCAGTCTCACCTGCACTATGTCATGCAGAAAGTTCTCATGGGTTCCAGAATGTGGTTGGCCCCTTTCCGTGGCTTCCTGTTCTGACATGCTTTTCTCCCTATTGATAGTTTTTTGGGTTTTTTTTTTTTGATAGAAATTTCTAAGAGGTGGGGGAGTTAATAAAGTGTACTCTGTAACCGTCTGGAGCCAGAAGTCCACTCACAGCCTTTTTTTCTTTTTAAAACTGTATCCAGTTCTGACACAAGGGGATCCTGCAAGAAACCACATATCAATTCCCTTTTATTTCTTGTACACATCAATGTTAAAATCAGAGAACTCATCTTCCTAGACATTCATTTTCCTTTTCACCAGCAGATGGCGCTATATTAACCTGAACAAAATTATCTTCTCTAACCAGGGTAGCCCAGGAAACGTTTTAAAGGAGAAAACAGGGATTATATGGAAGGCGGTTTAGTTCAGTTGAACTCTTGAGACTCCATATTTCTAGGACTTAGCAAAATGACTGGTTCTTTGAATTAGCTGTTTCACACGATATGGTAGTCAAAAGATATTTCTTAGCTCCAGTAGTTTCTCGAGGTCATGTCCTAATTCTGATATCAAGACTGCCCTCTGGCATTATTCCCACCTCTTCATGTTCTCCAGTGAGACTATGAAAGTAAATAATAACATGTTATTTCAGTAGCTCTTTTGGATTCACTGATAAAACAGCCAGTATGTCTATTTGTTTGAAGTGAAGCCTTATTTGCAAAGTACAATTGAAATGTATTTCCCCCCAAATATCTAGTAAGATGAAGATAAATAAGTAAATGAGGTAAACACAAAACATAGAATACTAAGTATCTTTTAAAATAATGTTTGTAAAGAGCTTTTGGGATATAGATATACTTGTATTATCATGGTAAGTTAGAAAAAAAAGATATTATGGTCTGAATAGAGTCTGACTACAATCATGTAAAATAGGCCTAGAAAATGGACTGTAAATAAATACACCAAAATAGTAACACTC
>NW_006798027.1:2382116-2383182 GCF_000442215.2 Lipotes vexillifer
CATATTTTACTGAGCATTTACTACGTACAAGGCACTATTCCGAGGATGAGGATATGGCAGTACTTGAGAAAGACAAGGTATTGCTCTCATGAATTAGCAGGATTGTGTTTGGGTGATGGGATTATAGCTACTTATTTTCTCTTTTACAACTTTCTGTATTTTTCATATATTCTATAATGGGCATGTATTACTTCAGACCAGAAACAAGTGATTAATTTTACATTTATTTCAATTGTCACATTAGAAGACTTACAACAAAGTATATTTATTGTTAAATTTCTTTCTTTTAATCCTCTTTATAAAGCTCCCTGTCCAAAAGATGATTTAGAAATTGCTTGACATATAAAGCCAATTGATGGCAGAAGAATCATAGAAGTGGAGTCTTTTTTTTTTTTTGTCCAGATTACCTGGAAATGGTTAACGCCACATTCAGAACAGGGACTCTTAAAAGACTTTAGACCTTATCCAAAAGAAACTGAACCAGCCGGATCAACCACTCGGCCACCCTATTCTCCACATTTCAGCGGCTCAGCCTTTTCTGGCCATGGCTCCAGGAACAGTAATCTCACTGTGGACATGCCGACCATAGATCCTCTGCTGCCTGCACAAAGTTTATGGACGAGTCCTCCAGCCAAAGCTGTCTCAGACATAAGACATGTAACCTCTGCCATGTAGCCAGTCTCTGAACTGGCTGAAGGTTTCAATGAGTTGCAACTAAGCAGGCTACCGTCAAGCTCTTTGATAGTTGTGAAAAATGGAGGTGCTTCACTTTGACACGGCTGTGGTATGAATCTGTTCAATGGACAGCTACTACAGGGAAGAATGGAAATGCACTACCATAAACAGAAGATGAGATCTAAGTAGCAATTTTCTATCAGACATATATGTAAAAAACTATATGGCCCCTAAAAGCTCCAAAAATAGAGGCAATGCACAAGTTATATGGACCTTCTATTTCCTGGACATCTACAAGGATCCAGTACTCATCCAGACTCTGAGATCATCTCAAGGTATTATTCATTCTTTTTTTTTTTTTTTTTTTTTTTTTTTTATACCCAGGACTCCC
>NW_006798027.1:2383377-2402832 GCF_000442215.2 Lipotes vexillifer
GTGGGATCTTCCCGGACCGGGGCACGAACCCACGTCCCCTGCATCGGCAGGCGGACTCTCAACCACTGCGCCACCAGGGAAGCCCTATTCATTCTTTTTAATCATAAAACCCTGAGCATAATGTTTCTCCACGAGATATGCACAGTGGGATGAGCACATAAAGGGTCATGAGGCCAGCAGCATTAAGCCTCTTATGACCCTGACCGGTCAGTTGATTGTTTGGTCTTGGTATCCTCTTTTGTAAGGTGAAGGGGTGGACGAAACAACTTCCATAACCACTTTCGGCTCTATACTTTTGAATGTAACTGATGATTATGTTTAAAGAGCAAAAGGGTTACTGTCCTCTCTGAAATGACCACATGTCAGAAGATCATTCACAAGGACAAAACATCCTCCCTTGGTTCCCTGGCCCCTCTCCGTCTGGCAAGGATGTCCTGGGTGGAGTGGTTTCTCAACAAAGGAGTCTCTGTAGGAGCCCCTACAAACATTTGCACGGAACAGCTCCCCCACCAGCCCACAGAACAGAACTCTTCTATTCTTGCTCCCAAGGTGGGGCTGCTCTTGAGGCCAAGGATTTGTCACTGAGGTCAGAGGCTGGCAAAGTCATTCCCAGACACATTTCCCCTTGTTCTCCTCAGAGACTGCAACCCAGAGCAGCAGTTCTGTGGGTGGTGTGCCCCATCATTACCTGGGTGGCAGTCTCTACATGTATCAGTCCCACTGGTGCCTGAGTGGGGAATGAGGTAGACTGTCCAGAGAGCCCTCCCAAAGTAAGGACCAGTCACGTAACTGCTAGGACTTAACAGCCAACCCCAAGAAATGGAAAAAACCCATGATCCGCATGTAACCAAGGAATAAACCTGGAATGAAGATGCAGAAATCTGGGGCAATTTTTTGTACAAGCAACATTATTCTGGAGTCTAAACTGTTCCCCAAAGGTTACAAGGCTCTATTACTCTGTTAGAAGGGTTCATTGTGTATACAGACCCTTAACATTGCTGACACAGCTTGATGCTTCCGGAGCTTGGTGACTGCATTCCTCTTACATACAAGCCTTTCCATTTTCTCTTTGAACTGAGATGCTATAGCTGCTCCAGTCTAAGGGAGCCACAAAATGGAATCCAACTGCCCTCCTGATCAAGGCTTGTTTCCTGTGGTTGGGTTGATCATGCAGCAGCAGATTTGATCTTTAAGTCATAAGGCTAAATAACTGGCCCCAGCAGATTGGTTCTGGGATGGTCACATGGTCATATGGGATGCTGAGGCCACACACCTCCTGATATGGAGAGGAAGGGTGGAAACCAGAAACCTAGGAGTCCTCCAAAAGTCCTGCTCCTCCTCCCGTGGTCCCTACATGACCACAGCCACAAAGTCCTTGTAATTCTACCTTCTCAAAACTCCCCAACACATCCATTCTTGCTGGCTATGTTCTAGTTCATAGTATACCTTTTAGATTAGGCTATTACAATGGCCTATGGCATCTAAGAAAAGTATTTTTAAGAGTATTTTTAACAAATGGTCTGGGACAACTGGATATCCACATGTAAAAGAATGAAGTTGGACCCCTTCCTCACACCATACACAAAAATTAATTCAAAATAAATCATAGACCTACAAGTAAGAGCTACAACTATAAAACTCTTAGAAAAAAAATATAGGACTAAATATTCATGAACTTGGGTTAGAGAAAGACTTGGTAGATATGACATCAAAAGCATGAGCGACAAAAGAAAATACAGATAAATGGACTTCGTCAAAATTAAAACCTTCTGTGTTCTAAAGGACGCCATCAAGACAGTGAAAAGACAACCCACAGAATTGAAGAAAATATTTTCAACTCATACGTCTGATAAGGTACTTGTATCAAGAATACATAAAGAGGGACTTCCCTGGTGCCTCAGTGGTTAAGACTCCATGCTCACAATTCAGGGGACATGTGTTCAATCCCTAGTCAGGGAACTAGTTCCCACATGCATGCCGCAACTAAGAGTTCACATGCCACAACTAAGGAGCCAGTGCAATCAAATAAATAAATAAAATGTAACCAAATAAATAAATAAAATATTTTTTAAAAAATAATACATAAGGAACTTTTACAATTCAATTATAGAAAGACAAATAATCCAATTTTTTAAATGGACAAAGGATCTGATTAGATATCTTCCCAAAGAAGATACACAAGAAGCCAAGAGGCACATGAAAACAGATTCAACATCATTAGCCATCAAGGACATGCAAATCAAAACCACAATGAGATACCACTTTACACCAACTAGGATGGCTATCATCACACCCACTTAACATCCACTAATATATGGAGGACTTGGAAAAAATAGAACCCTCATACATTGCTGGTAGAAATAAAAAATGATGCAGATGCTTTGGAAACAGCTTGGCAGTTCTTCTAAAAGTTAAATATACAGTTACCAGATGATCCAGCAATCCCTTTCTTAGGTATATACTCAAGAGAAATGAAAATATGCATCCACACAAAAACTTGTGCACAAATGTTCAAGGCAGCATTATACATTATAGCCCCAAAGCAGAAACAACCCAAGTGTCCATCTGCTGATGGACAGGTGAATAAAATATTGTATATCTATACAATGGAATATGATTTGGCAATAAAAAGGAATGAAATACTAATATATGATATAACATAATGACCCCTGAAAACATTGCTCAAGTGAAAAAAGCCAGTGACAGAAGACCATACACTGTATGATTCCATTTATAGTAGATGTCCAGAATAGGCAAACCTATAGAGACAGAAAGTAGATTAGTAGATGATTAAGGATGGAGCAATAGTGTGGTGGGGAGGGGGTAATGTGGAATGACTGCTAATGGGTATTAGATTGCTTTGGTGGGTAATGAAAACATTCTAAAATCAGATAGTGGTGAAGGTTGCACCACTCTGTAAATACACTAAAAATCACTCAATAGTATACTTTAAATAAGTGAATTGTATGGTGTGTGAGTTATATCTTAATAAAACCACTTAAAATGGAATATTCATCCGTTCATTCATTGATTCACAATTTCCCTGCCCCCAGTCTTTTCTCACTTCAACCCCTCTACACTCTGCTGACAGCATGATTTCACAAAAATGCAGATGGTATGCATGAGACTTCCTAATGAAATCTATGATGTATTCAAGATCAAATCCAAACTCCCTGGCATGTCATTGAAGGTCCTCCCTTCTCTAACACTACCAAATAAATAAATAAATAAAATAACCCAATCAAAAAATGGGAAGAAGACCTAAATAGACATTTCTCCAAAGAAGACATACAGATGGCCAAGAAGCACATGAAATGCTGCTCAACATCACTAATTATTAGAGAAATGCAGATCAAAACCACAATGAGGTATCACCTCATGCCAGTCAGAATGGCCATCATCAAAAAACCTACAAACAGTAAGTGCTGGAGAGGGGGTGTGGAGAAAAGGGAACCCTCCTACACTGTTGGTAGCAATGTAAATTGGTACAGCCACTATGGAGAACACTATGGAGGTTCCTTAAAAAACTAAAAATAGAACTACCATATAAACCAGCAATCCCACTCCTGGGCAAATACCCAGAGAAAACCATAATTCAAGAAGAAACATCACCCCAATATTCATTGCAGCACTATTTACAATAGCTAGGACATGGAAGCAACCTAAATATACAACAACAGAGGAATGGATACAGATGTGGTACATATATACAATGGAATATTACTCAGCCATAAAAAAGAGCAAAATAATGCCATTTGCAGCAACATGGATGGACCTAGAGATTGTCATACTGAGTGAAGTAAGTCAGACACAGAAAGACAAATATATGATATTGCTTATATGTGGAATCTAAAAAAAAAAAGGGTACAAATGAACTTATTTACAAAACAGACGTAGAGTCACAGATGTAGAAAACAAACTTATGGTTATCAGGGGATAAGGGAAGGGGGAGGGATAAATTGGGAGATTGGAACTGACATATACACACTACTATATATAAAATAGATAACTAATAATAACCTGCTGTATAGCACAGGGAACTCTACTCAGTACTCTGTAATGGCCTACATGGGAAAAGAATCTAAAAGAAAAAAAAAGAGAGCAGATTTATGTATATGTATAGCAGATTCATTTTGCTGTATACCTGAAACTAACACAACATTGTAAAGCAACTATACTCCATTAAAAATTAAGAAAAAAAAATACTCAAACTGACTCAAGCCTCCATTGCACCCAGTTAGTTACACGTCCTATCAGTAGATCCTATGTGTCCTGTCCTATCTGTATAGTTACCCACGCTGGCTCCCCTTCATTCTTCAAGAATCAATTTAGATGTCACTACCTTTGTAGTGATGCTTCCATGCAAAATAGCTGCCCCCTCAAAAAATCATGGGCTCTCTTTGCCAATAACAGCCAAGGATGGACTCCCTCATGCAGAAGCACCTGAATCACAGCTAACTGCTGAACAATCATAGACAGAAGACACTGGAACTCACCAAAAGAAATATCCCACATCCAAAGACAAAGGAGATACCTCAGTGAGACGGTAGGAGGGGCGCAATCACAGTAAAATCAAATCCCATAACTGCCGGGTGGGTGACTCACAAACCGGAGAACACTTACACGACAGAAGTCCACCCACTGGAGTGAAGGTTCTGAGTCCCACCTCAGGCTTCCCAACCTGGGGGTCTGGCAAGGGGAGGAGGAATTCCTAGAGAATCAGACTTTGAAGGCTAGCAGAATTTGATTGCAGGACTTCAACAGGACTGGGGGAAACAGAGACTCCAATCTGGGAGGGCACACACAAAGTAGTGTGCACATAAGGACCCAGGGGGAAGGAGCAGTGACCCCATAGGAGACTAAACCGGACTTACCTGCTGGTGTTGGAAGGTCTCTTGCGGAGGCAGGGGGTGGCTGTGACTCACTGCAGGGACAGGGACACTGGCGGCAGAGGTTCTCGGAAGTGCTCTTTGGCATAAGCCCTCCTGGAGTCTGCTACTAGCCCCACCAAAGAGCCTGGGGGCTCCATTGCTGGATCACCTTAAGCCAAACAACCAACAGGGAGGGAACCCAGGCCCACCCATCAGCAGACAAGCAGATTAAAGTTTTATTGAGCTCTGCCCACCAGAGCAACACCCAGCTCTACCCACCACTAGTCCCTCCCATCAGGAAGCTTACACAAGCCTCATCCACCAGATGAGGCCTCATCCACCAGAAGGCAGATAGCAGAAGCAAGAACTACAATTCTGCAGCCTGTGGAAGGAAAACCACATTCACAGAAAGATAGACAAAATGGAAAGGCCGAGGACTATATACCAGATGAAGGAACAAGATAAAAGCCCAGAAAAACAACTAAATGAAGTGGAGATATGCAACCTTCCAGAAAAAGAGTTCAGAATAATGATAGTGAAGATGATCCAGGACCTCAGAAAAAGAATGGAGGCAAAGATTGAGAAGATGCCAGAAATGTTTAACAAAGACCTAGAAGAATTAAAGAACAAACACCTAGAAAAATTAAAAAACAAACAAACAGGGATGAACAATACAATAACTGAAAATGAAAAATACACTAGAAGGAATCGATAGGAGAATAACTGAGGCAGAAGAATGGATAAGTGACCTGGAAGACAGAATGGTGGAATTCACTGCCATGGAACAGAATAAAGAAAAAAGAATGAAAAGAAATGAAGACAGCCTAAGAGACCTCTGGGACAACATTAAATGCACCAACATTCGCATTATAGGGCTCCCAGAAGGAGAAGAGAGAGAGAAAGTACCCAAGAAAGTATTTGAAGAGATTATACTCGAAAACTTCCCTAACATGGGAAAGGAAATAGCCACCCAAGTCCAGGAAGCACAGAGAGTCCCAGGCAGGATAAACCCAAGGAGAAACACACTGAGACACATAGTAATTAAACTGACAAAAATTAAAGACAAAGAAAATTATTAAAAGCAACAAGGGAAAAACAACAATACAAGGGAACTCCCATAAGGTTAACAGCTGATTTCTCAGCAGAAACTCTACAAGCCAGAAGGAAGTGGCACGATATATTTAAAGCGATGAAAGGGAAGAACCTACAACCAAGATTACTGTGCCCAGCAAGGATCTCATTCAGATTCGACGGAAAATTCAAAAGCTTTACAGACAAGCAAAAGCTAAGCAAATTCAGCACCACCAAACCAGCTCTACAACAAATGCTAAAGGAACTTCTCTAAGTGGGAAACACAAGAGAAGAAAAGGACCTACAAAAACAAACCCAAAACTATTAAGAAAATGGTAATAGGAATATACAAATAAATAATTACCTTAAATGTGAATGGATTGGGCTTCCCTGGTGGCGCAGTGGTTGAGAGTCTGCCTGCCGATGCAGGGGACACGGGTTCGCGCTCCAGTCCGGGAGGATCTCACATGCCGCGGAGTGGCTGGGCCTGTGAGCCATGGCCACTGAGCCTGCGCGTCCGGAGCCTGTGCTCCGCAACGGGAGAGGCCACAACAGTGAGAGGCCCGCGTACCAAAAAAAAAAAAAAAGGGAATGGATTAAATGCTCCACCCAAAAGACACAGGTTCACTGAATAGATACAAAAACAAGACGCATATACATGCTATCTACAAGAGACCCACTTCAGACCTAGGGACACATACAGACTGAAAGTGAGGGGATGGAAAAAGATATTCCATGCAAATGGAAATCAAAAGAAAGCTGGAGTAGCAATACTCATGTCAGATAAAATAGGCTTTAAAATAAATACTGTTACAAAGAGACAAGGAAGGACACTACATAATGATCAAGGGATCAATCGAAGAAGAAGACATAACAATTATAAATATATATGCACCCAACATAGGGGCACCTCAATACATAAGGCAAATGCTAACAGCTATAAAAGAGGAAATTAACAGCAACACAATTAGAGTGTGGGACTTTAACACATCACTTACACCAACTGACAGATCATCCAGACAGAAAATTAATAAGGAAACACAAGCTTTAAATGACACCGTAGACCAGATAGATTTAATTGATGTTTATAGGACATTCCATTCGAAAGCAGCAGATTACACTTTCTTCTCAAGCGCACACGGAACATTCTCCAAGATAGATCACATCCTGGGTCACAAGTCAAGCCTTGGTAAATTTAAGAAAACTGAAATCATATCAAGCATCCTTTCTGACCACAATGCTATGAGATTAGAAATAAATCACAGGGGAAAAAAACGTAAAAAACACAATCACATGGAGGCTAAACCATATGTTCCTAAATAACCAAGAGATCATTGAAGAAATCATCAAAGAGGAAATTTAAAACTACCTTGAGACAAATGACAACAAAAACACAACCATCCAAAACCTATGGGATGCAGCAAAAGCAGTTCTAAGAGGGAAGTTCATAGCAATACAATCCTACCTCTGGAAACAAGAAAAATCTCAAATAAACAATCTAACCTTACACCTGAAGGAACTAGAGAAAGAAGAACAAACAAAACCCAAAGTTTGCAGAAGGAAAGAAATTATAAACATCAGAGCAGAAATAAATGAAACAGAAAGAAAGAAAATAGCAAAGATCAATAAAACTAAAAGCTGGTTCTTTGAGAAGATAAACAAAATTGATAAACCTTTAGCCAGACTCATCAAGAAAAAGAGGGAGAGGACTCAAATCAATAAAATTACAAATGAAAAAGGAGAAGTTACAACGGACACCACAGAAATGCAAAGCATCGTAAGAGACTGCTACAAGCAACTCTATGCCAATAAAATGGGCAACCTGGAAGAAATGGACAAATTCTTAGAAAGGTATAAGCTTCCAAGGCTGAACCAGGAAGAAACAGGAAATATGAACAGACCAATCACAAGTAATGAAATTGAAACTGTGATTAAAATTCTTCCAACAAACAAAAGTCAAGGACCAGATGGCTTCACAGGTGAATTCTATCAAACATTCAGAGAAGAGCTAACACCCATCCTTCTCCAACTCTTCCAAAAAATTGCAGAGGAAGGAACACTCCCAAACCCATTCTACATGGCCACCATCACCCTGATACCAAAACAAGACAGAGATACTACAAAAAAGAAAACTACAAAGCAATATCACTGATGAATATAGATGCAAACTCTTCAACAAAATACTAGCAAACAGAATCCAACAACACATTAAACAGATCATATACCATGATCAAGTGGGGTTTATCCCAGGGATGCAAGGATTCTTCAATACACACAAAACAGTCAATGTGATACACCATATTAATAAACTGAAGAATCAAAACCATATGATCATCTCACTAGATGCAGAAAAAGCTTTTGACAAAATTCAACACCCATGATGATAAAAACTCTCTAGAAAGTGGGCATAGAGGGAACCTACCTCAACATAATAAAGACCATATATGACAAACCCACAGCAAACATCATTCTCAATGGTGAAAAACTGAAAGTATTTCCTCTAAGATCAGGAATGAGACAAGGATGTCCACTCTCACCACTATTATTCAACATAGTTTTGGAAGTCCTAGCCATGGAAATCAGAGAAGAAAAAGAAATAAAAGGAAAACAAATTGGAAAAGAAGAAGTAAAACTGTCACTGTTTGCAGGTGACATGATACTATATAGAGAGAATCCTAAAGATGCCACCAGAATACTACTAGAGCTAATCAATGAATTCGGTAAATTTGCAGGATACAAAATTAATGCACAGAAATCTCTTGCATTCCTATACACTAACAACAAAAGATCAGAAAGAGAAATTAAGGAAATAATCCCATTCACCAGTGCAACAAAAAGAATAAAATACCTAGGAATAAACCTACCTAAGGAGGTAAAAGACCGGTATTCAGAAAATTATAAGATACTGAAGAAAGAAATCAAAGATGACACAAACAGAGGGAGAGATATACCATATTCTTGGATTGGAAGAATCAATATTGTGAAAATGACTATACTACCCAAAGCAATCTACAGATTCAATGCAATCCCTATCAAATTACCAATGGCATTTTTTACAGAACTAAAACAAAAAAATCTTAAAATTTGTATGGAGACAAAAAAGACCCTGAAGAGCCAAAGCAATCTTGAGGGGAAAAAAAGGAGCTGGAGGAATCAGACTCCCTGACTTCAGACTATACTGCAAAGCTACAGTAATCAAGAAAATATGGTACTGCCACAAAAACAAAAATATAGATAAATGCAGCAAGATAGAAAGCCCAGAGATTAACCCACACACCTATGGTCAACTAATCTATGACAAAGGAGGCAAGGATATACAATGGAGAAAAGACAGTCTCTTCAATAAGTGGTGCTGGGAAAACTGGACAGGTACATGTGAAAGAATGAAATTAGAACACTCCCTAACACCATACACAAAAATAAACTCAAAATGGATTAAAGACCTAAATGTAAGACCGGGCCCTATAAAACTCTTAGAGGAAAACATAGGAAGAACCCTCTTTGACATAGACCACAGCAAGATCTTTTTTGACCCACCTCCTAGAGTAATGGAAATAAAAACACAGCAAGATCTTTTTTGATCCACCTCCTATATTAATGGAAATAAAAACAAAAATAAACAAATGGGACCATTTGAAACGTAAAAGCTTTTGCACAGCAAAGGAAACTACAAACAAGATGAAAAGACAACCCTCAGAATGGGAGAAAATACTTGCAAACGAATCATCGGACAAAGGATTAATCTCCAAAATATATAAACAGCTCATGCAGCTCAATATTAAAAAAACAAATAACCCAATCCAAAAATGGGCAGAAGAGCTAAATACACATTTCTCCAAAGAAGACATACAGATGGCCAAGAAGCACATGAAAAGCTGCTCAACATCACTAATTATTAGAGAAATGCAAAACAGCTCCTGCAGCTCAATATTAAAAAAACAAAGAAAAACCCAATCAAAAAATGGGTGGATGATCTAAAGAGACATTTCCCTCAACGAGGACATACAGATGGCCAAGAGGCACATGAAAAGCTGCTCAACATCACTAATTATTAGAGAAATGCAAATCAAAAGTACAATGAGGCATCACCTCGCACCAGTTAGAATGGGCATCATCAGAAAATCTACAAACAACAAATGCTGGAGAGAGTGTGGAGAAAAGGGAACACCCCTCCACTGCTGGTGGGAATGTAAATTGATACAGCTACTATGGAGAACAGTATGGAGGCTCCTTAAAAAACTAAAAATAGAATTACCATATGACCCAGCAATCCCACTACTGGGCATACCCAGAGAAAACCATAATTCAAAAAGACACATGCACCCCAATGTTCATTGCAGCACTATATACAATAGCCAGGTCATGGAAGCAACCTAAATGCTCATTGACAGATGAATGGATAAAGAAGATGTGGTACATATATACAATGGAATATTACTCAGCCATAAAAGGAACAAAACTGGGTCATTTGTGGAGACATGGATGGACCTAGAGACTGCCATACAGAGTGAAGTTAAGTCAGAAAGAGTAAAAGAAATATCATATATTAACGCATATATGTGGAATCTAGAAAAATGGTACAGATGAACCGGTTTGCAAGGCAGGAATAGAGACAGATGTAGAGAACAGAAGTATGGACACCAAGGGGGGAAAGCAGGGGGCAGGGGTGGTGGTGGTGGGATGAATTGGGAGATTGGGATTGACATATATACACTGATATGTGTAAAATAGATAACTAATAAGAACCTGCTGTATAAAAGAATAAAATAAAATTCAAAAAATGAAAATGAGGAAAAGATAGGGCAGGCATTTCACTGAAGAGGATATACAGATGGTAAATAAGCACATGAAAATACACTTAACATTATCAGCCATTAGTGAAACACAAATCAAAACCACAATGAGATATCGCTACACACCTATCAGAATGGCTAAAATTTAAAATAGTGACATCAAATACTAAGGAGGATACAGAGAAACTGGATCACTTATACTTTGTTTACATGAATGTAGAATGGTACAGCCACTCTGGAAAACTGTTCAGCAGTTTCTTTAAAACTAAAACACAAAACTATGGCACAACCCAAAAATTACACTCCTGGGCATTTATCCCAGCGAACAGAAAATTTATGTTCACACCAAACCTATACAGGAACGTTAACATCATCGCTATTCATAATTGCCCAAAAGTGAAAACACCAAAGATGTCCTTCGATGGTGAATGGTTAAACAAACTGTGTTACATTTGTTCTAGGGAAGGACTGGTTCAAGGACTCCCGAGGATACCAAATCTGCAGATGCTCAAGTCCCTTATGTCCAGTCTGCCCTCCCTATCTGCAGGTTCCACATTCACTGGTGCAACCAGCTGGGGATCGTGGAGGCAGAACCTGCAGATACCGAGGGATGACTGCACACCCCTGCCATGCAATGCTTACTACTCAGTAGTAAAAAGGAACTAACTACTGATACATGCAAAAACCTGGATGAACCTCCAGAGAATTATGCCAAGTGAAAAAAAGCCAGCCCCCAAAGGTTACATACTGTGTGGTACCATTTACACAAAGCTTTCAGATGACAAAAGTATAGAAATGGTTGCCATAGGTGAAGGCAGAGGTACAGGTGGGAGACAACTGAGTGTGGCTATAAGAAAGCAACATAAGGAATCCTTGTAGTAACAGAAATTGTTATGCATACTGCATAATCTGACTGTGACAGTATATACTATAATTTTACAAGATGTTACCATTGAGGGAAACTAAGATATATGGGTCTCTTTGTATTATTTTCTCATATCTTCATATGAATCTACAATAATCTGGAAGCAATTTAATTTCAAAAACTATTTTAAGATACATTTCTATATTCCAGGAAATAGCAGTTAGAAAATAGGATTATTAAAAAGGTGACATTTACAATTGCACCAGAAAATAAAGAATGCCTAGGAACTAATCCAATGAAAGATATGTAAGCCCTTTCTGAAAAAAATTACAAAGCTTACTGAAAATCATTAACTAAGGCCTGAATAACAGAGAGGTACATTATGTTCATGAAAATGGGAGGCTTACTACTCTCTAAATGTAAGTTCTCCCCCAAATTCATTTACAGATTTAATGCAGTACTAACCGAAATTTCAAGTGTTTTTTAGAACATCACAAACTGATCCTTAAATTTTTAATCAAGGAGCCAAGGGCCTCAAAGAAAGACACAGACCTTAAAAAGCACGAAGAGAGAGAAATTTCAATACAAGAGAACAATACTTATTTTAAAAACATAATGATCAAGACGGTAGGGTTTTGGTATAACAGTAGCAAACTGACCAATAGAACAGGACAGAGAGCCTAGAAACAGCTTCACGTTCATATGAGGAAACTTGATCTGTGAGAGAACTAATACTATACTTATATCTGTGGGGAAAGAGGGGCACTTCAATAGGCCTGCTGGGAAAACAGATTAACCATATGGAAAAAATGATAATGTACCCCTACACTTCACAAATATCAATTCCAGGTGGATTAAAAACATAACGACAAAAGACTAAATTATAAGATGCTCAGAAGACAGTAGAAGAGAACAGACATTGTAGGAGAATGTGTTTACTTTAGAAAAGGATGAAATTTTCTAATAAGATACAAAAAGCACAAAGTACAAAGGACATGATTGACAACTCCCACATTAAAATGAAGAACTTCTGCTCATCACCTAAAGGAGTAAAAGGACACGCTAAAAATTAGGAAAAGAAAAAGACCAACAACTCAGAAGAAAAACAGAAAAAGCTTGGAAGGACCTATCACATAAGAGGAAATTCAAAAGTTCCATAAACACTGTGGAAGTATGTGCAACTTTACTAGTAATTAGGGAGATGCAAATTACAATCAATATGAAAGACAATTTAATAGGCCCCAGACTGGAAAGTTTCAAAGCCTGATGATATCAAGAATTGATGGGGACTTCCCTGGTGGTCCAGTGGTTAAGATTGGCCTCCCAATGCAGGGAGTGTGGGTTTGATCCCTGGTCAGGGAGCTAAGGTCCCACAAGGCTCATGGCCAAAAAATCAAAACATAAAACAGAAGCAATATTGAACCAAATTCAATAAAGACTTTAAAAAATGGTCCACATCAGCTTGGTGCTTTGTGACCCCCTGGAGGGGTGGGATAGAGAGGGTGGGAGGGAGGGAGATGCAAGAGGGAAGAGATATGGGAACACATGTATATGTATAACTGATTCACTTTGTTATAAAGCAGAAACTAACACACCATTGTAAAGCAATTATACTCCAATAAAGATGTAAAAAAAAAAAATCTTTAAAAAGAAAACTGATGAAGGTCCAGAGCAACCAAGAAACTTACACCTGTTGATGGAAGGGTAGATGCCACAATCACTTTAGAAAATAATTTGGCATATCTGGTACAAATGAAGATATTCATGCCCTAAGGCTCACTCCTTCCTCATCTATTTTTATGCCCTAGTGAAACTTGCAGACATGCACATGGAGAAATGTACAAGAGTGACGTTGCAGTACAGTCTCTGAAGAGAAGTAAAGGGAAATATCCCCAAAGCCCGTCCATAGTAGGATGGATAAATCAATTGTGTGTTCACAAAATAGAATACCGTAAAGCAGTGAAGATCAATGAACCACAGCAAAATGGAATAACGTGAATAAATTTCTGGAACATAACACAGAGTAACAGAAGTAAGTCTACGCAATTGCGATCATATCACCTTCAAAAATAAGTAGAACTGAGACTTCCAGTTCTAGGACAAGATGGTGTCGACTCACTTTCCTCCTCTCTGCTAAATACAACTAAATACCCTGGAAATTATTCAACAGATAACAATAAAAAGATTCTGAATGGCAGCAAGGAGAAGGCTATTTGGCGAGTGACCACAGAACTTGATGAATGACAGCCTGGTGAATTCTTTGTGTTTCTTATAAAGAACTATACACCCAAATCAAGCCCTGGAAAGGCCTGCGACCCAGAACTGCCAATAGACAATGACAAGAAACAAGCAAACAAACAACAATGCTCTCTCTGGTCTGGCCAAAAGACCAGGAAATGGGAAACACCAAGAAAGACCTAGTGGGATCCCCAGCCCCTGCCCCACAACCAGGGTACCAACAGGAGGTGTGACATGTCTGTCTTGGCAGCAGCAAACCCTGGCAGGTGTCCCAGCCACTGTTCTACAACTAGAGCACCGGCAGGTGGTCCAATCTACCTGCAGCAGCGGCAGCAGCAAAGCCCCAGGCTGACCCAGCCCCCAGTCTATAACTGGGGCACAAGCAGGAGGTCGATCCACCTGTGTGGGCAGGATCAGTATTCCTGCCCTCCAGCTAGTGGCAAAGGAGACCCAGGGCCGGAAGCTTCTGCCCACCCTCACCCTGAGCGGCAGATGGTCACCAGTGATACCGGCAGGCCAGAGAAGCTCTCTCCATCCCAGCAGGCAGAACTGCAGGGATTAAGCGAGAGCTCTAGCCATGCCAGAAAAATGAAGCAGACCAGAATAGCATAGCAAGGGCTCTTAAAACTAAATATCATTACAACAAGAGCCCTCAAAAGTAGCCCAGAACTATATGTTAAACGTAAGCAGGTGGCTGCCTGCTTAAGTGGCAGATTTAAACCAGATCAAGAGACTCCAACATAATAATGCAAATGTCCAAGATACAATTAAAAGTCACTTCTAACATCAAGAACCAGGAATACATGATTTGAGTAAGAAAAGACAACCACTGATGCCATTACAAAGATGAATCAGATGTCAGAATTATCTGACAAGGATTAGAAAGCAGTCATCATTGAAATGCTTCAACAATCATTGACAAATTCTCTTGATACAAATGAAAAATTAAGAGACATCCACCAAGAAATAGAAGCTTTTTTAAAAGAAGCAAATGGAGATTAGAGAACTGAATTCAAGAAACCCAAAGAAATTAACACCAAGATACCTCATAATTAAACTTCTGAAAACCTATAGACAGAGAAAAAAATTCTTAAAAACAACCAGAGAGAAATGATACATTACCTCCCCCAAAAAACACCAAGTCAAAAGACAGATTTCACATCTGAAAACATGGAAGGCAGGAGGAAGGAAGACAATATTTTTCAAGTGAAGAAAAATTCATGCCAACTATAAATCCCATATTCATCGAAAATACCCTTCAGAAACGAAGAGGAAATAAGGATATTCTCAGATGTAGGAAAAAATAAAAGAATGTGTTGCCAGAAGATCTACCCTTAAAGAATGTCTCAAAGGAGCTCTCCAAATGCAAAGAAAATGATAAAACAGCTGGAAACTTCAGGAAGGAAAGAACAGCAGAATTGGTAAAAACAGGAGTAAACATAATAGATTATTTTCCCCTTCATGAGTTTCTTTAATCATATTTGTGGTTGAAGGAAAAGTTGTAACGTCATCCGATATGGTATTCAATGGATATAGAGGAAATATTTAAGACATAAAGAGAGTAAAGGGGCCTAAATGAAGTCAGTTTTCACTCAAAATAGCAAAACGCTTGTACCAGTATGGCAATACATAGCAATATGATAACAATATGATAACATAGCAACCTCTATGAAAATTATAAATAGTGATATACTCAAGAATATTGTAAATAAATCCAAACAGAACTCTGAAAAATGTTCCAGTAATCCAGAGGAAGGCAAGAGAAAAGCAACGAAAGAACAAGAAATAGAGGAAACAAACAGAAAACAAATAATAAGGTGGCAGACTTAAGCCTTAACATATTAATCATTACTTGAAATGTAAACGATTTAAACACACTGATTTTTCTTTAAATGTAAACAATCTAAATACATCCAAAATAGAGAGATTGACAGAGTAGATAAAAGTTTAAAATGACCCAACTATACGCTGTCCACTTGAAAATAATGACATAGGAAGGTCAAAAGTAAAAGGATTTTAAAAAGATAAATCAAAAGTAGCTAGAACTATGGGCTTCCCTGGTGGCGCAGTGGTTGAGAGTCCGCCTGCCGATGCAGGGGACACGGGTTCGTGCCCCGGTCCGGGAAGATCCCGCATGCCGTGGAGCGGCTGGGCCCGTGAGCCATGGCCGCTGAGCCTGCGCGTTCGGAGCCTGTGCTCCGCAGGGGAGAGGCCACGACAGTGAGAGGCCTGCGTACCGCAAAAAAAAAAGAAAAAAAAGTAGCTAGAACTAGAGAATACAGCATTCAGGAATATAAACAGATATGGTACACTCTAAAGAAAAGCCGGGGAATGAGAGCCCCACAATTAAGGATAGTGGTTACCTCTTTAAGAGTGGGAATGGGATGGCAACAGGTAGGGGCACTCAAGGAACCACAAAGTTCATGGTAAGTTTTGTTCCTTCAACTTGATGATTGATAGAGAGGTATTTAGGGCAACTTTATTTTTTAGAGCGCATATACATTTTATAGATTCATTTTTATATTCTCAGTATTTGACAAAATATTTTTAAGATCCTAAAATAATAAATTATGATACATCCATGTGATGGAAACTCACACAGGTTTTAACATTTTTTCAGACATTCTCCTGTGACTACTACCCAGAATTCATTCTTCAATGGGAACACACACATTTGTGCTTCTGTCATAAGTTACTGTAGTAAAATAAGGAGGCACAGCATGGCCTAGAAATCCAGAGGGAGAAGGTTGTTTCAAGTAGGGATAGTGGAAACTGAAGAATAAAGGAAGGATCGGGAAAAGCTTTGTGACCGATATTCTATTGATGCTGAGCCTTAAAGGATGACTAAGACATGGATTCATGAAGACAAGAGTCAAGAAGGTATTCCAAGCAGCGGGGGCATCAAGGGCAGAAGCCTGGAGATAGTGACTAGTGGGATGGATGCAAAGAATAGGGAGAAGCCTTAGGTGGCCTGTAATGTACATATGAAGGGCCATATACTGAGAAGCAAGAGTAGGAAAGGTAGATGGTTTACTTCTTCTTCCCAATTTCCCTTCTCCTCCTGCTTCTCTCCACCAAACCCCCTTTCCCTAACCAAATGGTGTCCTGTCAGAACCAGTGAGGTTCAGAAGACCAGCTTCCAAGCAAATAGCTCCAAATGCCTTTGACTGTGGAAAGAGCGACTAGAAATCACGTGAAGTGAAGACAGCAAGTGCTCCTTAATCGTACCTGTGGGCCAGCCCTCCAGTTTCCTGCACGTGGACCACCCTAGGCTCCCTCCCCACACACAGGGGATGTGGCTACTCCGTGGGAGTCCTGGAGTCCCAAGCTTCCCTCCCAGGGGCTGCTTTCAGCCTCCACAAGCTGCTCTTCTGTGGCAGGAAGAGGCAAGCGGCCAAAGGATTGGGTTTCCCACTTGCCAAGGAAGGCTGGGCCTCAAAGCCACAGGCTGAGCTGCTCGCAGGCAGCAAGACGAAGAAACTTGTCTGCTCACAGAGGGCCTCGACCGCCCTCTCTCCCCGCAACAGCACATGCCAGAGATTCAGACGGTTGATCTGACCTCATCAGATCCTGAGTCACTCTGCATGAGTGGTGACTTTGCCTAACCGATAATTTGAATTTGTAAAGAAAAGCAGGGTTTTCCACACTACAGAGGCCATTCCCATGTGGATCAAAGCATTCTGTACCCTTTTAGGAAGGCAGCCCCAGAGGGAGGCCCTCCCACACGTCTGGCCTCATCTGCTGCTCTCCTATTCCCAGATCGAGTGTCCAGTGACTCCAGACCCCCAGATCGAGTGTCCAGTGACTCCAGTGGGAATGCCCAAAGCAATGTCCAATGTAAACCCATGTGTTGGCTCAAAAAAACCAATGCCAGCTCAGCCTATGTCAATAGACTCTAGGCCTTAAGGGTGGCCTCGTCATACTCATTTATGCAACAACCGTTCTTCCCACAAATATTTATAGAGCCACTACTATGTGCCAGTACCCAATCTCATCCAGTGCCATAAAAAAAGAGTGCCAGCTCCAGGGTAGATAAATACTGGCTTCAGGCCTTTTTGGTGATCTGCTAATATTTAGCTAGAGAGAAACTGAGAAACAAATGAGGTGGGAGGCATCAGATTGCATCAAAGGACCTTGCGCCGGCAACCTGTCTCTCTCCCCTGGGCCTATCTGATCAAGAGCAAATCACACCACTCATGTGTACAGCCCTAGGCTGGAGGGGTGCCAGGGTGGCTGTTTGCTGGAGTGTGGGGAGGTGATGATTAGAGAATTGCAGGTGTCCACATTCTTGCAGGTAAGACCTTTTGTAGTACTGGACTGTGCTGTGGATAGTAGAAGGGGAGCATGGCCGGTGGCCGAAAGCCAAGAAAAGACTCTCCCTGTGCCACCACATTCCAGTGCAAAATGCGGAGAAATCCAAGAACTTACTTGAACTTGGCTGTCCAAGTACTTATGAAGGTATGTTTGTCAAGGGAGGAGGACAGAATATATATTTTTAAACATATTTTTACCTTGATTTATAACTTTTAAACATGGAGATATTTGGCATATAGATCTCCATTGGTTCTCTTGTCCCAGATCCTGCCCGTGTTAGAGGCAGGCCTGCTTCAGGCAGAAGGAAAGTGATCGCAATGAGAGGCACAGAAATGTAGGAATGAATGAAGAATGATGGAAGCGGTAAACATGTGAATTAATGGAAATGAATACTGACTCTACAGAACAATAATAATTACCTAGTCTTGAGTTTTAAATATTTGTAGACTTGAGATGCATGACGATAATATCCCAAAAAAAGTGGGACATATAAATGGAGCTGTGTGTCTAAGGTTTAAGTGTTGTCTGAGAACTGGTAAGAGTACAAATTTATAGGAGACTCTAAATCATTAAGAACATAGGTTGTATATTTTAATGGTTAAAAAATAGTAAAAAATGTATAACTAAGAAGCTAAAAGAAGGGCAAATGGAGTAGTAAAAAAAAATGTATTAATCTAAAAGAGGGCAAGAAGAGATGAATAAAAAAAAAAAATGTAAAACTTTGAGGACAGCTAGAAACCAAAATTTAAGAGAGTAGATATAGACCCAAACTCATCTGCAATGACATTAAATGTAAATGGTATCAATACTCAGTATTATAAGATAAAGATTGTAAGATGGAAGAAAAATAACCTAATTACATGCTGTTTACATGAAATATTCCTTATATAGGTGAACACAGGTTGTAGATAAAAAGAGGAAAAAAGATATGCAATGCAAACACTAACCAAAAGACAGTAGGCTAAGCTATACTAATATCAGATCATTTTTCTGCAAAAGTAATTGATAGACTAAAGAGGACTATTCCAAAATTATAAAGGTGTTAATCCACCAGGAAAATATTTTTAAATGCTAAATGTGTGTGCACAGTAAAAATATAACTTCAAAATATATAAAGCAGGGCTTCCCTGGTGGCGCAGTGGTTGAGAGTCCACCTGCCGATGCAGGGGACACGGGTTCGTGTCCCGGTCCAGGAAGATCCCACATGCCGCGGAGCGGCTGGGCCCGTGAGCCATGGCCGCTGAGCCTGCACGTCCGGAGCCTGTGCTCCGCAACGGGAGAGGCCACAACAGTGAGAGGCCCA